>NC_133781.1:12013972-12209000 GCF_003597395.2 Chelonoidis abingdonii
CCTCATTAAAGACTGAGGCAAAGTATTTGTTTAGATATCGGGCCATGCCTAGATTATCCTTAGCCTCCACTCCATCCTCAGTGTTTAGCGGTCTCACTTCTTCTTTGTAATTTTGTTCACTGGCCCTGCTAGAAACTCCACCCTCCAACCATTGTGAACCAGGACCAGGGACACCATTCCACTGTCCTGTCTGCATGTACCTGTGCACCTGCAGCTGGCACATGAATTGGTGCAGGCACTTTCACTGAGCTGGATGAATCACCCCGCAGGCCCACATACCCAGCATTCTCTCCTTGAGCAATCAGTCCCGCTGTCTGCTCCCCCTCTCTTCATCCAGGAACCTCTAGAGCAGTCTCTCCTTGTGGATTGTGTCCTTCTTCTCCTTGGCTCTTTTGAAAGCAAGGTGCTTTGGACTTCTCTTTGTCCCTATTGGCAAACCTCCTGCATGGTCCTCATCCTTCTGGCCCACTGCTGGCACTTGTACCACCCGCAATCCCAGACAGCAGTCTTGGCCCAGCAGGTGTGCAAGTGTATTCCAATGGAAGGAAACAGAGGCTGTATTCATTGTATTGCCTGGGGTGGGGGGAACAATCCCCCACTATGCTTTCTGTCTGTCCACAATGCCATGATTTGCAACACTGTGGAATGCTTCTAGATCACTCTTTCATAAATTCTTGTGTACTCTCCATCTCACTTCCATCCTTGGAAGATTCACAGAGGCACAAGCAACCTGTCTTCCAACAAAGGCCAATGCCAAATTGTCCAGAGGGAATGAACACAACAGGTATTCATCAAGCGATCCATCTCCCGTTGACCATTTCCAGCTTCTGACAAACAGAGGCTAAGGACACCATTCCTGCCCATACTGGCTAATAGCCATTGATGGACCTTTCCTTCATCAGTTTCTCTAGTTCTTTTTTGAACCCTGTTATAGTCTTGTTGTTCACAACATCCCCTGGCAAAGAGTTTCATGGGTTGGCTGAGCGTCAACCTGTTGTTTTACTTTAAATCAATTAAAAAAATTAGGACCCTAGATCTGGCTGATGCAGGGTAGGCTGAAGTTGTGTTTTGGGGACTATGAAAAAGTTCCTCCTCTACCTTGGTGGGTCCTGTGCTTTTTGGCGGATTTTGCTCACCTCAGAGATTCACAGTAGCCCTCAGTTTGGCCACTTTCGTGGCTCAAATCTGCCACGCTAAGATAACCTCATCACCGGCAAGCATGGGGGAAAAAAGAGCAAGAACAATCCTGCAGTTTCTGCTGATCAACTGTGTGGGTCGGAGAACAGCCCAGAGATCTTCCCTTCTGGTGGAACCTCCTGTGTTTGATCAGAAGTTGGGAGGTTTGGGGGGAACCCAGGCCCACTCTCTACTCCGGGTTCCAGCCCAGGGCCCAGTGAATTGCAGCTGTCTAGCATGGCTCCTGGAACAGCTGCGCGACAGCTATGGATCCCTGGCCTACTTCATCATGGCCTCCTCCCAACGCCTTTATCCTCACAGCAGAACCTTTCTCCAGGTGTCTGATAATGCTTTTACTCCCAGTCCTCCAGCAGGACACCTTCTCACTCTTAGCTCCTAGTGCCTCTTGCTCCCAGCTTCTCACATGCACTTCCTCTCCTCTGGCTCCCTGACTCCCCTTGGCCTGACTGGAGTGAGCCCTATCATAGCATTAGAGGGGCCTTAATTAGAGTCAGGTGCTTAACAGCCTCACCTGACTCTTAGCAGGTTAATTGGAGTCAGGTGTTCTCATTAGCCTGGAGCAGCCCCTGCTCTGCTCAGTCAGGGAACAAAAAACTGTTTATCCAATGAACAGTAGATCTCCCTTCTACTACTCTGCTGTTCCCAGCTAGCCTGGCTCTATCACATTTGTTACTTTTTGTCCTGATTTCCTTCTGCTCCTGGAAGTTGATGTTCGGAATTGTTTCATGAAGCATGAATTCTAGACGACTTTTTCAAATGTCTGGGTAAAAAGAGCTTTCGTAGGTCACCCTCCTCTTGTCCCCGGTATCTTATAAATCCATTGCACTCACTGATGTGCTGTTCACGCACCATTTCCCTCAATAGCTCCTCCGCATACTTTGGTGCGATTCTATCACATGCCTGGAAAATTACTAGGTTTTCCAATATTTCTAAAATATTAAGGGATTCCCCCAAGTCAGAGCCAGTATTGGTAAAGGTCCTCTGACAGGGTCAGGCCAGATGGCTACAGGAGAGTGTTGTTTTTTTTTCTTTTCTTTTATAGGAATGTGGTCAAAGGGCTAAACGAAGGGAACCTAACAGGGAAACCGAGCAGAGAACCCCGGACAGTGCCCACTGCTCCTCAAAGGCGACAAGGGAGCCAGCGGATGCCGCCCAGAGGAACTCTGCCTGGATGCGTGAATGGACTGAGGAATGGAAATACGCCCCACAGTCACAGGAAATCCCGTCGGCCAACTTCCTTTCCCTGGTTTTGTAAATGGCCAGTTTGGCCAGGGCCAAGAGGAGGTTGACAAGGAGGTCCTGTGACTTTTTGGGGCCACGGATGGGGAGTGCATAGATAAACAGATGATGGGAAAAGTGCAACCAAAAATGTAATAATATATCTAAGAGGAGCAGGAATAGGGGCTGAAACCTGGCACACTCTAGATAAAAGTGCGCCAGGGTGTCCCTCATGCCGCAGAAGGGGCAGGTGTCCGGAATAGGGGTAAACTGCATGAAGTACATGCCTGTGCTCACGGCCCCATGAAGGAGCCGCCAACTGATATCCCCAGCGGGCCTCAGAATCAGGGTGGAGTATAGGCTGGCCCACCGGGGCACCTCACCCTCGAAACGTGGCAGGAGGTCCCGCCATTTTGTGTCGGGGCGGGACGCAAGGGTGAGGAAGTGAAGGGTGTGGAGCACAAGTGTGTACAGATGTTTCCTTGGCACGGCCTGGAACCAAACCGGCTGCAAATCGTGCAGCTGACTCATGGTGAAAGGGCGGGGAGGCCGGTTGGGTCCATGGGGCAGGGGCCCAATGAAAAGGTCTGGAGGGCTAGCAATGGAGGGTGGGACTCTCCAGTCACTTTAAATCCCAGCCACTTTTCTTTCTTTTCCCCTCAGAATCTTCAAATGGGCCTGGATTTTTTCCTGAAGAAACAGAATGATTTGGGAGGTTTTATTTGAAGGGTTGAGAAGGATCTAGAGCTGAATGTTTTTCCAAGCAAACCCCCAGATTGGTTGGTTCTAATCACTTTGTGACATCAGGACCACCAAGGAGAGGAAACCTTATCAGTGCAGACTGTGAGTGTGTCATATTCAGACTTGTTAGCAATTCAGGTTCAGGGTTTTGTTTTGTTTTTTGTAATTAGAGAGAGATCTCATTTGTAACCAAGCTTTACCGGCATTTATGAACTGATTAGTAGTGTAGCGCATAACAGGACTCTGGAGTCACGTGGGAGTGAATCAATAAACCTGTGCTTGAGAAGGTTTAATGAACAAAGTGATAAAAATTCCAAAAGCCCCCAGGGTTTAAATATGGGCTGGGATTTCAGCCCTGAAACCCTGGGGACTGCACTGGTTGGACAGAACTGGTCTAAGCATGAGGGCAAACCCCATGAGACATGGGAGGCCATTCATCTGGTTTGAAGCTGCACAGTCCCAGTGTTGTGGAGCACTGTCCCTGTCCAGTAGGAACCCAGCGCTGGACGTGGCTTTGTCCAGTGAAAATGAGAGAAAGGAGGAAACAGAGCTGGATTTACAGCTTGCGTGTCCCTGGCGGGGTCCCCACACTGCCCCCGGTGGCTGAGCATTTGAAGGTGCCTCGGTTCTGAGCTCCCGCCTCCTGCCTACAGGGACTTGGCGCTCCAGGTTCCCTGCGGCCCACAGCAGCCAGGAGCTACGGAGTACCCACACCACCCGCAGTGGCTCGGAGCTCCTAACCCCTGCAGGAAGTAGGGGGTACTACCACTTTTAATGTTTAGGCACCCCACTGCCCAGTGCCTCTTGCACAGCCCCCCCTAAAACTTCCCATTGCTCCACACAGACCCCCCAGTGCCCAGCACCCGCCAGTGCCTAGCACCCCCCATCCCTTCACTGCCCAGAGCCCCCCCACAAACCCTCCCAGACACCCACTGTCCTGTGCCCTGCCTTGACTCACCAACCCTGCTGGGAGGTGACTGTGTCTGCTGGGCTGAGTGAGGAACCCTCCAGCAGGGCTGCATGGGGCCATCTCCTGCTTGGCTGGCCCCGCCCCCTGCTGAGACCTGGGATCAGCAACATTTGATGTTTTAGGTGCACCTAGAATGCTGGTGCCCCTAGGCCAGGGGTCGGCAACCTGTGGCACCCGTGCTGAGCTGATTTTTACTGGCACGCTGGGTCCCAGCCCCACTGGAGCCAGCAGATGGAACCCCAGACCAGCAGTACCGGATTTATCTTGGTGCAGGGCACACGGTCCAAAGGGGCCTCAGCCAGGCCCATTCTTCTCCCCCCTTCCCCCCCTGTGAAGGCAGAAGCTTAGTGCTACCAGCTCCTGGGGCTCCTGCTGCAGCAGGCAGGCTCTGCTGGCAGCCAACTTCTTCCCCCACCTCTTCCCGCAGCATGCTACGTTCCCTCCCCCCCACTGCCTCCCCCGTCACCAATCAGCTGCTTGCTGGCACAAAGGAGGGGGAAAAGTGGAACCACAGTGCGCTTGCCGCTCCAGGGAGGAGAAGGAGGAGAAGAGGCAGGGGCAGGGCCTTGGGGAAGAGGCTGTAATTCCTCGGATCCTCCTTCTTCCCTTTTTTAAAGATGGGCACCACATTAACCTTTTTCCTGTCATCCAGGACCTCCCCCGATCACCATGAGTCTTCAGAGATAATGGCCAATGGCTCCGCGATCATATCCGCCAACTCCTTTAGCACCCTTGGATGCAGTGCATTCGGCCCCATGGACTTGTGCTCATCCAGTTTTTCTAAATAGTCCCGAACCACTTCTTTCTCCACAGAGGGTTGGCCACCTCCTCCCCATACTGTGCTGCCCAGTGCAGCAGTCTGGGAACTGACCTTGTTTGTGAAGACAGAGGCAAAAAAATTATTGAGTACATGGCTTTCTAATCCTCTGTCACTAGGTTGCCTCCCCATTCAGTAAGGGGCCCACTTTCCTTGACTTTCTTCTTGTGCTAACGTACCTGAAGAAACCCTTCTTGTTACTCTTAACATCTCTTGCTAGTGCAACTCCAAGTGGATTTGGCCTCCTGATTTCATTCCTGCATGCCTGAGCAATATTTTATACTCCTCTCTAGTCCTTTGTCCAATCTTCCACTTCCTGTAGCTTCTTTTTTGCGTTTAAGATCAGCAAGGATTTCACTGTTTAAGCAGCCTGGTCGCCTGCCATATTTACTATTCTTTCTATGCATCAGGATGGTTTTTTCCTGCAGTCTCAATAAGGATTCTTTAAAATACAGCCAGGTCTCCTGGACACCTTTCCCCCTCATGTTATTTTCCCAGCGCTGGAAGTGTTCGTGCTCTTGGAGTCCATTCATGTCCCTTAGGGGGAAATGGATCTTTGGGGGTGTCAATGTTGCGAGGGCTGAGGCATTCCATTCACTTATCAGAGGAAGCAGGTTTTGGGGTTGTTTTTTTTCCTCTCTCTCTCTCACCATGAGCGACAAAAGTTTTGCCAATGTAAGTGCTAGTGTAGACATGTCCTGAGGCCAAGGCCTTAAGAACCGAGAGCTCAAAGTTAGGAGCCTAAGTTCATATTTAGGCACCTAAAATAAGTGGCCCAATATTCAAAATTGCTGAGCTCCCAGCAGCTCCCATTGATTCCAGTGCATGCTGTTGAGCGCTCAGCACCTGCAAATCAGGCATCTTATTTAGGTGCCTGACTTTAGGCCCCCTCATGTTTGAAAAATCTTGGCTGGAGTTTCCAGCAGAGGAAAAAAAGAATTTTATTCTCTCCCCTGGAAAATAGCCATTCAGAAACAATTTACTCTCAAATTCCTCACTCACAGCGATGAAAATAAATACATAAAATGCACCCCAAAATGAATCAATGCTCTTTTAAAAGACTTTTCACAAGTAATTCCTAATGAGGCATGGCCAATGCTGTTGACATGCAATTGGAACAGCTTCAACTTGCAGGTCAGACTATTTGATGAATGGACAAATTCCCAGGCTGTAGACAAGCATTCCCTGCCTCCTCCCCCAGCTCCAATCCCCTTCTAGCTTCTTACACAGACCAGTTAAACTCTCCCATCAGAACTAAAGCCATTCCGTGTTAGTAGCACACTGTTTAATTAAAAGTTTCCATATGCAGGCTGTGTTTGCCTTCACTGGCCTCTGGATGGGGAAATTAAATGCACAGCAACAGTGAAGGGCTTTCAGCTGGTTTTATGGGGGAACGCTGCTTACTGGCTCCACTGCTGTCTGCAGAACACTGACTGTACTATGGACAGCCTGAAAAACTGGGAGGCTTTGCTCACATAAAGCAGCTCTCTCTGAGCCCAGATGTAAATCTCCCTCTCTCTAGCTGCTGTTACAAACTATAGAACCTGATCTGACATTACTAGTAGGAGCTGTTGTTTTATTGAAGCAGTTGCTCATGTTGCAGATCAGGAGACGTAGAGGGTGTTTATTCAGGTCTGGGCCCAAGCGCCAGCACATTCACATCAGTTTGTGAGGGGAGACTTTTCTTCCTTTTATCACCAGTACCGAGAGCTCTGCACATCCTTACAGGTTATAGCAAACAGCAGGATGTACTCTGCTGGGAGTGCTTCAAAATCCAGTTCCACTTTCCACCAGTCCTCTGCATGGAAACTGCTGGTCAGGGTGTTTTCCTCTGCGCCCAGTCCACAGAAGATGTGAGTTTGTTACAGCTGTCAGCCAGAAGCCTGGCTCTTTAGTTCAAACCACGGAGACACATGCTGTCAGCCCTGGAGGGCCTTAGTACATTGCCCAAGTTGGCAGCTACCGCATAGGTGGGGGATCAGCTGGGATTTGAACTCTGTGGGTCTGTTAGAGTTCCCAGCTTGAGAACTGCTCCAAGTGTGACAAGACTGAGCCTAAAGAGCTCTCTGATTCTGCTCTCTTGGGCAAGAAGTAACTTAGGACTCATCTACGTGAGGAAGCTGCATGGTTTTAGCTAATGAAACTGGTGGCAAAGGCTATGTGGACACCCACGTTTCCATTTACACCAGGTTTAGTTTACGTCAAACAGAAGTTGGCTACACCTAAAATGAAACAAGCCACTCTTAAATGGAAATAAGTGTCCAGACAGGGGGTTCCACTGGTTTAACTAAGTTGATTAGCAAGAGATTTAAGTTAAACTGGAGCAAATTTTCCCAGGAATACGTGGCTTTAGACCTCTCGGCTTCAGTTCCTCCATTTAGAATATGGGCCCAGTGATGCATTAATTACCTGCTTCCACACAATACCCTGTGAAGCAGATAAGTAGTTAATGACTGATGATAAAAAGCACAGTTTGTTCATATGAGAGTTACATTAGGTGACCATTGGGTGTATTTTCATCATCAGAGAGTTTAAACTGGTGAACCAAAACATGGTGATTCACACTGAATGGCTCCTTGCCTATCACTTATTTTATAATGATGACGATGTGCATGAGCAATCAAGATCGGATTCCAAACATTCCCTCAGATTCAGGGGTCATTTTGACCAGGAGTGTTGGCTTGATCCATTAGAGACAGGGTGCAACTGGTAGAACTAATGTATAATCATGAGGATAAAGCCTGCAGTCCTGACTCAGGAAGATGTCAGTTGGAAGCACTGTAGCATAGTGAAAATAGTCCTGCTTGGAATTCTACAGCCCAGTGAACTGAGAGCTAAATACCCTGAATTAGACTGCAGTAGGGAGTTACTGTCTATGGACTGCAGGAGAAGGCTGACTATGGGTGGGTCTTTACGTCCGATGCAGAAAGAGAATCATGTCATTCTGCTTCTTAGAAAAGACAAGCTGAGGGGAGATAGGATTGCTCTCTACAAATGCATCAGAGGGATAAATACCGGGGAAGGAGAGGAGTTATTTAATAGAATATCAGGGTTGGAAGGGACCTCGGGAGGTCATCTAGTCCAACCCCCTGCTCAAAACAGGACCAATTCCCAACTAAATCATCCCAGCCAGGGCTTTGTCAAGCCTGACCTTAAAAACCTCTAAGGAAGGAGATTCCACCACCTCCCTAGGTAACCCATTCCAGTGCTTCAGCACCTCCTAGTGAAAAAATGTTTCCTAATATCCAACCTAAACCTCCCCCATTGCAACTTGAGGCCAAGAGGTCAGATTTGAAGTGGATCCTGAAAGGCATGACAGGCTAATGGAGATGTCTGACCTTTGATGCAGTGCCTACAGAATTGCAATTAACACCTTTGTGGTTACGTCAGATGTTCTGCAGTCTGAGTCATTATCATTCACTTGAGTGCAGTAACTCTTTTGAATGGTTATCCTATGTCTTGCTTACCCATTAACATACACTCTGTTTTCTATTCTAAAGTATTTTAAGATACTTTGTAGGAGAGGTGCTGCATGAATTAAATGCTTGACTGAGACAATAAAGTAGATGGAAGAAAACAGCTCAGAGATGAAGCGGAAACTCAACAGCAAAGACTCTACAAGGGACATAAACAACTTCCTAATGCTTACAGTGATAATTCATCCTCCAGCATCAAGAGTGAGACTGAAATCAGACACACTGCACAGAAAGGAAGGAGAGTCTTGCAGTTAGGAACTGAGATTCAGGAGATTTGGTTCTGTTGCCGTCTCTGCCACTGACATCTTGTGTAAGAAGCTTTCCTGTTTCTCAGGCTTCCCAGTCTGTAAAATGGGGACAACAATCCTGCCTTATCTCCCAAGGTCCTCTGCCAGAGGGTGGTACAGAACTGTACTTTATTAATTATTATTACAGTTGTGTTACAATAGCTCCTAGAAGCCTCCACTCAGGTGAGGTCCCTGTTGCACTGGGTGCTGGGCCAACATCATAGGAGACATTTGCTGCTCCACAGAGCTTGCAATCTCAATAAACAAGTCAAAAGAAGTGAATATATTAACACACACGAGGACCTGAAGCATAGAGAAGAAGGATGGTCTTGTGGCTGTGTGTAGCCTGTCACTTTGGGTATGTTTATACTGCAATTAGACAGCCGCAGCTGGACTGTGCCAGCTGACTCAAGCTCATAGGGCTTGGGCTAAGGGACTGTTTAATCGTGGTGTAGACGCTCAGGATTCTTGGACCTTGTAAGATGATGACATCTTCAGGCCCATCCTGGACCTGAAGATGTACACCTCAATTAAACAGTCCCTTAGCCCAAGCCCCTTGAGCCCAATGCAGGTTTTTAATTGAAGTGTAGATGTACCCTTAGTCTCGCTGCGCCTCAGTTACCTCATCTGTAAAATGATGCTAGGAGCACTGCCCTACCTCACAGTGGTGCATGGAGATTATGAAGTGCTCAGGTACTTGGGTAATGGGGCCAAATAAGTATATTGTGACAAAGTTCCTCCTCTACCTTGGTAGGTCCTGTGCTTATTGGCAGGTTTGCTCACCTCAGTGATCTTCCCCACAGTCTGGATCAACTCCTCCTGTGTCTGATCAGGAGTTGAGAGGTTTGGGTGGAACCTGGACCCGCCCTCTACTCCTGGTTCCAGCCCAGGGCCCTGTGGGTTGCAGCTGTCTATAGTGCCTCTTGTAAGAGCTGCATGACAGCTACAACTCCCTGGGCTACTTCCCCATGGCCTCCTCCAAACACCTTCTTTATCCTCACCACAGGACCTTCCTCCTGGTGTCTGATAACGCTTGTACTCCTTAGTCCTCCAGCAGCACACCCTCTCACTCTCAGCTCCTTGTGCCTCTTGCTCCCAGCTCCTCACACGCACTTCCTCTCCTCTGGCTCCTCCTCACCTGACTGGAGTGAGCTCCTTTTTAAACCCAGGTGCCCTGATTAGCCTGCCTTGATTGGCTGCAGGTGATCTAATCAGCCTGTCTGCCTTAATTGGTTCTAGCAGGTTCCTGATTACTCTAGTGCAGCCCCTGCTCTGGTCACTCAGGGAACAGAAAACTACTCATCCAGTGACCAGTATATTTGCCCTCTACCAGACTCCTGTACCGCACTGGTCTGGGTCTGTCACAATATAGAAAAGGAAAGAGATTATATGACCTAGCCAAGTTCACACGTGTGTATGTTACAGTCAACAAATGAATGCAGATCTGAGTCTCAGTCTAATGCCTTTATCATGAGACCATCCTTCCCAAAGTATTACCGTGCTGCCCACCCATATTAGCAGCCACATGGGGAGGAGAAAAGTAATTCATAGAAAAAACAATCCCAGGGTTGCAGAGATGCAGCATTGAGACAGAAAGTTACACATGCCAGTCTGCAGCAAGCCCTGGAGAATAAGCGAAAGGTCACAGAGGACACCAGAAGCTGCTGCATCAACATGATTCAGGGATGCCAGAGCTATGGAAAGACAGTTAGTGAGAAGGCAACAGATGTTCTATCACAAGGACAATGGTAAAAAAGTAATTACAGGCAAGGAAGGCATCCTAGTGGCTGCATGTGTGTGTATGTGCGTGCGTGTGTTTTAAACATTGGATCTGAAATAGTTTGGCATGAGATCCTCTACTCAATTTCCTCCCCATGCATGTTTTACTACCCAGCCCATTTGCTGTTTGCGAGCTGCAGTTTATGGTCGCTCTGTTACTATGGGGCTAGATGTGTTACTCCAGATACACATTAATTAGGGGAGCACACAGAAAAGAGAGAACAAACCAAAAAGTACTCCTGTAATGTAAAATTGCAAATGTAGAGGGCACATAAACAACAGGCCAGAAAACTGGCAGAAACTGTAAGTGAATATGCTGTAGCAGATCCACAGATAGAAAGTGTGGAAACAGCAGGCTCAGCTCCTGGCAAGAGCAGCAGCGTTTTGGAATACAACTGATGCACTGTACAAGAGAACGAACTGTGCCAAGAGATAGCTGCTATTCAGTAAGGCAGTAGCATAGAACTTCTGCTACAGCGGTCAGAGGAGAAAGTTACAACATCTTATTTTTACTAGATTTGTTTGTCAGGCTATCAGATGAATCATTTGATGCTGCCCTGAAGTGAATGACTTTGGCATTTAGCCACCAATTCACTAGCAACCTTGAACTCTACTTTCCATTCCATTTCAGGTGAAGCTGATTTACTCGCAGCTTGCCTGCGGACCTGCAGCTCAGTATTTACTTGGAGGATGCCTGCTTTCTTGGACAGAAACATTAGGAGTGTCGGAGGTTCGTTTTGGATCCCATATACATTGCAGACAAACCCTGCAGAGGAAGAGTTTGTTCCGTCAGGTCCCTTCTGGGTGCATTTGCTGCATGGCATACAGTCTCTGTTTGAAGTCAGTGAAAATTCCATTGGAAGGGTTGCATTAACATAGCTAAGACCTGTGTTAATAAAGCCCACATAGTAAAAAAGTGAAGGAGCATTTTTTAGCTAAAACGCTGAAGCCAGAACCAGGTCCAAAGCTATGTGAAAAATGCATTTGGTTAATGAAATATTATAAAAGCCCCATTCATTTCAGTCATCACATTGAAAACCCATCTCCCTCCTGCCATTGCTGACAAATTGTTTTCCCTCATATCTTTTTAGGCTGAATCTTACAATTCCCAACATCCAATGGTCACTTTCATACAATGGTTAACTGGAGATGCTGGAAAATGATGATTTCTAGTCCCTTTTCTCGTCTGAGACCAGAACAATAAACTCTGTTCAGCCAACTAATAAATGTACAAACCATACCTTGATGACTGTGAGACTTAACACACACATGTTAGGGAAGCACTCAGATCCCCAGGTGAAAGGCACTCTATACACGTGCATGTCCAAACAGGTAGATTCCCCTCCCTTCCCCCTGCCATTAACAACAAGATGGTAATTCCAAAATGTTACAAGATGACAGTTGACTGATCCAGTATGAAAATTCCCATGCTTCTAGTACAGGAGAACTAGAGTGAGCAATGGCCTGCTTAGGACATCAGGACCACTCAGGGTACCTGAGTCCTCTGGGATTCCCAGGCATATCTGTCAGTTGTAATTCCCCTACTGGTAAGGAGTCAGGTGGACTGGCTGTAGGTAGCACATCTCTGCTCTAGTGGGTTTTATTCACCTCGAATAATGGTCATCCTATGGATCTGCTGTGGGGGGAAAATTGCTCATGCCCTGATGCGTATAGATTCTCAACTCTTCATTTTTTTCTGTTACACTCATGTACTCCAAGATAGCACACGCCACTACATTCCAGGCATGCAAGTTTCACTGCATGGCCGATTTCCATTAGGTTATCAGTCTGGTTATCATCAGACAGCTTATTCTCATTCTGACAATATAATCCCATTCACTGACCTTTAAAACAAGATGATGTTATCTTTGACATCAAATTATACCCACCTGCTGTTGCCAAGGTTGGGTAAGGGAGATGAGAAAAGGCCAATTGATTTAAACAGATATTTGGATTTGAGAAAGAAGCTTTGTCATCCTATTTAACCCAGATAACCCACACAAGGTCTAGTGGTTCAGTTCAATGCTCACCACCGCCCAAACTTGGATGCTATTTGTCCACATTTTGTGGCTCCTAGTTCGTATTACAGAGCAAAAACTGACTGACCATTAACACAGTCATCTCCAAATAGCACTCACATTTTGGGGTTCCCAGGTCAGGTCTGAGGTCAAAAACCGACAGGGAGTGAATGCAGTGACCTCCCCTGGAGGATTAGCTTTAAGGGCATGATCTCACCTTATTGGCTTGCAGACATGGGAAGGTGAGCAGAGGAGTTATTCAATGGGCATATTTAACGTCCATATGCCGGCCAGATGCTTTTACTCAGTGCTGCTGGGATCTGTTAATTCTTTTGACACCATGGGAGTTGAAGAGCACCAGTGAGCACTTGGCTTGTTTGAAGTGTGTGTTTTCGTTAAATGACCCCAGGAAGGATCAGAGTCACTTTCACTGCTTATGGGTCTGCTGGCCTCACTCTGAGGTGGTCATGGTCAGTGCTATAGAAGACAGGCTCGTATTTAGTTAGCTCTTTTATAAACTAGACAGAAAACGGGAGTGCCCATCCCAAGCAATGAGGCTGAGTCAGGAAACCACTCCAGCAGATGCTCTGATGAGGACAGCACTTGAGCTCATGTTTATCTTTAAGCTCATGATTAAATCCCATTGAAATGCATGGAGGTTAAGCCCATGCTTAAGGTTAAGCACAGGCTTAAGTGCCTGCCTGAATAGGGATGCTTTCCAAAATCAGGGCTTAAGTACCCCTTACAAAAGTGAAAATAATCTGAGCTGCACTCACCCCCTATCAGCTGAGCATCTCCTTGCAGGAATTCTCACCCACGTGTCCCCTGAAGTCTTTATGCATGATTTAGCCATCCAGCTGAGAAGCATCTTGTTCAGATCCCTTCCAGGGTAACCAAAAGTCCAAACAACATCCAAAGTATCTCCACAAATCAGCCCTTCCTCAGGGGTCTGTCTCCATTCCCCAGTCTGGGCTGTGGCATCTTCTTCCACCTCTGGTTTTGAGCACTGACCCCATCAGACCAAGTCATCCTGGGGCTTAAGCATTCTCCTGCTGAGTCTGCCTCAGGGCCCTTCATGGGAGCATGGTGGGTACATTCTTTGCAGTTCCTTTCTCACGCTGAATTCCCACAGCCTTTTATGAGGCTCAGGTGTTCGTTAAGTTAGCACCTGACTCTGCTTAGTCCTGCCTCCTTTGGCTAAGAAGCAACAAATAAATTATAACACAGGTATAGTACCTGCAACTCACCAGCTTTTAACCCTCTTTAGCCACTGCTGGGGCTTTGCCCCATCAAAGAGAATAACCAACATGTCACATCAAATCACACCTATATTCATTGTCCTTGTAATTACGACAGAATCCTGCCAGAACACTCAGTCTCACTGAACTCCTTGCTAAAACCCCTCCCAAGCAGCCCCTGGTGCCCCAATCACTTGCCTAAGCAAACAGTTGAGTGCTGCAATGGAGTAGCAAAAGAGGCATTAGTTCTATACTAGCATCACTATGGGATAGGGGGAAAGAAGAACATCAGTTCTTGGAAAGAATTAGTGCTTCAATCTCATCCAATAAAAATTAGCTGGGTTCAACTTCTTCCACATCTGAATCTGTGCTGGTATCTAGGATTGTCTGTCCCAGACATGAGCTTGAATAGCTTGCCCTTGTTTTCTTCCCTCATAGTTTTGCATCAATGGACAAATTATTTACTTTGATAATTAAATTAGCATCAATACAATGCACAGTAAGGGTGAGGAAGGATTTTTCGGGGGGAGGGGTTGGGGGGAAGAAGCATGGCTCAGTGTGCTCTAGGAGCCTTGGGGAGTTAATACTCTCTACTAGCAAGAAGAGCTGCTGATCAAGGACATTTACAGTTTAGACTATGATTTGAAAAAAAAAAATTAACCTTTTTAGAAATGTTGCATCGATTAATCTATCTTTTCCCATCTAAAGCTAAGTTTTTGACAGTTGGTGGATCACTTGTTGCAGTAGTTGGAATCCTGCTACTTCTTACACTAATAACAATGACATATTGTAATTAGCCTGTGGAACAGTTTGCCACAAGATATCATTGAGGCCTGGAGCTTAGCAGGATTCAAAAAAGGGTTGGATGTTGATGTTAATAATGAAAACATCCACAGGTACAATGAAGGTTGAAAAAAAATCCTAGAATTTGAAAGGGATATAAACTCTCATGCATCAGGACATATGCCAACCTCTAAGTGATGGGACTCAGGAACAAACTTTCCCTGTAGGCAAGTTATTCCTTAACTATCTACTGCAGGGTTTCTTATACTGACATCTGGAACTGGCTGCTTTTACAGACAGGATCTCATACTAGATGATTCCCTGATCTGATGCAGTCTGGCATCTTCTGTGTTCCAATGCCGTTTAACTGTGATTTTGCAATGCAAGAGGCAACCTTCCTCCTTCTTCTCTTGCTTGCCTCCTTTAGCACAGCTTGAGGCAAACCTATTATTATTGTGGATTCAGGATGGGGCTGGCCCTCAGATGACCTGGGTTCTACTCCTGTCCCAGCCACCAACTCATTGATTGACTTGATTGGAAAAAGGGGTAAACAGTGAGGTGGAAAAATTTCCCCATGATACAGAATTACTCAAGATAGTTAAGTCCAAAGCAGACTGCAAAGAGCAACAAAGGATCTCTCAAAAGTGGGTGACTGGACAACAAAATTGCAGATGAAATTCAATGCTGATAAATGCAAAGTAATGCACATTGGAACATATAATCCCAACTATACATTAAAATGATGGGGTATAAATTAGCTGTTGCCACTAAAGAAAGCAATCTTGGTGTCATTATGGGTAGTTCTCTGAAAACATCCATTCAATGGGCAGTGGCAGTCAGAAAAGCTAACCAAAAGTTGAGAATCATTAAGAAAGGGATAGATAAGACAGAAAATATCATATTGCCTCTATATATATTCATGGTATGCCCACATCTTGAATGCTGCGTGCAGATGTGGTCGTCCCATCTCCAAAAAGGTATATTGGAATCGGAAAAGATTCAGAAAACAGCAACAAAAATGATTAGAGGCATGGAACAGCTTCCATATGAGAAGAGGTGAATAAGACTGGGACTTTTCAGCTTGGAAAAGAGACAGCTAAGGGGGGGATATGATAGAGGTCTATAAAATCATGACGGCTGTGGAGAAAGTAAATAAGGAAGTGTTATTTACTCCTTCTCATACCACAAGAACTATGGGTCACCGAATGAAATTAATAGGCAGCAGGTTTAAAATAAACAAAAGGAAGTATTTCTCCATACAATGCACAGCCAACCTGTGGAACATTTTGCCAGAGGATGTTGTGAAGGCCAAGATTATAACAGGGTTCAAAAAGGAACTATGGTAGATACGTTAATGGAGGATAGGTTCATCAATGGCTATTAAGCCAGGATGGGCAGGGATGGTGTCCCTAGCCTCTGTTTGGCAGAAGCTGGGAATGGGCGACAGGGAATGGATTACTTGATGATTACCTGTTCTATTCATTTCTTCTGGGGCACCTGGGATTGGCCACTGTCGGTAGACAGGATACTGGGCTAGATGGACTTTTGGTCTGACCCAGTATGGCTATTCTTATGTTTGACCTTGCTAGCTAGTCAGTCACACAGCCTTTCCTTACATGACTTCCATAGCATTAGTCAGATGAGAGAAAGGATTGCAGGCTCAGCCCTTTGGCCTTATGTACCCCATCTGTCAAATGGGGAGATAATAATGTTTCCCCACCTTTATAAAGCACTTTGAGAGCTGCAGAGGAAAGCCAAATGGAAGTGCTAAGTATTATCCATACGTCATGTTCATAACTAATCTCCTCATCTGGATTGAAGTTGAAGCTAGATATATTTAGATTAGACATAAGATGCAATTTTTTTAACAGCAAGGGCAATTAACCATTGAGACAACTTGCTAAGAGTCGTGGTGTATTCTCCATCACTTGCGATTTTAAAAGCAAGAATGTTTTTCTTAAAAGATACCTTCTAGTCAGAACAGGAATTACTTCAGGAAAGTCCTATGGTCTGTGTTATGCAGGAGGTCAGACTAGATGATCCAAATAACTGTATAATCCATGTATCCACATTACTGCTGATACCGAAGAAGGGTCTAACAGCTTGGACCAAAGTCATCCCAGGTTTGATTCCACTGTCTTCAGCTTGTTGAAGGGCCTGGAATGCCACTGCTGGTGGTGCTAGATGGAGCTTTTATTGATGTGTGTGGGGCTTTCATCCCATGCTTTGTATTTTTTTTTAGAGCTCTCTCACTGTGTTTTGTTCATAATTTAAAAAGAGGACAAAGCATTTTCTTCACATTCAAGCCTCCCTCCTTCCCCAGCTACACACATCGCTCAGCAGGGACTGACTGGCATGGAACCTTTTGCTCTCTAGTCCTGTCACAACACATTAAAGCTTGACTTAACTCCTCGGATAGGGAGAGGTCATCCTGCACAGATGCTGGAGACGATGACTCAAAGGCTGGCTTGACAGTCGTTTCAGTAAACACATGTTTAGAGACAGCCCTTTCAACTTCACTAGTTGCTGTGGTTTTTCTTGGCCTGATGGAAGGTAACACTCAATCAAAGAACCTCAGTAGTTTAGGAAGGATTCTCAGGTCCTCATGCTGGAAGGGCAGATTAAATGAAAGAGCCTACATTGTTCACGAATGGTCCCCTGTAGAGCCTGTACAGGGAAGGCAGCATAGTGTACATGAATGAGGCCACTTAGTTCTAGCAGCTGACTTCCAAGTGAACCGGCCCCTACATTTTTACTCCCTGACCAAGACCTACAGCAGTCTCTTTTCTTCAAGACGCCTGGATGTTGTAACCAGCTCCTGCTTTGTACAAAAGAAAAGTCACTTTTGGAAGAGCGCTTTGGTGAAAGACGAGAGACTTTTCTACACGGAGGAATAACTTTTCATAAATCTGCCCCAGCATATTCATTTGTCTTAAAAGTCTGCCTCAAGCCCCTGCTACCTGTGTTTATCAAGGTCACATCTGTTTAAACACGCAGGAGGACATGCAGCCCACCATTGGGAAAACATTGATTTGTAATCCTGTTCTGCAACAGCATGAGCAATTAATATGATCAAAATATCCAATTTGGTGTGGCTATTATAGACCTTGGACTATTTATTCTCATTACTTATGAGTTTTAAAAGGAGGTGGGGAAGGTGGCAGAACCCACACTTGCCTGAGCTGTCCCTGTGCTCAGAAATTAAGGGCACTTCAGAGAGTGCCCATCAATGACTGCTGGAAAGTTCAGTAAAACCTTGCTGCTTCTTCTCTGGAATGTGGACTATACCACCCTGGGTTGGGCCTTAGAGTAGCTGCCCCTGCAAGGATCTTTCATCTTGAAGATGGAAACACAAGAGCCAGGGATGCTGCATAAAACTGGAGTGAAGGACAGTTTCACTGTGTCTTTATTTTCTCATTGTTTCTTGCGTGGGGGATGTGCCCAGATGCCTCAGCAGAAGATCTACCACTGGAAAGACAAAGATAGACACTTCCTCTGTCATTTTGAGTTTGTATGGGACTGAAAACCAGTCATCCCCATACATACCTACACAGACCAGTGCTCAGCCTTTCCCCCCGCACACAACCTGTAAAACATACCTGTGACTAAATGTGCATATTAGACTTAAGCCTTTTAGTATTTCTGTCCCAGAGATGATGCTAGTGGGGTTTGAATAGAATTTAGCATGTGAATGGTCCAGCAGCCCCTTCCTCCTACAGCCTACGTCTGGATAGCTCTTTCTCCAGGCTGATCGATGTGAATGAAATATGGAAGCAGATGGAGAGGAAGTGTAGTTAGCATTCATTCATTGCTTACGTTGTACAGGCTGTCAAAACTAATGAAATTTTATGACAGATGGGTAGCAATCAGTTTCCTGGTGTTATTTATCTTTTTTGCTTCTGGCTCGGCACTCCTGGTGATTTTTTATTCCTCTTTACGAAGTGCAGGATCCACCTACCCAGAAAACTAGCAAATTGTATCAATGCATAAATGTAATTAATGATCGCCTGGCATGAATAATGAGCGACTGTTATGCAGAGTAGTCTATCTCGGATTTCTCCCCCTCCTACCCCTACTTTCCAGCTGAGATTCCAAAAACTTCAGGAACATCCATTAATGGGGCTTTAATTCCTCTCCTCTCCTGCCATCTCTCCTCACACTACAACAGATGTTTGCAAAGACGTTCCTCAAACAGAAGGCATTCATGGATGGCGTTGTGGGCACAGCCTGCCTCACTCGCCCCCCTCCCTCCTGATTCGCATCATTTATTACGAAAGGTGCCAGCTAGGCATGACAGATTCATTTGTAATAGCTTTGTAGTAGATGATGCAAATTGATGTAAAGCATATGAGTGAAGTTGGCTTCATTCTCCACCTGTTAATGACAGGAGCCACTGGGGGGAAAAAATGTGTCTCTCTGAATTCATGCACAAAATATCTTTCTTGTGCAACAGTGAAAGTTGTCAGAAGCCTAGTGTGCTTGATACAAAAGGAAAGAAATGAAAAGTTGAACCACCTAAGATTATATGCCCTCCACTCTGTCAATGCACAGGAACATATTATGACTACTGTACACCATACAATAACCTTAACTGTGCTCCAGGGTTGATATTTAAAGGTGGGGTTTTCTAAAGCACTCAACACTCAATTAACTCTGCTCCTACGGCAGTCATTAGACTTTTCCTATCAACGTCAGTGACAGCAAAGTCAGGCCAGTGCTGACTGTTTTGAAAATCCTTCCCTAAATTGGCATCTTTAGGTTTCAGTGTTAACAAACACATTCAACACCTCTCAGAGCTATTGTTTCAAGGTATCTGCAGACTCAGGCAGACTGTACTGCATTGGATACATTTGGTTCATATTTTCAAGCTTTTTCCTCACAACCATGAGGGCTAGTCACATAGGGACCGGATTCTTAGCTAGTGAAAATCAATGTACATCTATTGAATTTAGTGTAGCTACACTGATTGACACCAGCTCCCTCAGATTCTGGAGCATTCATTCAACAGAGAGATTAGTCTGTGACTATCAAGAGAGGGAAAGAAACAGTGATGACAATAAAGGGGACATTGTTTTCTAAAAGTTTCAGAGCTTCTCAAACTGTGGTTTGGGGTGAGATTTGGTATTTTGGAGGATTGTGGCTTTTTAGCTTAAGGGTCACACAAAACAAGACTTACGGGGACAAATTTCTTAAAGGTCCATTTTTACTTAGTTTTAACTGATAAACTAAGTAACGGGTTATAATTAACTCAGGTTTCCACTTCATGCTCTACCAAGAGATCTATTACACTTCCCCTTGGAGAGGAAGGGACTTCTGTAGTAGCTTGTAACTGCTATCCCTTTGATATCCAGAGGGGTCACTGCTGAGTGACAGAAGGATCAACGTTCTTCAAGGGTTGAGTGAAAGTGGCAAAGAGTTCTGTGCCACCTTATAGACTAACAAATGTATTGGAGCATGAGCTTTCATGGGTGAATACCCACTTCGTCGGATGCCTGTAGTGGAAATTTCCAGAGGCAGGTATAAATATGGAGGCAAGAATCAGGCTAGAGATAACAAGGTTAGTTCAATCAGGGAGGATGAGTTGAGGTGTGAACACTAAGGGAGGAGAAACTGGTTTTGTAGTTGGCTAGCCATTCACAGTCTTTATTTAATCCTGAGCTGATGGTGTCAAATTTGCAGATGAACTGAAGCTCAGTAGTTTCTCTTTGAAGTCTGGTCCTGAAGTTTTTTTGCTGCAGGATGGCTACCTTTAAATCTGCTATTGTGTGTCCAGGGAGATTGAAGTGTTCTCCTACAGGTTTTTGTATATTGCCATTTCTTAGCATTTGTATCTTCCCAAGGTACCTTGCTGGGTGTAAGACACAGGAGCAGGGAATCACAGGCACCATGGCTAGTCTGCCAGGCCAGCCTCTTTGGTCAAAACGTTGCCTCTTTGCAATTAGAATATAGGCAAGTTTAGTAGCTGAGGGCCTGGCCCTCAGAGACACTGAGCCCCAGGAAATCCCATGAATAGGAGACACTGGAGATTTGCTATGGGGGGTGGAATTATCAAAACAAAATGTTATGATTGACTTCAAATGAAAAAAAATCATTTTCTTTTTCAGTTCAAAAACATTTGAGATTGACTTTTTATCCCAATTCCAGATGGGAAAAAAAATTTAAGCTCTTGAAAATATTCGCAGATGGGCAAATCATTTCCTGACCAGCGCAGCTTTTAATATTATGATGCTAAATGAATGTCTGGCCTTTCCTGAGCCACCATTGTTTTGGAGCCCACAGGCAAAGGAGCCTGTCTCCCTAGTATATCTCAGTAGAGTCAAGGCATCCATTTAGAGACCCCAGCCTGAAACAAATGTCAACAGAGAGGGCCTGTTTCAAGATAGACTATTTAAACTAATGCACTGGCCTGGCTGGGGAAGATACAAGTACCCCCTGCCCATGCTCCTTTGCTGAGGCATTTGGAAGAGGCCCAGACAGAGGCAGAGTTTCTGATGCAGCCACATTAGGGAAAAATTCTCCCCCGCGCAAATCCACACCGTGCAGTTTACATCTGCTCGATTACGTGTGTGCTTTTAGGGATTTCACAGGTGTTGCACCTCCCCCTCCCCCTTTCAAGAAGCCTGATTTGCAATTTCATTCCTTAGGTGTCTGAGGAATTCCTTACCAGCCAAGTAGAAATACACTGCTTCCTCTTGGCTGTAGAGGAATGTTTCTGAATGCCAAAGAGAGACACCCCCCATGCTCACATGACACCTTCAGGGGAAAACCTTTAAGAGCCTCTTAGTACATTAAGAGAGACAAGAGTCCTCCTTAAAGATTTTCCACCCCAAGGTCCTCAAAGTTTCTTTCACTCAACTCCAGCCAAGAAAGAAATGACAAACGTAAAACTCAAGGAATTGCTTGGTGATGGGAGTCCCCCATGGAGTGTGGACATTATAATCAGGACCAAGTCTTCCGAGCTAGACCCATCTCCTCCCATTTGTGCTGTGGATAGAATTACTGCCTTTTTTCACCAGTTTGCATGGGAAGGGAGCTGTGGCTATATGAAGATGTTTCCCAGGAACAATGAAATGAGCAAGGAGCCAAAATAGTGGATTTTGAACTTGTAGCTTGCAGGTATCTAATGTGCATAGCAGGCCAGTTCTCCCCTGGCCTATGTGACAAAGCCAGTGGTGAAGTTCCCCAAAGTTTCATCTGAGGATCTCAACGCATTGTATGAACATTAAGCCCCACAGCACCCGCTTGGAAGCTGGTAAATACTGGTTGTTTGTTTTACACAGAGAGGAGAGCAAATGGTCCTTGGCTGCTATCTTAGGATCTGAAACAATGTCCACCAAAGTCAGTGGAAAACCTCCCATTGATTTCAATGGGTTTTGGATCAGGCAGATATCTGGCCTCCCTAACTGAATCCAGTAAGGACATTTCAGTGAATTTGATTCCAAGTCTCCATTTTCTGAAGTGCGACAACCAGACACGGAGAGTCTGCCATATGTTCAAAAGGGTCAGACGACTCACCATTTCCGACGCTAACATTGTCACAAAGACTTTAATCCCTACTGAATCTCAGTCCCAGGATGCATTGCTGCCCCTGCAATTAATTGGCAGATCAGCATTCACCCCTGTAAGATCACAGCTCCTAATAAGGAAATAGAGCAAGAAACTATGCACAAAACCTGCCCTAACCAGTCCATTACCCTTCCCCTGCCCTTCCCAGCATCAGTTAGTTCCCTTTTACAGTACTCCCTGCTCTCTTTTCAGGCCCATTTACCAAAGAGAGAGGCAGGGTTTAGTCTGGGAAGCCGGGCAGGGGGAGCGTTATCAGCCGTGGGGCATCCAGCAGTATTAGATGAAAGCTGTTTGTTGGCGGGGGGGGGGGGGGGGGGGGGAGGAGGACGACATGTACCCAGAACCACCCGCAACACTGTTTTTGCCCCATCAGGGGGGGGGGGGGGGGAGAGTTGGTCCTTGCTGCTACCAAGGACTAAATGGCAATTCCTGGCCGCCCACAGTCACAAGGTTTAACTCTCTAATTGAGATTTCATGGAAAGGCTTCACCTTTCTGATTAGTTGCCCCAGTGTGAACGTTCTCTCATAACACAGACATCTGCCCTCTGGACTAACCTTTCTAGAAGCTGCATCAACAGAGTAATGCTAATAAAAATATCCATCTGTGCTTAAAGGTAAACAAAGCATTAATACACCAAACTGTAGCTTAGATTATATTAGAGTCAGCTTTAATGATATTACACATCTGCTAGGATGTATTTCCCATCCGGCCATCTCTCTCTCTCAAAATATCTTTATATGAAAAAATGTGAGAGCATTTCCCTCTGAGAATTTAGCATGCACCACAGAAGCAACTGGCCCCGCTCTGAATGCCTGCTTTCCCCCAGGACCCCATGCTTGGAGAGGTCCCAGGGATTAGCGTCTGCAGTTTAAACATCATTATACTTAGAAATAAATGTTCCATGACTCTCTACTTGGGTTTCAGAGCTTGTTCAAAGGCAAGAAGGTAAAAAATATTTCAAAACCCAGAAACCAGACATTTCTCGGAGCGCCTGGAAAATATTAGAAAGAGATAGGCAAGTAGTGAGTTCTAGCCTTCTACAGAGTTTCGGGGGCATTTGGAGTCTTCCAGCAATGCTTTACAGAGTGTAGGAAGGTGTCCACTCACTGCAGGTGCATCTTCACGTGGTTCGTTCTGGGAATGAGCTCTCGCTCCATCTGGCACCTTCTGTCAGTTGCTTGCGCTGTGCTCCCCCACCCCTCTGTGACTTGGGGTGCTCCCTCTTTGTGACTCGGCCCTCTGACCAGGTCACTGTATAATCCTCCTCTTCCAGGGTAACCAAGTCCCACTGGACAAGGTATCCAGACACCATTTCAGGCAGGGTTTGCCATTCTGACTCCAGGCCCTGTGCCACTTTCCTAGTGGCTGGTTGGGGAACCCGGGCCCATCCGCTGGTCTGAGTCCAGCCCCGGGACCCTAAGACTAGCAATCCAGGTCTGCTCAGTCTCAGTCCTATTGCTGTTTTCTTGGTCTCCTTCCTACCTCACCTCTCTAACTCCTGGCCTTTCTTTGGATTTACCACTGGAGTTTCCTCTACTCCCCATGGCTACTTCATCCCTCTTGGCCACTTATCAAATCCCCCAGTCCCGGGTAGGACCCCAAATTTTACTCTCCCTCTGGATCTCCTCCTTGCCCATGGCCAAATCCCTTTCCCTCCAGAGTGACTGCAGACCACCTCCATGCATCATATATGGTTAATTGGCCCCTTCTGGCCCCCATTATCCCACTAAGGGCTTGTGGTAGGTAGGCAACTCACCACAGAGCAGATGGGAATGCACTGAGGCTTCTGTTCGCATGGGGTAGGAATGGCATCAGAATGCCAGTGCATGTGAATCACTGGTGAATTGTTCCTCTTTTACCCAGAGTTGCAAATTGCAAGCAGGGGGGAAATAATTCATCTTAAAAAGAGATTTCAGATTCATTTTAGATGCTTTGGGGGTACCTTCTGGCCTTAAACTCTACAACTAAAGAGATAACATATACATCTAATTGCTGAACTATTTCTTCTTATTTTTCTTTTTAAAACCATGGACTTAGATCCTTAGATTCACATGAGCTGTCTTAGTAAGAGTGTAGGACTGAGAGGAGAGTGATCTGGGTCTTAAACCTGGCCAGGACCTTGGGCAAGTCACTTCCCCCTTCTGTGCATCACTTTCCCAATCTATAAAATGGGGGTAATAACCCTGGCTCGTTTCCCAACTTAATAAGAAGCTAAATTCTAGAATAAACACTGCTAGTACTTGATTTGTACATATTGCAGTTCCTTCATGACTCTCACGGTGCTTTACAAAGCAGGTAAGTATTTTCATCCCAGTGCTACAGATGGGGAAAGTCCATTCTAATGTTTGCGAAGTTCACTTCCTAAAGGTAGGCCCACATTTAGGCCTATTTGAATTGGAAGACATTGGGGAGGTGGAAGTGGAGAGGCAGGGAGCTGGTTCAAGCCAACAGGGTGGTCAGAGACTGAGATAGGTTTGGGGATGTGGAGTTCTGGTTGTACCAGAACCCTGTAAATATACAATCCACCTGAAGCCCCAGAGAGGGCTGTGTGGGGGTTTGTTTGTTTGGTTTGCTTAACTCAAACGCCTTTTGAAGTTTCCCTTTTGTTAAACAGAGTCTGTCCATGCCCCAGTGGCATTAAAATCTTTTATCAGAGGGGTAGCCGTGTTAGTCTGGATCTGTAAAAGCAGCAGAGAATCCTGTGGCACCTTATAGACTAACAGACGTTTTGGAGCGTGAGCTTTCGTGGGTGAATACCCACTTCGTCAGACGCAGGGCATCTAATTAAAATCTTTGTGTTTCCCACCCCGCCATGATAGCAGTGGCATGGGAACTCTTATTGCAAGCATAAAATGATACCAGCAGTGCCTGGGCTGAGAAGCAGGCTGATCTAATTCATTGGGTACTGGACAGGGAGTCAAGGCACCCTGGCTTCTACTCACAGCTCTGCCATTGGCCCACTGGACAGGTCACTTCTCCTCCCTGTGCCCCTTCTTCTGCTCACACTCTTTGCCTGTCTTGTCTATTTAGATAGCCAGTTCTTGGAGGCAGGGACCATGGTCAGTTGTGGCCTCTAGGCATTACTGTAACACAAATAATAAATAGTCACAAACAATGGGCCAGTGAGTGTTAGATTTTTAATGGGTTCCACTGTACCTGCCATATGCATGGCCTGTCCATATCCAAGAATTGTTGGAGATGAATGTTTTCTAAATCAATTGGATAAATAGCTGGACCTAGAGGTGGTCATCTGAAGCTTTTGAGATGCCCCCATTCCCGGCATTAGCTAGTTCTGAAACCTCCTACCTGTACGGTACCTGGCAGACTTGTTCAGAGAAGTCTCTTTCTTTCCCCTCCATTGCACACTAAATAACCCCAGCCCATGCTCACTGCTTTCTGTTCCTTTCCATTCTGATAAGCGGATAATTGAAGATAAGCCAGTTGTACTTGAACTAATTTGCTTGGAACACACAGGAAAGTTCATTAAAATGAGAATTCCATCATGTATTCATTAAACAATAGAGTTCCATAAATGTTGCGACTTGATTAATTGAAGCTTGCCACCTGAGCAAAATGGAGAATTTTCACTTTTAATTAGCGAACTGCACTGTCACATCTTCCAGGGAGGGTACAATGGATTGCCTAATATCAAAGGCCTTGTTGCATGATGAAAACATAATGGCCTCTAACGAGGCCCAAATATTTTTCCTCTCTGTAACTCTTATTCCAGACAGGAGCAGCAGAGGGCGATTTCTCATTTGTGGCTGACCCTGGTAGCTCTGTATTTTCCACGTTTCCTGAAAACAATTCCTTTTCCAAAGGTAGAATGTTGGGGTGATTTGACTTCTCATGCAAATGAGGGATTGGCAGCCTGAATTTGCTTGAGTCATGCATAGTGCAGAGATTGGAAGACATTATGGTAGGTTCCCTCCGAGCTATGCAAACATATCCCAATCTTCTTATTCTATTCCTAGCCCCCCACCCCCAATAGATCTGCCAGTACACCTAAGCCATGACTCATTGCACCTTCTTCTGTTCCAGTCCTGGGTTGCTTCACAGCTCTATTGATGCACCTCAGTCCTGACCACTCCTAGTCCTGTTAAAGATAGGTCGGAACTAATCACAAACAAAAATAACCTCTAATTTTCAGATCAGAATCCTCTTTTGACAGTGAGCCAAAAAAAAATCCCAGATTCAATAACTCACTCCACCTTCTCTGTCTATAGAGCATTTGAAATCTGGACTCTGATTTGGATCTGGATTTGGTGGCCTTAGCCCCATCTCCAATTCCAGCTGTGGACCACCTCCCTCCCTTCCCCAGCTGTGTCAATATATGATGGCTGCCCTCCTGGCAGACACCCCAGGGATTAAAGCAGGGATCTCCAGATCTAAAAGCATGAGCTGCCACAGCTCGAGCTAACGAGCCAAGACTGTTGCTGGGGGTATCATCTGCAGATGAGTGCAGAGATGGACTTGTAGCACCAAATGAACATCAAATCTGACTTGCAGCACTCCAGCGATTCCAGTCTTGAGCTTCTCCTGAACGAAAACCCCAACTGTGCCAAGCAGCAGGGAGCTTTTAAGATGTGGACAAAAAGCAGGCAAAGTCATTTTTCCCCATGACCTACTCCAGGGACAAGCTGAAGCCAGGTCCACAGAGATGGAAGCCTTTTCAGTGCATTCACCATCTTAGGTGCCTGGCTTTCCCAGAAACATTCTTCTGCGAATGGTTCCATGGACTCCTAGACGGAGCACCGAGGCTGCCAATTTAACAGCCAAAACAGCCAAACAAGATGTTGATCTTTTTTTGGCTAACTAACATTATGGGATTTAGTGCTTAAAATAGTCATTGTAGGAATGAAGAAGCAGCTAACTCCCTATGTTAGTACCAAGACCTAACGCTCAGATTTTGGTCAGATTTCCCTGCCAAGAACCTCAACTGAAATATGAAGGTTTTCAAAGGGCTCACTCTCCCAAGCATTGCTGTTTGGGCTGGACAGACTGTCAGCCATCAGACAGACAGAAAGCAATGCTTCCAGGAAAATCAGAATAAAATTAAGACAGGGAGGGTTGGACGACTCAGGGGATATAAAACCTTTCATCCAGATGTCAGCAGCAGTTTAAACCCAGCCTAGAGCACTAGTGACTCAGAGCCATTACCATCTGATAGCTTCTAAGTTGACATAGGGGAAAAAAGCTATTTGGTGACCCCTCCTGCAGCACAAAGGCATTGGCACCGATGGGCACCTTTGTAAGCTTTCTTTGCATAGAGTCCAAGGACTGAATGGCCATGGAGTTTTAAATGTCCAGGCTCTTTTAGACATGGTTCTAGAGGTCAGCATTGTGTCATGTTGGTAGGCCAGTGTGGGGCAGACTGCTCTGCTTCTGCCAACGTAAAATCTATTCTAGGGATAAATGGGGGGTTTCAGTCTCCAGGGCTGCAGCCCTTTACGAAGTGTTAACATTCCGGTGTAACAGGCGCGTCTCACCAAAGGGTGGCTGTCCACAGCCCTGGGTGCTCTTGATGTGCATTTACAAATCATACAACAATGTAGGAGTTACAAACATCAATAAGCCAAAGCAGCACGAGGTTGGTAAGAGAGGAAGGGTAGTCCAGTGATTAGGAGTCTAGCCTGGGGCTCAGGAGATCTGCTACAAACTTCCTGTGTGGACCACAGACATATATCACTTTCGGTATGTCGATGCTGCAGCTGGAGGGGGAATTTCCAGCTAGGGAAAATGTCCACATTCGAGCTTTAATTAAGCTAGTGTCCTGGTGTAGCTAGGGTGGCTTGAGCTAGCTGCCTGAATACCTATCCGGGATCTTGGACAGTATTTTCCTTGGGTAGCTAGTCCATGCTGCGGTGGCTAGAGTGCTATTTTTAGCTCAATCAAAGCTAGTGCGTGAACATCTGCCTGAGCTGGAGTATACAGCTCCAGCTGCAGCGTTAGCAGGCCTAGGTCTGTTTGCCACTGTAAAATAGGGGTAATAGCACTTCCCTACCTCACAGGGGTGTTGTGAGGATAAATACATCAAAGATTGTGAGTACCTCAGATACGAGAGCAATGGGAGCCTTTATGAGTGTTAGACAGACACCACTTCTTCCCCTCCCCCACCTCACTACGCCTCTTTTAATCACAAGTCATGTGACCAATTCCTCTTACGATGAAAACCAACCAAGCTGAATGATTGCCCCGAGGAATCACTAACACTGATGCACCTCGGATAGCTCTTGAAGACCTGACTCCCAAAGGAGAAACATTGGTGATGAGAGATACATTCAGATCTTGTTTCCTTCCATCCATATAGCTATTCTTATTGTTGGTATGATAGCGGCAGCCACAGAGTTCCACGGAGATTGAGGCCTCATTTGGCTGCACTGTCTTTCTCTCTCACAGGCAGACAGATGCAGAGGCAGTGCCGCCCCCCTGAATAGGCTACAATAAAAATAGACTAAGAATAGGAAGGGAAAACGAGGCAGACAGAGGAATAAGTTGCCCCAGATCAAACAGCAGCGCAGTGGTAGAGCTGGGAAGAGACCCTGGTTCTCCTGATCTCAAGCCAGTGCCACATCCACCAGCACACAATTCTACCTGAATCCATCCCTTACTGTTGGCAGCATAGTAGATGCACGCCACTTCCCTAAACCTGGCACATTCAGAGGCACAGCAGCATCTCTCTATCTGGACGTACCTCACACAACACAGCACGTGATCTAGCTGGGACATTCATTGGTGCTCCAGGTGGTTCTACCTGCCGTACTCTGCAGCAAAGAAGGGGTTAATATGAGCCTAATGTGCCAAGTTCTTAGCATCATCCCTTTACTTGATCTATTTTAGAGCCTGTCTGGATGCTTAGACACCAAGGTGAAAGATATCTTAGAACAATGGTTCCCAAACTTTTTACTAAAGTGACCCATTGACTGCATTTGGTATCTGTTTGTGACCCAGCAGAGTCCAAATTGGGAAGGAGGAGCCAAAAATCAGAGGTCATCATCCTTCTTCTCCATCACTGCCACCTCCTCCTCTTGCCTTGGGGTCACTGACCACTCACAGCAGCAGCCTCTGCCCTGGCACCTCCACCGTAATCCTGGCCTGGGGCAGAGGGCTGTGGGAGAGGTTGGAGGGTGACCTTGCCCCACACTCACTCCATAGTGATGGTTACCATCCCACTGGGCTGGGCCTGGCTTCCCACTCCAGATGTTGCAACCTGGCATACAGAGTCACAGCCCCACTCAGGTTTCCATGTGCCAGGTTGCAACACCCAGAGTGGGGAGCTGGGGCGTTGGATCCAGCCCCGCAGAACAAGAGCCACCATTGCAGGCTGAGCGTGGGGCAGGCTCTCTCTCCAATACCCACCCTCTAGCACTTTCCCTCAGCACTGGGCCCACAATCCACCTACAGCCTTCGCACAACCCATTGGTGGGTGGCGACCCACCGTTTGGGAATGACTGCTTTACTATTAGCATAGATAGATGGATGCATGAAGTGCCTATGTGCATGTGAAAAAGTACATCAAAGCCCTCTATCCATGTAACTTGCTAGATTAATACAACATGTAGTGTTCTTTCCCTGTCTGGATACATGCCACTCATGCCGTTATTTCCTTTTCAGTGTGTAACGGGATGTAACTCCACTGCAGCCAAAAGGATTGTTTTCAGTGATTTGCCTTGGAGACAAAAATGTGTCTGACAGGGACCAGTTGACTGGAAACCAAGAGCAAGCCAGGTTAACTAGCATCTGAAAACCAGAACAGCAGCTTGGAGCACAGAAAGTCAGATCCGTCTTACTGAGTATTATTAATAACAACAACTCATGCTTACGTAGCAGTTTCCAGCAGCAGATCTTTAAGTACTCTACGAAGGAGGCCCCTGTCTTTATCCCAATGGGAAAACAGAGACATGGGGAGTTGAAGTCACTTGCCCATTATCACCCAGCTGGCCTCTAGCAGAGATGGGAATAGAACCCAGCTGAAGACCAGTCCACGGTCTCTTCTCTAGGTCACACTCAGAGTGGGAGCCATCAAAAATGTTGGTTAAATTAAAAAAAAAAAACCCACGGCAAATATAGTCAGCAAAATATTTAGCTGTTTTCAACCAGCCTAGCTCTGAGAGACCTGAGCTGTATCAGCATGAGGTATTATAATTAATCATACTCAGTAAGATGAATATGACTTTCTCTGCTTTGAGATGCTAAGTCAGTCCAAGAGAGAGCATCAATCTGTTCTGAAGTGCCAAAGCTGGCCACTGGAGAGCACCTTCTTGAGGTCACAGAGTGATGTAGAAAGTCCATCATGCCCTCTGGTCCTCACCTTTCAGAAGCCAGGAGACACAATGTTACCATGACCAGAGAATGGAATGTCATTGAAAGAATACACCATATGCTCCATACAGGCTATTTCCAGTAATGCATACTCTCACCAATTTTTCTGGCACCCTGCACAATGGCATCAAGCACCACAGTGGAGAGAAGGAGATGGGGACTGTCCTGGATCGTGTACACCCTGGGAGAAAAGGGTTTAAGGTAGAGCTTGAGGGGGAAAGGAAATAATCCAGCAGGAGCCAGTTAGCAACTTGTTTCTCAAAAGGGAATTGTATTGGGCAGGGGCAGGAGGCTTTCACTGAGAGACTGAGCAGCAGGGCTGAGGCTAGCAGGGCTTTAAAAGGTGTGCACCAGGTGAAGCAGTTAGGTAGTGCAGAGAACACAGCTTCTCTCTTTAGGATCAAACTGAATTCAGTAAAGGGGTGGCTGGAGTAAGCCATTTCCTGGCCTTTGGTACTTAACTGGGCTGGAAGGAGCCTGTAACAATTCCTCTGCCCGCCCCTCTTCCTGGGGCCCACTGGCTGCCCCAATAAAGCTCAGAGAGGCCTCTAGTTCTACAGCACCCATGGCTTTATTTACACTCCGTTCTCCCACCACCAGTGATATACTATATATAGAGCTTGCAGGCCTTACAATGTCCTCTCCTATACAGAGTCTGCCTGGAGACTGACCTTCCCCTGGCCATTCCCCTGTCTTCTGGCTGCCAGCCAGCCTTTATAGCCCTTGAACCCTCAGGTGCAGCCAGTTCTAAAGGCCAGGCACCAGACTTCTCCCTGGCCCCAATCTATTTCCCCTGATTGGGGCTGGCTGAGCAGGGGCTAATTAGGTGCCTTTGCACCAGCACCCTGCTACAGAGCCGGATAGTTTACTGCTACTTTTGGACAGGACATTCCGGGAGGGAAATTTGGTTTGGCCTAAGGAGGTACATAATGGGAGACTCTAAGAATAAAAGGGAGCAGATTTTCCAAAGAGTTTGGCACCCAACAGCTCCCACTCTCCTCAAAAGCAGCTCTTGGATGCTATGCTTCTTTGCAAATCTGACCTTTGAGGCCTGCTTTGAGAGTCAGAGCGGATGGGAGGAGGAACACTGAGCTCTTAAAGAGCAATTCTGGCCAGGCAGGAGAAGATTATGGGATGTCGGTGGACAGACATTCAGTCCCACATGGAGTAGACGTAGCTCTTGTTTGCCCACAGCCCCGTGGGATGGGAGCCATGCCTGAGAGTACATGGTCCCAGCATCCCTCGGTGATGAAAAGGATTAGGCTGCAGTTCCATGGCTCAGACTGTCTCCTGATAGACTGTTTAAAGTTGCAGATTTTAAATGCTAGTTTTCTTCAAAGGATTAATTTGTTTTTTGATCCAATGAACACTCTGATGAATGCTTCTTTCCCTATCACATTCAAACACATACCCCTTTAGAAGTTAATAAACCCATATGCTGCCAAATAAAGGTTTTTCCAATATTGCTCTATCAGGATGATAAGAGGTTTAATGTCTTGGTTTTATTTCCTTCTTTCAGCAGCTAAATCAGGTGTAACTATCGCATCAAAGAGGAGCTCTTTTTCCTGTTATATAACTATTATTCTCAATTCCTTTACAGAGTCTTTCTACCAGCCCATGCTGCCTATAACAATCCATTTGCTATTAATATGGATGATGTAAAGGGAGATATTTCCATCTGCCATTTCATCCAATTATCAGAGATGACAGAACAATGCAAATGATTAAAGCTGAAGCGTGTCTCCTTTTTCATAGCTGTATCCTACATAATAATATCTTAAATTTATGTATCTTATGCCCATATGCTGCTTTTCACGCTGAAGGATTCCAAAGCACAATGCATTCTTGGTAAAAACTACAGATCGAGGCATTTCACTCTTCACTGATATGCAGCCACCTCTGGGGTGGAAAGCTGCAGCTGATGAACAATGCATAGTAACACCGCACACCATTCTAGGACAGGAATAGTATATGCAGTTGTGATGGCCATCATTTTGGCCAACACACCAGGAACTAAAATGGTCACTTCCACAGCTAAAAGCATGAGCTGCTACGGCTTCAGCTAAAGAGCCAATGGTCCTTAACTGTGGGTGTAACAGACTGCTATCCTCCGAACTGGGCACAGAGGGGGACCTAGAACACACACTCACCAGTGGGTTACACAGTATAAGCTTTGTGAGAAATGTATTGAGGCAGAATATAATTATCCAAATTAGAATCCAGCCAGGACTCCTGAGCTATCACTTTTACAGGGCTTGATTCTCATTTGCACAAAGGACCTATTACACCACTTGGGCAGTATCAAGGGGGCTGAATATGGGTTTAAAAGACCTCTGTCTTTTGTACCTTGGTTTTTAGAGTCCATCTCAGAATCAGCACCACTGGTAGCACATGCTGCCATTATATTGAAGAACTGTCTCCATACTGACACTGGTGGCACCAAGCTAATCAATAGCACCATTTGCTTAAATCAATTTCAGTCCCTGGGAAAGAACACAATGGGACTAGGGAAGGAGGTGGGGAGAGGTGTGTGCACTGTGTGTACTGCATATATTCTCCTTTCGTTGCACTGATATAAATTAGAGGTGACTTAGTTGTGTGAGTAGAGAATCAGCTTCCTATAGCATGTTATGAATGATCTGGTTATGATGACAGAACTCTTTACTCCAGAGGATGCTGTGTTTGCAGTGTGCTCTGAGCTTGGGCCTTGGGACACCAGATGCTGAATTTGTGGTATGTTAGAGGGAAGGTGCTAAATAATTAACCTTGAACTGGCTGTGAATTTCAGTGCTGACCCATCAGCAATGATATTGAATCCAACAAGATGGGGTTCTCAAATTCTTTGTCCCCCACAAACACACCGAGTTGAATGGGCAACCTCTGTTGTGCTAGAACCCGATTGGTTAGGTTCTAGAAACTGAGTTTGTTCTAGGTTTTCTTCTAGAGACTACAGTGATTAACATCCATAGAAAACCCTACAATTACGAAAATAAGCCACACAGACTTGTAACTTAGGGTTATTTCAAATAAACAGCCAAACAGATGCTTCTGTGCACCCTTGTGACATTATTTGTACCACATTAATCTACAAAACTGGGCTAGAAACACCATGAACACTTGCATTATTGTGCCATTTCAAGCCCTTCTGTCTGCTTCAAGTCCTAGTTGAAAATACCCCTAGCACTGGCTTTCTGCTTGTACTTAGAACTTTCCAATTCTGTTCCGAAACCAGCACTACATGCATGTATGGTGAAAGAGAACTCTACCACTTCAGAGTCTCAGCAAAGCATTGGGTTTGAGTTGGGTTCTAAACATGGAAAAGGGCTGAACACATTTCTCATCCCTTACAATGAACCTGGGACAGTTCCATGGTTTGGCATTGTTTCTAAACTACTGGAGTAGCCGAAGGGCTGGATTCTGATTTACCCCAATGTAAAGACAGATTAACTCAATTGTAAATAATTGGTTTGCTCCATAATTGTACCCATGTAAATGAGAGCAGAATGTGACACAAAAAGACCCCTTTTAGGGGCCTAAACCAAAGCTAATGGAATCTGATGAAAAAACTCCCATTGACTTTAACTCTTTGGATCAGTCCTTAAATGTAAAAAATGTGACTAATCAGATGAGCATGGGGAAAAAATATGGTTGAAGGCAGGGAAAAGGCTAGGACCCAGGGCTATAAAACCCGAGAGCCTTCTCACTGCGAATGCTCCGTAACCTTAAACCACAGCCTGGCATCTGGATACAGCATCTTCTCTCTCCAGCGAAAGCTCGGCTTCCCGAGTGTACGATTCTCTGTTTTTCCCCTGCCAATTCCGTTCCAGAATGCACAGCCTTCTTGTGTTTCATCTGATGCATGTGATGAATCCTAAAGCAGTAATCTCTTTTTGCATGGTTCGTTTCCAAATTCATAACTCTGAAATCATTTCAGTTGTCTGCAGAACGATCAGTCAGCTACTTGTAATAGCCGAGCTGGGTTGCACTATAATCAGGATCTGTTCTCATCATTTGAATGCATCAGCGGTTACACAAAGAAGTTTTGACTGTAAAATACACACACACACACACTCTCTCTCTCTTATCCTTTAAACCTAATTTTAATCTTCCTTTTTCACTCACAGCTTTGTTGTTCACAAAGCAGGGCTTTTGCTTGCGCATTTGAGCCAAATACATTAAAGAGAAGGCAGATAACGAGACCTAATAATGCTCTTTATCAGGCAATAAATAAAAGAACAATTCTTCCATTTAGGTGCTGCAGATATAATTGAATGGTCCTTTGAAAACCCTTTGATCAACGTAACTTGTTAAACTTTTGCTTTTGTCTCAAATTTAGCTTCTGTTCTTTTCATGCTGGATGAACAGCTCAGTTACTCCAGTTGGCTTTATCTTGAAATGATTAGTTGGGCGGTTTTGCTGCTGATGGTTTCTCCGTGCTTTGCGGGGACTGATACTAGCTAAAATCCTGCAGAGCTGAGAAAGAAGGGTTTGCACCGAAAAGGGGAGTGGGCATCATGTGGGCTGTGGCACCAAATTTCAGAGATCCCGGGTCAATTGACTCAGGCTCGTGGGGCTTGAGGTACAAGGCTAAAACTTGCAGTGTAGATATTCAGGTTCCAGATGGAGCCTGGGTTCTGAAACCCTGCAAAAGTGGTGGGTTTCAGAGCCCAGGTTCCAGCCTGAGCCCTAATGTTTACACAGCAATTTTTAGCAATGCAACCCAAGCCTGAGTCAGCTGACCCAGGTCAGCCGCAACCATGCCACAGGTCTGTCATTGATGTGTTTGGAAAGTATGTGTACACAGACGCATGCTTTCACAGGTAAAACGTTGTGGCAGTTTTAACATTAGGGAAAATGTGGCAAAAATCAGAATTTGGCAATAAAAAGAGAAAGAAAGAGCACTGGTATAATTTGCAGTGGCTACATATATTGCCAAATAACAGGAAATATAGGAATTGCCAGACTAGATCAGACCCTGCGTCATCTAATCCAGTATCCTGTCCCTGAAAGGGCCAGTGCCAGATGCTTCTGAGAAAGGTGCCAGAAATACAACGTGGACCATAATGTATTAAATTACATTTATACAAAGTATACAAAATGAATGTCCATCCAGTAATCTGGGAGCCTTTGATAGCTTTTAAAAAGTACACAAAAATAAACAGCCCCAGCAATTCCCCAGGAAGAAAGGATACTGGGCTAGATGGACCTTTGGTCTGACCCAGTATGGCCGGACTTATGTTCCAACGTTCTTATGTATTGTGATGAAGGGTAAATATGAGGGATCATTTTGCCTTCTTTATCACTTTCATTATTTGGTTTCCCTCTGTCATGTCCCCCATGTCATGCTGCCTGGAGTCACTCACGAGTGAGAGTCCCAACCTCAGGGCAGACTGTGAAGAAGCAAGGCACAAATCCCAAATTGGTTGTGAGTTCTATACTTAGGTTTCTCCAACCAAGTACCAAGTGTAAACTACCCAGGCACTAGATAGGCTTAACATGGAGTCACAGACAGTCCCTTTGGGCATTCCTCTATGTTGACACCCAAGCAAGCTTGATTCTATGATAAATGGCCACTTTATACCAAAGATTACAAAATATTCAGGTATCAGAGGGGTAGCCGTGTTAGTCTGGATCTGTAAAAGCAGCAGAGAATCCTGTGGCACCTTATAGACTAACAGACGTTTTGGAGCATGAGCTTTCATGGGTGAATACCCACTTCGTCAGATGCATGTAGTGGAAATTTCCAGGGGCAGGTATATATATGCTAGCAAGCAAGCTAGAGATAACGAGGTTAGTTCAATCAGGGAGGATGAGGCCCTGTTCTAGCAGTTGAGGTGTGAAAACCAAGGGAGGAGAAACTGGTTCTGTAGTTGGCAAGCCATTCACAGTCTTTGTTTAATCCTGAGCTGATGGTGTCAAATTTGCAGATGAACTGAAGCTCAGCAGTTTCTCTTTGAAGTCTGGTCCTGAAGTTTTTTTGCTGCAGGATGGCCACCTTAAGGTCTGCTATAGTGTGGCCAGGGAGGTTGAAGTGCTCTCCTACAGGTTTTTGTATATTGCCATTCCTGATATCTGATTTGTGTCCATTTATCCTTTTCCGTAGTGACTGTCCAGTTTGGCCGATGTACATAGCAGAGGGGCATTGCTGGCATATGATGGCGTATATTCAGGTTACTCCCAGTCCCAGAGGACCAGTCATTTACCCAGGTCAGTTTGCACCTTAGATCTCACACCAAAGACAACACTTGTAGCCAATTCTGTAACTAACTAAAGACTGATTAACTAGGAAAAAGACATAAAAGAGTTATTTATAAAGTTAAAACAGATGAATATACACATGCGAATGAGTTTCAGTCTTCGGTTTCAGACAGAGCTGCTGAAATAGGTTAGCTATATATGTCCATTAGGGTTAACCCAGGTTAGTCTGGAGGATCTCTTACTCATGTTTAGGAATCTTTGCCCCTTTTAGTCCAAACAGCATAACAAGACCCTAATGCCTTCTGGTCAAGGACTTTTATCCCCATCTCCCTAGAGTCCAAGTGGATGGGATGAGCGCTTCTGCTTATAACCTCTTCATGGTGGGGGGAGGTGGGGAAATGGGGAACAACAAACAAAGTCTTTGTTCCCCCAAGGCCCATTTGATTTCAGTCCTTCCTGATGGGCAGGAGATAACACCTGTAGGAATCCAGTATTTTGCACAAGGTGAAGTTTTTTTCATTTTTGGTGAGTTTTAGGGATTCAGAACAAGCATTTTATAGTTATGGAGCAATCTCTTAAATATTACCTTGTAGCACGGGATGTAGATATTAGAAGTGGGATTAACACATGCAGCATGCTACCAGAATTCCACAAAGTCTAAACACTAAACAAATTCTTATAATACTATTAGCTGTTTGAACTATGCTACCCCACAGGTGAGCCAAACTGGTTTCTAGCTATGCATTTTTGTCAGTGTTCAGTGTGGCCTAGGGCCTTGGCATGTGCTGGCACCTGGTCTGCCAACATCACACCCTCTTATTCATCTCTAACCTCAATTTAAAAATCTTAGCTATGTTTCTCCCTTCCTTTCAAAGTGTGATAAATTTTGGAAATTAAAGCGGTGGACAATGTGCAGCTTTGTGAGACTGGTTGCGAAATGATCTTAAAGAATTACTCAGATTGGTCACAAGCTTCATTTTAGGTGCCTGACATTTCTCCTAGACCTAGAAATCTGCAAATCGGTGGAACTCTTCCCTTCCCCTCTCTGTGAGAAGAATTTGGCAATGAGGATACTCACACATAAGAGCATCATTGCTAGAGGTGAGGACTAGCAATGGGTCTGAACAAAAAACCTGAATGTAGAAAATGTTCAAAACCACTGTCAGCTCTAGGTCCAGATTTCTCAAATGCTCCTTAAGTCTACAACTAAAACCCCTAAAATTAAAATATCTAATATAAAATCTAAAATCCATGGCTTAATGCAAATAAAAGTTTAAAAATATTTGTTGTACTAAAAGTACAAAAGGGGTGTGTGTGAAAGTAAAAAAAAACTAACGGGAATTTGAAGGGGTTTTTAATGCATAACAGTCTCTGTTAGCAAGAGTCAGGTTAACTGTAACCCTAATAAAGCAAGATTTGTAGAAGCAAGAATTGTGTAAGGCAAATAAAAAAAACTGTATAAAAAGTTGTTGCAACCTTGTGTAAATAAAATAAAATGTGAACTAAAGTCAAAATAAGTAAAAAAAATAAGTTATCAAAATAACCTATGTATAAACAAATTGCAGCTGTTGCTTGCTACTGTCTGTACAGTGTTGCTTATTATTGTTTATAATAAAAGTATTAAGGCTTGCTATTGCAGTCCCCAGAATCATGCAATAATTTTAATTTTCATTAAAAAGAAGTTTCTAGCCTTCATGGCTGCAGAGAGAGTCTTGAAAAACTTAATCTCATAAAACGGAAAGCAAAGATTTTTACGCCTTGATTTTGAAACATTTGGAGCTGGCAGTAATGGAATATAGATACGATTAGCTTACACAGCAGCATCTACAGGCCTGCAATCACAGTCAGGGCCCTGTTGTGCAAGGAGCTGCACAAACAGATAGGCAACCTCTTCTCCAAAGACCTTACAATCTAACTAGACAAGGCACAGAGACGTAAAGCAACTTGCCTATGGTCAGAGAGTAGGTCAGATCTGTCCTGGAAACCAGGTCTCTTGGAGTCTCACATCAGAACCCTGTCCACTAGACCACACTGCCTCTCTCCTAAGAAGTGAATTCTGTGTCTCAGTGCTATTAAAGGGAAATGTTACCTGCTAGAGAAAGACATGCACCTTTATACTGAGGGAGTGGGAAGCAGTTAGTTTCAGGCCAGCATGTGCTGGTTCTTGTTAATCTGCCCTGTTACTTGAGCAGAGCAGGTGGGAGGATGACCATTCCATCTCAGGGTGACTTTAGAGATTTCAGAGTTGGCTTTTGTTCCGCACTGGATTAAATACAGGACCCTTTGAATGTTTTTGTGAAAACAGAATTGTGTTGAGATTTTGGTTTTCAGATCAAAACCTGAGCTTTTCAGCCAGGAATAGCAAGAGTTCTTGTGTCAGATGCTTTATAGCCTGGTGGTTTGGGCACTAGCTGGAGACTTGAAAGACAGGCTCCTATTCTGTCTGATTCATCACAGATTATAGACAGAGCATGGACTTGAACCTGGTTTCTCACATCCCAGGCTAGTACCAGAACCACCAGGCTATAAAACACAATAGAACTGCTCTTAAAAAGACTTTATTGGAAACGTGTCTCCAAGAAATGTTTCAAATTTGATGAATTTCATTTAATCAAAAATGTTCCTAGCAGTTCTATTAGTGAGTTTATCACCCAGTCAGCCATGCCAGGAACGGAAGTCATTTGCTAAAAATACGTTGTCCTTAGAGGCCACATGGTCTCAGGACTTGCTACACTGGCTCAAAGCTTTAAAAGGCTCTTTCCTCTTTCATCCATGCCTTTAGATATTTGCACACAAACTGGGAACCTAATAATTGGCTCAATGGTGTTTTCAAAAGATCCCATGTAATAAACAATTTGGGTTCAACAAAGATACAGGGTCTCATGTTGTTTCCATTCTCAGTGGATGCACGGAGGAGCAGATTACCAGGGAAACAAAGGTAACCGTAGCTCTGTGGTTACAGGCATAATGGTAACATGGGGTCAGTCTGACCGATGGAACTTGCGCTGTTTGCAATAAACTGCAATGGAAATAAGATTTTGCTTCAGTTATCTATTGGGCCATGTTCCTGATCAGGTTTTATCCATAACTTACTCAGGCAATAGGGGTTTGAGTTAAAAGTAGGCAAGGGCCATAGAATCTGGGCCCAACCTGATTTTAATTTCTGTGCTAAATTAAAGCATCAGGGAACAATTTACAACTCTGAGATTTTGTGAACACTAGCTGCCAATGCTCGTGTTTACAAATGGGGCCCCCATTCAACGATTCATGCTTTATATGGGCTGGACTGTGCTTTCTGATACAGTGCCAGTCACGTGTGGTGTACTTGGAAACTTGACCAGCTGTTTCATAGTTTCCTTTTTGCATTTGTGATGATGCCAAGGCTGGACAAAAAATCTTCAATAGAAGATTTTTCAGAAATAACCACTTAAAAATTGTGTGCAGAGGATATTCCTGGTGTTAAGGTCCAAAGCTAGGAGCTAGGAGAACTAGGTTCTCTTCTTAGCTCTGGCACAGACACACTTTGTGACCTTGGTCAAGTCACCTAATCCACTTCTCCATGCTTCAGTTTCATCCTTTGTAAAATGGGGATGATGATGTATCATGCTTTGGGGTATTATGAGACTCACTTAGTTAATGCTTATAAAGTGGACTGGGCAAAAGATGCCACAGAAATGTAAAGTAGCACAAAAAGAGAATATATTAAATGATCTTTTTATGAGTAGTTTTGCTTTCCTGTCTGGTATTCTACATGCTAACTTGGGGATGATTACACATGGGTGGAACGTGAACTCTTACCTTGAACAGTGCCTCTGTCAATATATGTAGTGGGGCTCAGATTTGCTATATTTATAAATAAAATGTGGTTTTCATCCTGACTGACAGACCTGGACGGGATCAGCCTGTGACAGATTTTGTTCAGGCAGAGGTTAGGAGACCACTCTCTTAGTTTGGTCCAGGGTATGATGCACATTGTGAATCTCCCAAGGTAAGGCTATGTGTGTGCACAGCCGGGGGCTAATTAAAAGATCACAAGGCCAATGAGAGGAAGGCCACAGGGAAGAACAATCGGCCCTGGGTGTCCTGTTTATGAATAAAGATCAGAGGACTGTTGTAATATCTCTGGGACTGCAAAAGAAACATGGGGGATCTTTCCACTGAGGAGGCAGGAGAGGACAGTATGACTTGTCTCATGAATGGATACGATGGAAGGATTTTGAGCAAGCTTTGGCTCTATCTGACATGACAATGTCTTGTTAGTTAAATTTAGACTCTAGAAAGAGAGTTATGATTTTATGTTATGTGTCATCTTTTTGTTTCCATTAATTCTACTTGCTTAAATACACTTCTCCTTGTTTTTACTATAAACCTGTCTCAGCGCTGTGTTGAGCAGAATGGTGAGCCTGAGGCGTAGCCAGTAAGTTGATGTGAACTATTCCCTGGGGAGTAGTGGGTCTGTGAATTCTATGAGGGTCCACTGGATCAGGGGCTTGGCACTCCAGGTGGGCTATTATGGTTGCTCCCCTCCCTGCCTTCCCCAACTGGCTCTGAGAGGGCTGAGGTAAGCCAGGCAGGCCCAATTAGGCTGCAGGGGAGTAGTCTGCAGTCACTCCCTGGATGAAGGGAAGTGTGTTTGGGGCTGTAGAGATTAGCCTTCAGTTACTCCCTGGGAGGAGGGAGTTCAGACTGGCAAACCCAGAAAGTGGGGATAGCCAGAATGGTAGGAAAGGCTCAGAGGAAAAAAGAGCAAAGAATAGGAGTGCAGATCTGGGCTGAAGATTAAAGGGCACCTGAGATGGAACCCAGAGTAGAGTGTGGGCCTGTGTTCTCCTACCAGCCACTGTGGAAGTGGCACTGGATGGGCAGTGAGTGGGAAGAATGCCTGAGTCTGTTTGTCAAGAGGGACTTTGGTACCCCAGAAGGGGGAAACATGGATAGTGACCTGGCCATAGGGCCAGTTCACAAAGAGGAGGCCTCAGTGCCTGGAGTGAGAGAGGGGCTGCAGACAGAGAGGGAGAGCAGCGACACAGCATGCAGTAAGCAGCAGAAGGGGTCCCAGACGTGGAAGGAGTGGATCTGCCAAAGCGGCCAGGAGGTGGCACCTCTAGCAGTAAGTGGATCCCATGATAGGGATGCTCTGAGGGCCCAGGACCTGGTGTTTGCCTATTGTCAACCTGTACAGAGAGAGCAGGGCCTGCAAAGGCCTGGAAGGCAGGGCTTGTGTTATCAGGGGCCAATGGGGTTGGGGAGCTGATCCACAGCAGGCACAGGACAGGGTTCCTGATGCTAAGGGCTGGTGGTAACAAGGTGCCTCACAACCCTGGGTACCCCTGTGAAACATCACACCTTCTCCAAGAGGACAAAGGACCAAATGCAGCGGCAATTCTAAGGTCCCACACTGGTCCTTCCACATCTCCAGCCCTTTTGGTGTGGCTAGTGTCCATAAGGGCAGTAGCAGAGAGCAGTCCTTGCAGCGCACACAAGAGAGCAAAGGGACCATAAATGATGCTGGATATTTGCACTCTTGTTCCAGTTGTCCCTTAAAGGGATACCAGCTCAGTGTATTAAGAACCATTAAGATATCATCCACCATAAGAAAGGCCATACTGGGTCAGACCAGTGGTCCATTTAATCCAGCATCACGTCTTCTGACAGTGGTCAGTGCCAGGTGCTTCAGAGGGAATGAACAGAACAGGGCAATTTCAAGTGATCCTTCCCCTGTCCTCCAGTCCCAGCTTCTGGCAGTTGCAGGTTTAGGGATACCCAGAGCATGGGACGGCATCTCTGAGTATCTTAGCTAATAGCTATTGATAAACTTATCCTCCATGAATTTCATAGAATCATAGGACTGGAAGGGACCTCAAGAGGTCGTCTAGTTCAGTTCCCCACACTAAAGGCAGGACTAAGTATTATCTAGACCATCCCTGACAGGTGGTTGTCTAACCTGCATTTAAAAATTTCCAATCATGCAGATTCTACAACCTTGCTAGGCAATTTATTCCAGTGCTTAACCACCCTGACAGTTAGGAAGTTTTTCCTAATGTCCAACCTAAACCTCAGTTGCCACAGTTTAAGCCTATTGCTTCTTGTCCTCTCCTCAAAGGTTAAAAAGAACAATTTTTCTCCATCCTCCTTGTAACAACCTTTTATATCCTTGAAAACTATTATCATGTCTCCTCTCAATCTTCTCTTTTCCAGACTAAACAAACCAATCTTTTTCAATTTATCTAATTCGTTTTTGAACCCAGTTCTACTTTTGGCCTTCACATCAACCCCTGGCAACAAGTTCCACAAGTTGACTGTGGGTTGTGTGAAGAAGTACTTCCTTGTGTTTGTTTTAATTGTGCTGTCTATTTATTTTGTTGGGTGCTTCTTGTGTTATGTGAAGGGGTAGATAACATTTCCCTATTCACCTTCTCCATAACAATTATGATTTTATAGACCTCTATCATATTTCTCCTTGGTTGTTTGTTTTCTAAGATGAACATTCCCAGTCTTTTAAATCTCTTCTCATATGGAAGCTGTTCTATACCTTCTAATCATTTTTGTCTTTCTCTGTACCTTTTCCAGTTCTAACATATGCATTTTGGGATGGGGCAACCAGAACTACACACTCGATTGAAGATGTGGATGTACCATGGATTTTATATGTGAGACTCACATATGACACGTACATATCATGATTTTATATATAATATTTTTTGTCGTATTATCTATCCCTTTTCTAATGGTTCCTAACATTGGTAGCTGTTCGAACTGCTGTTGAACACTGAGCGGATGTTTTTCAGAGAACTATCCAAAATGACTCCAAGATCTCTTTCTTGAGCGATAACAGCTAATTTAGACCCCATCATTTTGTATGTAGTTGGGATTATCTTTTCCAAAAATGAACTACTTTGCATTTATCAATATTGAATTTCATCTGGCATTTTGTTGTCCAGTCACTCAGTTTACTGAGATCCCTTTATAACTCTTCACAGTTATCTTTGAACTTAAGTATCTTGGGAAATATTGCATCGTGTGCAAATTTTGCCACTTCACTGTACACCCTCCTTTCCTAAGTCGTTTATGACTGTTGGACAGAACAGGCCCCAAAACAAACAGAGCAGGTCCCCAAACACAGAAACTTACTCCCATGCTGCCAAAAAAAATCTTCAGCATGAAATCTCCTAACCATGTCCAAAACCTCCCCCCACACCATCCTGAGCTCACATGATGACAAGAAATTCTTTGAAGAGAAACAACCCTTTGATGGCTAAAACTCTTTAAAGAGAGGATGATCAACCCCTATCTTCAGGGAAAGACTAAATTGTGGTCCACTCTGCTTTTAAAGCAATGGCATATATGCTCTTAATTATGAAATTATGAAAACAGAGTTCATTAGCCACGGTGGTGTAAAGAATGGAGACTAGGGGTCTTGTGTGGATGTGACTGGCTCATAAAACAAACACCTAATTTTTTGAGGAAGAGATGCTAAATCTTACAGGAAGAGACCCCAGAAATAGCCCAGGCTCCTTTACATGCACAGTCTGGGTCTGCACTGTAGAACCACAGCCATTCTCCAGGAGGGCACCTTATAAGCCACATTGCAAGGTTTTATAAGCAAATCCACACATTCTGTGGTCTGACAAGAATTTACAGGGCAACTTCTTCTGGAGGAAATGAAGGCAAATCTAAGGAAGTACAAGTCAGTTATTCTCCCGTAGCTGCACACAAACATTAAGTGAATGCAAGGAAAAGGATCTTAAAAACCTAACTTCTTATAACATCAACTTCAACTCTTGCTCCCTCAAATCAGTAACTGCCTCCTGTACTAGCTGTCTGTACTGTATTAAATGCAACACACTCTTTTCTCACCTGCCCCCGCCCCCTGATTTAGGACCTGGCAAAATTCCAGATATGAATTTTATAACCATAGTGTCATTCCACATTCTTCCCAGGGATTTTTGTCTCTGTAAAGCTACAGAAAATATAGTGCTTCCCAAGAACGGCCCTTGTTTGTATGCACTGGGCAACAGGGCAGTAAAAGCAGCATTGCATCTAGGTCAACATTTTAGATGGGACAGTGGAATGCACCATTGGCCCAGTTTCCCATTACCCTACACCTTATGCAGTCGTTTACACTAGTGCACGGTACGTGTAGAACACTATCTTTCTGCTTTGGCATCATTTCACACCCATTTTGCACTGTCATTGGACAAGTCTGGAGAATCAGACCTCATAGGTTAAAATGCATTCAAGGGCCTGCTCCTGCTTCTACTCTTGTCAATGGCAAAACTCCCATTGACGGTGCTCATGCAGGATCTGCCTCAAAATAAGAGCAAATCTGAAATAATCATCCCACCGCCTAGTTCTTATCGTGCACTTTTAATCTGTAGAGGTCAAGGCGCTTTACAGAGGAAGTCAGTAGCATCATCCTCGTTTTACAGATAGGGAAACGGAGGCTGAAGTAACTTGCCCAAGTTCACCCAGCAGACCAGTGGCAGAGCTGAGAACACTACCCACATCACTCAGACTCCACCCCAGTGCAATACTCACTAGGACACACTGCCTCCACTGAAACCCTCAGTGCTGAGCTTTGGTTACCAAGCTGTTATTGAGTTCCCACTGCTACTTTAGAGCCCCTTGTGCAATGTGCACTGTACAGGTTGAGCCATCAGAGCAGTTGTCTCAAGTGAGACCTACCTATATGGATCAAATATTCCATCAACTAAAAGCTGTGAATAGATGTGGAAGGAAAGTAAGTTTGTTTTGCTCTGCTTATATATACTCATTTTTCTGAATGGAGCTAGGCCTTGGCTGACCGCAGGGTGGAATGACAACTGTGCGTAACCAATGGGAACACCTTGTTGTCACGTAATTATCCTAGCACAGCGAAAGGAGATTGGGGAAGTGCGCCTAACAAGTCCATGCCCCGAGGAGTTGCCGTTCCAAAGGCACAAGCAGGCAGAGTGCAAGACAGAAAGAACAAGTGATTTTTTTAAAAAACGATGTCAGAAATGTAGGGCTGAAAGGGACCATGAGAGGTCCTCTAGTTCAACTCCCTGCACTGAAGCAGAACCAAGTACACCTAAACCATCTCAGGCAGGTGTATGTGCAACCTGTTCTTAAAAAGTTCTATTTCTGTGTCATCTCTGTTTGCGCCTGCTAACATAGGTCTATTGTTACCCATGCAAGGAGAAGGTGCTGGACTCTATAGGGCTCTTTGATACAGCAGAGCAAGGTGCAATGAGCTCCAGGAGCTGGAAGCTGAAGTCAGCAAATTGAAACAGGAAATATGATGCAAATTTTAAATGAGGGTAATTAGCCACTGGAAGAGCTTAGCATGGGATGTGGTAAATCCTTCAGCATATGGAATATTTCAATCAAAGCTGAAGCTGTTTCTAAAAAATATACTCTGGCTTAATGACAAATTGTTGGGGTAAATGCAGATATTCCTAGGTGAAATTTTCTGGCTTGTTTTATGCCAGTGGTCTGAATAGATGATCATAGTGGTCCCGCCTGATCTTACAAATCTATGAAAAATATTGCCACTCTTCTCTGGCTGAAAGTTTCAAAAAGACTTTCACTGAATTTTTCAAGCTCTAACAACAAGGCCTTCTGCTCCCAGGTCACAGTTCAGGTCAGTGGCCCAGTAACCGAAAACTGCTACCACTTGGTGGCTGTTTGCTAATTGACATGGAATGAGCTGGTCTCCGTCCACTGCCTAATAGACACGTGGCCACAATTACAAAACCCACTACCAGAATGAACACTCATTGGCCTCCCGGCTGGCAATCTTAGCAAAGAGGCCAAGGAGCAGGGAGAAAGAATTTTCCTTTTATCTGTCAATGAGGCATTCCAATTTCTTCTAGAGGCAGGTTGCCAAGACTTATTTTATTTATTACTGTGGTAGTGCCTGGGAGACCCCAGGCCTGGAACAGGATCCCACTGTGCTAGGTGCTGCACAAACAGACCTAAAAAGCAGTTGCTGCTCCACAGAGCTTTCAAGATAATTAGTAACAATATCACTCTTATATAGCGCTGTTTGTCAGCAGATCTCAAAGCACTTCACAACCTTTGGGGTATTTATTCTCACGACACCCTTGGGAGGTAGGGAAGTGCTGTCATCCCCATTGTTACCTATAGAAACTTAGGCACAGAGAGGCTAAGTGACTTATGCAAGGTCACGCTGGAGGCCTGGGGGGAGCAGGAAATTGAATCTGAGTCACTCAGCTCGCGGGCTAGCGCCCTAGCCACTTCCTCAGCCCACCCTTCCACTGGAAGTAGTTTTCTACTCTTACTGCTACTCCTGTAACTTATTCATAAACCAACAGGCCAACCTGAGCTGGGGGCTCACAAATGGAATGGCAGAGGGTGTTGGAGGTCAAGACTAATGTGTCTTGGCAGAGGTACTGTAGGTTGTGATCACTATGCACTGGGAAAGCTGCACATGGGGCTCAGAGCTGGAATAGCACATGGTGTTTCAGGTCTGGGCTAGGACTCAGAGAATTGTATTTTCCGCTGAATGCATCCGATGAAGTGGGCTGTAGCCCACGAAAGCATATGCCCAAATAAATGTGTTAGTCTCTAAGGTGCCACAAGTACTCCTGTTCTTTTCAGAAAGTTGTGTGTGGCGCTCAGAACTCCAATCGCACAGATAATGCAGGTCCAGTGTGAGAGGCAGTTGGTATGCTGGGGCCAGAGAGAGGAAAGTCTACCCAGCCTAGTGCTATTAGTTTCTCACTCCTGTGAATTTTTTTTTAAGGGCGACACCACTGAGCTGTGGGCACGCTACAGCCAGCAGAGAGCAAGAACACTGGGGGAAACGATATGACAATTGCAACAAGTCCATATACATCTGTGTGAGTGCGACTCACCAGCTGGCATGACCCCTCGTGGCTGAGGATGGTGGAGCAGGCATCCCTTCCTTGGTGCCCCTGCTCCAGCCCTGCGATGGTATGCTTCCTTCTTGTAACTCAGCCCTCTGGCCAAGTCACGCACAGTCCCACCCATTGTGGAGTAAACCAGTAGTCCAATAAACAGCTCATCAACCTCACATTGGGCCCAGTTCTGGACTCATTAATCCTTACCCCTGATTTGGGGGTTTCTACCCTAACTTCCTCAGTGGTCCACCCATAGGGGATCTCAGGCCACCTTTTCCACTGGGTTCCAGTCTAGAGGCCCTTTAATCAGTGGTCAAGTCCTGCTGTACAGCCCACATGCTGCCTCCCTGGACTACTTCTTACCTTTCCCAGCCTGGGCCTTTGCCACAGCCACTTCCCGGGTTCACAGTGCATCATCCTCAGGCTCGTTGCAGAGCTTCTTACCACTTCCTGCCACTGCACGGATTCTGCTGCAGGAGAATTCTCTCTAGGCCCCTGGCCGGGCAGCTCCTGACTCAGCAAGAGTCTTCCTGCTCCCTACAGGTCCTTCCACTAGTGCAGGAGACCCTGGGTGGACCCCCCTCCTGCCCTGTTCCTTCCCAAGCACCCTGGGCTCTCAGTCACAAGCCTGCCTGCCTGCCTGCCTGCCTTCCTTCCTTCAGGGGGACTCTGCTTGGCCCCAGCCTGGCTTCCCTCCTTGCCTGAGAGTCAGAGATCTGCTCTTCTTTCTCATCAGCCCCCATCTGAGCTGGGTTCAGCCCTTTGATGCCTCCTTCCAGGCTTGACCTCCACTGCAGGTGTAGCAAGGTGGGGTTGATTGAGCCCACAGACTCTCATTAACCCCGTCTAGCCCAGTGTGCGGTTGGTGCCCCCATCACAACATCACTTTATAATGTCACTCCAGCTATTACTTGTAAAGGAAATCTGAAGGGTAAGTGCTGTGCTCGGGGCTCGATTAAGGCAGGGGCTTTAAGGGCTGCAGCCCAGAGCCCCGGCTCAAGGTGGACCTTGCAAAAATAAATCACAGGCAAGACTCTCCAACTCCAGGCCTCTAAAAGTCCCATGGTGGAGCAGGGTGCTCACACAGGCTGCCTGCATGCCATGGCCCCATGCCGCTCCTGGAAGCAGCTGGCTGCTAGCACAGACACTGTCTGGGAGCTGCCTGTGGTAAGCGCCTCCCGGCTGAAACCTGCATCTCACACCCCCTCCTACACTCCAATCCCCTGACCCAGATCAGAATCCCCCTCTGGCACCCAAACCCTCTCCTAGAGCTCATGCCCCCTCCTGCACACCAATCCCTTGCCCCAGCTACCTCCTGCACCAAACTCCCTCCCAGGAAAAAGACTTGAATACAGGGGTTCCACAAAACTTAATAGCCCCTGGCCACAGGAGAGTTAATCCGGCCCTGGATGCAGGGCTGGCTTTAGTGCGATTCAGCTGATTCCCCAGAATCGGGCTTTGCGCCCCTAAGAGGGCCCCACAATGTCCCAAAGGAGCTGCCGCCAAAGTCCCACCACTGTCGTCGTCGGCAGCTCAATCGTTGCTGCTGTCCTCAGCGGCATTTCAGTGGAGGGACCTTCCTCCGCAGCAGCGATTGAGCTGCTGCCAAAGACAGCGGCGGGACTTTGGCAGCAGCTCCTTCCAATCAGGCCCCTAGGTGCCTAAAGCAGGCCCTGCCTTGCTGTGCTGCTGCCATCCAGACCCCAGGCTGAAACGCCCCTGGTATCCTACAGAACAATCCCTCCAGGGATGGCTCTAATTTTAACAGCCTCCCCTAGGCTGCCTATGGGCTGCCCAGCAGCACTGAATCTCACATTGAACTCAGCAAAATGTGTGCACCCCTCCCATTCCCTGCTGCCCCCACACAGGAGCTTGAGAGGGGGTGTGGTGTACGTCTGCTTATGTCAGCTCTATACTGTTCCTGCTCTTACCATCACTATTTATCACTTGTGTTACCATAACACCTCAGTGCCCCGGTCATGGAGCAGGAGCCCAGTTTTGTCCAGTGCTTAACACAAAGAGACAGCCCCTGCCCCAAAGAGCAGACGAGCTAAGTACAAGACAGGAGACAATGGAAAGGTATAGACAGATGGGGGAGTACAAGGAAACAACAAGACGATATGAGGGACAGTGGTCTCGGCACGCCAGCAACCTAAGTATTGTCAAGATTTTTGTAGGTCTTGTGGCAAAGGGGTGTTTTAAAGAGGGATTTGAAGAATGACAAGGAGGTGGTTTTGCTGATGATTATGGGGAGCAAATCCCAAGCCTGAGAGGCAGCAGGAGAGAAAACCCAAAGCTGCATGTTTGAAAATGTAAAAAGTGGGCCATAGAAGCTGGCATCATGGGCCCCAGTATCCGGCTGCTGCAGCTGCATGCAGGGACAGGAGCTGGGGCCACAATCATCCCCCAGAGCTCTTCTCTCTTTCACCAAAGTTAGAGGCCCACAGCCCTGGTTCCCTACAGTCCACTGTCTCGGTTTAAGGTGAGTGGCATGCAACAATGCATCTTAACAAAGGAAGTCTAGTCAGCCAGGACATAATACTTCAGATGGATGACACTGTCCCAACTCACTTTTCTGCTGGTGTCTCTGATACATCTTCAGAAAGAATTAAATTGTACTCCAAGTTTAGCTTATTATAGCATTTCTGGTTAGCTTCAAAAGCCAAGTGTTTGAGGCGACTTTAGTTAAGGGTTCAGCATGTGATCAGTCTTTCTTTGTAATGCTTCAGGTATCAAACGTGAGGTGCCTCAGCAACAGGAATAGGATGTAGTAGCACTGTGCTAATTTGTGGGTGGACAAAGGGGAAATTAAGATTTCGTACTTAGACTTCTGGGGAACTGGATTGGCAGAGAGAGCTTCTTGGGTTATAAATGGATAAACATGGGCTTTCCTACTCTGTTCTGAGTCAGATGCAACACAATCTTTATTAGACATGGCAGGGAAATGACAATTGTTTTCTGTGGGGAAAAAAAATCAAAGGATACAAAAGAAGGTCCGAAATTTTCTCTGAAATTTCATCAAAAAGAAATGTTTGCTATTGACCGAGCTCAAAACAAAGCCATTGAATTACTTCAAACCAAAATGAAATATTTTCTGCTTTCATTTTTGCCCCGACCTCGCTGTTTTTTTTTTTAAAAAAGAACAGGAGTACTTGTGGCACCTTAGAGACTAACAAATTTATCTCAGCATAAGCTTTCATGGGCTACAGCCCACTTCATTGGATGCCATATGTTCCATTCTATGCATCTGATGAAGTGGACTGTAGCCCACGAAAGCTTATGCTCTAATAAATTTGTTAGTCTCTAAGGTGCCACAAGTACTCCTGTTCTTTTTGCAGATATAGACTAACACGGCTGCTACCCTGAAACCTGTTTTTTTTTAAACACAAAATGGCTTTGTTGTCAAAATGGAAGTTTCCATGGAAAGTTTTCATTTTTGACAAAAAAATTGTGTTTTTGTTAAAATAAAACAAAACAAAGTAACGTCTGAAAAAATAAATTTTTTTTTGGTTTTCAGCAACTAAAAACCAAAAAAATTCAGCCCCAACCCAACAATGTGGTGAGTTTCAGGTAAAAATTGTCAATTGTTGAAAACTGAAAAAAAATATTTTGTAGGTTTTTGGTTTTTCAATAAGAATTTGAAAATATTCTAAAAAAATATTTTGATGAAAATGAATATATTTTTGTTTTCATCTAAATTGTTCACAGCTAAAAAGCTGCTTCCCAACTAGCTATAGTTCTGATCCAGTATTTACAAGTGGTCAGCAAATATTTTATGTGAACAAATTTCAAGCTATGGACTATTGGTGAAATATTTATTTTGCCTTTGTTTTGGTGTGTGATTGGTCACCTAAGTCATATGATATTGTTTCTGCTTCCTGATTGGATGAATGAGAATAATAAATGAATATGATATAATGAAGATAATGTGCTCTACCTGATTTGGAGAAGGGACTTGAACATAGCTCTTTTGTATCTGAGGCTAGTGATCTAACCATGTGTTTACATCAGTCTCTTTTTTGCCAAGACTTTCAAAAGGTGTTCATTCCACATCAGAATGAAAACAATTTTTCAAATCTCTAAAAGTTTTGTGATTTGGAAAACCCTAATTACATGTTTGTGGTTCATGGGTCTTCATATGACCAGTGGATTATTTGTGAAAATGTTGACAAATTCAAGAAAAATTCTCAAATTTTAGCCTAAATGATATCTGGCAGTTAATAACAGAAGGTGCTTTATCAGCTAATCATTACCACCAGACTACAGAAAGTCTCTGTCTCTCTTTCCTGGACCTGAGTCCCAATGAAATGATAGAAATTATTCATATGAATAATATTATGCACATACTTCAGTGTTTACACAATCAGGGCATAAATGAGGTTTCAGGTGGAAAATAGGCACAGAACTTATGCCTGACAAAACTCAATAAATAGCTGCAAATGGTAAACAGACATTGGGGATAAGACTCTTCTAGAGCTGGTCAGGAAATTTTTGACGAAACCATTTTTTTGTTGAAAAATGCCAATTCGTTGAAACCAAAACTTTTTTCACTGGAAATGGACAGTTTCAACAAATTTCTTGACTTCGAAAAAGTTTCAAAATTGTCCAAATTTAAGCTAACTGCAGTTTTTTTTTAAAAAAAAAGGTTGAAATCACAATGTAATGTTACAAAATTATTGAAATGAAACATTTTGATTGACCCCCCATTTTTTTTCAGATGTTCAGTTCGTGAACGTTTTCAAGATTTTGACTTTTCCAATATGGGACAGGAAAAGATTCTGTAATCTCGAAAATGTTTGGGGGGCAGGAAACCAATTTCTACCTACCTCTTGTCTCTTTTCATTTAGCCAGTTGTAAATGAGGAGAAAGGTTAACCTTTTATTTTTGCTTTTGCTTTGGACAGGTTTGACCCAGAGTTTCAAATGAGGCCAAACTCTTAGAGTGAAATTCATCTGAAATTAACGCGTTTCACAGCTATTTTCTCATAATACAAAATAACATTAGTTTTAATTTGTGTCCACAATCATACATCCTTGACAGGTTTATATCTCCAGGGATATGTGACATGGAAATGACACTTCTAAGGTAGACACAGTCTTGCCTTTCACAAGCTCATTATTGTAGCAATCAAAGCTGATATCACATCACTGTGCCCTTGCTGCTAATCACCCTATGCTCCATTGCACCATGTGACGAAGTACAGAACATCACTCCCTTGGATCCAAATTCACCACCATTCCCCACAAATCTCTTCTGATCTCTGATTTCCCTGTAAAATGTTTGACATCCGAAGCAATGAGACATCCTTTCAAGAGTCATTCTTTTTTATACTGTGAGCCTTAATCGGGGTCCCAATCACTCATTAAAAAGGACACTGTCACATCTTTGATCCTTGAAGGGTTGAGAGCCACATTACTGATCCTCAGATCAAAGCCTTGGAGAACATGAAGAGTGGGACTATCTTGCATGTTGCAAAAGTTGGGGCTGAATCAGAACCTTGGATCCAGACTTTCTTGAAATTTGGAGTGTTCAAAAGCTGGCTCCAGAGCTGAAATTTGACTTTTGACCCACCTCTAACGACATGTTCAGATGGATGAATCCCAAGAGCTTTGAAGTATTTTGATTTATCTAAGCACCCCACAATTCTGATATGTATCGGAACTCCTGGGTCTGCAAAAATGGACTGGCAATCTCATAAGAAAGGGCTCTCCTGAAACATTTCTGGCCATTTTTTTTCCTGGTCCCGTTGGAAATGCCATGTGAAAAGAACATCTCACAGTATTTAATCACTTTTGCTTCTGCAACTACAACGTGCAAGGAGATGGGAAAATACCAGAAGTTAATTGAACTTTCTTGACCCAAACCCCAGATTCACTCGGGCTTGGTGGAAAGTTTGAGTCAGTTCTTATGTTAGTGGAACCAGCTGACCATCAATACAGTAAACTACATTCTTACATTAATTAACCTTTCATTATTTGGATGTCTAGAAACCAAGAAAATCACATTGTTTATTCATAGACTTAAAGAATTCCTTTCATTGGATAAACAACATTTGATGGCCATCTGTGATGAAGTCCTCCTGCCCTCTGTCAGACGGTTTACTGATCATCATCCACCTTGTTCAACGTCTGTCACTACAAAAAACTCTGCCAACTATTTTTCACTCTGATTGATACTTGCAGCTTCACAAGAAGGGGACAATTCCTCTTTATTGAATAAAAACTAAAAATAGAGGTGGCATTAAATTCTGCTGTGCAGAGGTCCTTCACCAGCTTGCTGCTGCCCATGCTGCCAGGGCTACACTACTATTTTTAGCACGCTAGCTCAAGGGAGCTAGTGCAAGTGTGTTTACATGAGCTGGAAATCACACTTCTCACTGCAAATGTAGACGGAGTCTATATAAAGCTGAATTCTCTGTGTTAGGTGGTGGAGATGCAAGACAGGATCAGGCAGAATTTCTCAAGGGACTGGAGACAGGACTCCCCAAATGCACCTCAAGACGTTGGGACTATGCTACCCACTGACCCCAAACCATGAGTGGGGGTTAGTGGATGGAGAAAGGGGAAGTGAGGTATTAATGGGCACTTGCCTACTGCACATTCACATCAATGGATAGGGGACCGAGTTAATGGACTACAGCCAAAGTTACCATGGGGAAGTAGTTTACTTATTCATGTAGATTTAATTGCTGTGTTTTCCCAAGCTGCATTCCCTTTTCTCCTCAAACTTTTCCTTGTTTCATATACTGGCTCAGTGCTTGTGAGGGTGGAAGTACTGCCTGTTAAGGGCACACAGAGAAAGTAGTTAGTGATCCTAAAATTCTGAGTGGATGCTTGAACTGATCGTTTTAAGAGGGACCCTTCCGCATTTGAACCTGGCACTTGTTGCTTCCAATAACACCTGGTAAAAGGGTAATGTGAGCATTTGCTTATTTTTATCTTCTGGCTTTCAGAGAAATGAGAGAAACGTTCCCTGGCAGCGATTTGCCTAGACTCCTATGTACCCAAAGCTATCTGGGGGAGGGATAGCTCAGTGGTTTGAGTATTGGCGTGCTAAACCCAGGGTTGTGAGCTCAATCCTTGAGGGGGCCCTTTGGGGAACCGGGGTAAAAAATCTGGGGATTGGTCCTGCTTTGAGCCGGGGATTGGACTAGATGACCTCTTAAGGTTCCTTCCAACCCTGATAGTCTATGATTCTATCTCTGGTCTCAATTTAGGCAGCTGAGGTTCTGGGGAAGCCAACCACTTCATCTGAATGTTGATGGGGGCATAACTTCAAACTTCTTCCAGAGCTTGCTGGAAGTTCAAACCATGATGTTCCATTGCCTTCTCTGGCAGGACATTAAAGGTGATCTGTCTTGCAATTATGGGGACATAGCCTGTAGTGAACTACAATTTAAGGCTGTGTTATGTGACAGACTGCCTGACTCTGCTGAAACAATATAGCCTGGGCTGCTTCCCTCTGTCCAAAAGCACAAGACAGAATTCAGCAAGCAGCCACCCAGCGCACATGATAAAATGCCAAACTACTATTTTTATGAAGGTTCATCAAATTGTTGCATTTTGTTTGTTACAATATTTTGTTACTACATTTTTATGAACCTAAAATAGCAGCTTGCAGTTATTCATGGGATAAATTGCTGTCATATTTGCCAGTCGCTGTAATACCAACCAGCTAAACAGTTCCTGCTAACTTTAAGAAAGTTATATTTTTATTCTCTCCCAGGTTCAGGAAGAAAATGTTGTTTATCATTTAATGTTTCATTTGTTAAATACATTTGTGGAGAATGTCCAGTCCTCTGGAAGAAGGGCATGATGAGGATCATTGACATTCTGCAATTAATGTAAATATTTAAATAGCTGTGTTAAATTAATGGACAGCACTGCCATCTTCAAGCATTCAAAAATCATTCAGGCCCTGCCAAAATCATGAGATTTTTAAAAATAGTAAAATTAGGGATTCTCTTCTGAGCCTTTTGGATGTATATGAGTCACAGTTGCAAACTTTTCTCCAACCACGAGGGCTAGAAACTTGCTTAAGAAACAAAAACAAATCAAAGCTGAGATCCTTATGTATTCACAGGACTCCAGGAGCTGGGGTTTCAACTAAATATCCATGAGACTCATGATAAAAATCAGAAAAGCTGGCAACACTGACTATAAATGCTTTTCAATGGGCCTTTGCTTCACTATAAAAGAAGCAACACTGTCCATTGACTTTAATAGACTATGGCTCAGACTTGTAATGAAGTTTTACCTTGCTTTATGCAGCAATTTTCACCTACCAATAAAACATTAAAGTCAAGCACCTTGAACAAGGCATTTTATGATCTTCAGTTGGAAGATGCCATATAAATACACAGTATGAGGATGACAGCAACTGTAGGCCATTAAAGTGCTGTCGCATGGTTGTAATGGAGCTGAAATTAACCAGGTTTATTTCTTGTGCTTTCTTTTACATTTAGTTTTAGTCTCCAATTTTGGTAATGCTAGTGCACCAACAGAACATGACCTCTCTAAAACTTTTTACATCCAGTACCAATTCTACCTGCCCTGGAGAAATAGGAGATCTAAACATATTTACGAACATGTGCAAACCACACCTGCCCCCTAAGGGTCCCTGAATGTCAATCCCAAAAGCAAATTTTTCCTAGCCAAAAATTCCAGTGAAGATTCCAATGCATTTTGTTTTTGTCTAACTTTTTCTATGAAATGTTCTGGGTTTTAATAAAAAACCCAAAACTTGGAAGTCAAAATTGTTTTTAGTAATCAAATCTAAAAAATATTGGTTGCTGAAAATTGAAAAAAACAAAAGAAAAAAAAACCCACACAAAAACAGAAAACACACAAAAAAAACCCCCACAAGCCTGGAAAGTTTTGATTAAAAAGGGGATTTAAGTGAAAATCTCATTCAACCAAACAGCCAGTTTTGGAGGAAAAAAGGTTTAGACAAAAAATTTCAACCTATGTTACCCAAAAGCAATTGAGCCAAATGCTGACTTCAATTACATTAATTTAAACTCAATGATTCTATTGGCTTCAGATGTTTACTCTGGTGTAACAATGATATTTTTGTCTTTATCATTGGCAGCGTCTTTGCACACTTCGCACGCGGAGGTGTCACAAAGATCATGCACTTTGGCCCAGCTTCAAGAAAAAATCCATGCATGGCTAGCCGCATGAGGTCTGGCTCCCCAGCTTCATCATCCCTGCCACTGAAGCCAGCGCAGCAGGAGACACGTGAAATGGCCAATTCTCTCCTGAGTCGTGATTTGCTCTCCATCTGAATCTATTGGCAATGCATTCTGCTTGAGAATAATATTAAACATTGGCAGAAGCTTGCAAAAAATCTGACTTCATTCCAGTCATTTTGTAAAGGGCAAGAAAGCCATTAAGGGTGAAATGAAGAACTTTTTTTTAAAAAAGAGAAAATAATGAAAAACTTCTTAAGATTCAGATCAGTAGAGTGGGATACACAAAGGTACTTAGGTGCATAGGCGTCGACTCCATGGGTGCTGCGGGGCTAGAGCATCCATGGAAAAAACCCAGTGGGTGCTCAGCACCCACTGGCAGCCTCCCCCGTCTGCTCCTCCCCCTGCTCCCAGCACCTTCTGCCCGCCGCGGATCAGCTGTTCAGTGGTGTTCAGGAGGTGCTGAGGGGGAGGGGAAGGAGTGAGGGTGGAGCGCATTTGGGGGAGGGGGCAGAATGGGGTGGTGGTGTAGTGATGACGGGAAGAGGCAGGGCAGGAGTGTGGGGGTTTGGGGGAAAGGGTGGAGTAAGGGGTGGGGGCTGAGATGGAGTGGCGGCTGAACACCCCCTGGCAAGTCATAAAGATGGCGCCTATGGTTAGGTACCTACGTGTCAGGTTTAGGCACTTGTCCTCAGCATCTCCCACTGGCTAGCTCAGTGGCTCCCCACCTAATGTGCTAGCTTTTGTGTAGCACAGTCTCCGGCACCTAGCTCTTCGCACTCATAGTACCGAGAGCCTGGCCACTCAACTCTGCTTTGTGGGTCCCAGTGCTGTTCCTGTGACTTTCTAGTTGCTTAAAAGTTAGCCACTGTGATGCTCAGCATTGCAACACCTTTGGGGACCACATCCCGGGCTATTGGCCAGTTTCTGGTGTCAATTATTCCAATGTAAATCCAGGGTTACTCCAGTGATTGAAACTGAATTGCTGCTTATTTACTCTGATGCAACTGGGATCAGAATCGGGCCAAGATGTGTAGCTTTGAAAATAGAAGATGACATTGTAAGGCCGAATAATTGATAGTCTGCTCCTCCTTCACTTAACCGCCAAGACCAGAGTAAGCCACCTAGGGATGCACTGGGGACTAGTGGATATGGTACTGGCATGGCAGTCAGGAGAGCTGCATTTTATTCCTACTCCTACCACCACTAGCCTGCTGCGTGATCTAGGGCAAGCCACTTCCCGTCTGTTTCCCCTCCCACGCTTTGTCTGTCCTGTCCTATTTAGATTGGAAACTCTTTGGAGCTTTTTTGGGCAATGCATATGTCACCTTCTTGGTTTGGTGCTCTGTCCCCCTCTACTGGTGGCTGAGCCACAGGTGAGGATTAGTCTGCTACAGCCTTGGCTAACACAATCAGGTATGTTGGCTCATGCGGCAGAAGACACAACGCTGGACAAAACATCAAAGCAGACCCTACCCCAGGAGCACTTTCCCTGATGACTTTCTGAGCCCTACTAACTCACCCCAGTACAGAAAAGAAAAGGAAGATCTAACTGGAATCCAAAGTGCTTGCCTTGCAGCTTTTCTCCCTCTTCCCTGCATTTACCAGCATGCATTTTTAAATGAAATTTAGTATGTTTTTTAACACTTCCTCCCTAGCAAATTTGAATCTCCACTTGCTTGCTACAATGTCACAGCTAACCATGACTGTGTAATCAAGAGCAGAAGCAAACCTAACCTGTGTCAGTGGAGAAACCTTGTGGGACTACCTGACTCTTATCACTGTGGTAGCAGAGCACATCTAAATTTTTATCTTCACAACATCCCTGGGAGCTGGGGTAGTGCTATGGTCTCCATTTTACAGAGCTAGAACAGGGGCACAGAGAGGCAAAGTGACTTGCCCAAGGTCACACAGGAAGCCTGTAGCAGAGCACGGACTTGAACACAAGTGCTAGGTTAGTACCCTAACCACTGGACCATCCAGCCTCACTGCTAGTGATTACAGATCAGCTTCTCCCAATAACCACACGCAGCCCCCCACATCCAGTCCCCTTGCCTTGCCTTAGCAGAGCATAAACTCAAACATATAGAAGGAGAAGCTAGAAGGGAAGAGAACATTGTGTCCATTAAGATCTTCTGGAGTCCAGCCCCCTGATCCCCATTATTTCTCTCCCCTCTCCTTCCTCCACAGGCTTAGTACGCTAGGGAAGTGTTTTTCAACACACCCATCCATAGCATCAGTACCTCGGAGAAGAATTTCTTTACAGGCAGGGACCAGGGAGTCGCTGAGAAGAACATGGTATGAGTGGAGTTTCCAAAGGTGACTCAGGAGACAATGCCTCTCAGAGGTGGTGCTGCTGCTTCCACTGGGGCATCTGGTATGGACAGTGACAAGCTGCCTGTCATGTCAACTGGAGATGAGAGGCTGTAAAGTCACAAAGCATCCTCTGCACACCAGCTCCCCAGCATAAAAGCAGCAGATCAAAGCCCCGGCTCTCCTCACAGGCAGCAAGGCTGCCTGGGTTTGACAGTAATTTATTGTTAGATGTTTTCCTTTTTTTTTTTTACATTACAGTCAGAGATGTTTGTCTTTGAGTCTGTTTGGCTAGATCAACGGCAACATTCACTTTCTCTCTGCTAGACCAAGAGAAACCAAAGAGCCTCTAGAGCAAAGCTTGAGGCTTGTGACTTCTTTGCTCTTCTGGTAATGGGCCAAATTCATGCCTACTGTAACTCCATTGACTTGGCAAATGAATTTGACTCCTCAGAGCAGATCTCTAGCTTGTGTAGATCCAGAGAGCTCCATGGAATTCATGGAGCTGTGCCAATTTACACCAGCTGAAGATGGAGTCTAAGGTTTATCTTGGTGAAGTGGGTGCATTTTAATCATGGCTGGACCAGGGATGGGAATTTCTAAGGGAATCCAGCATCGTAGACAGCACCGCAGAACAGGTCAATACAACTGGTAGCCCTGCTGCTCAGACTAGACATTAAGCACTTGATCCAACTCCCATTGCAATTAATGGAAAATCTCCAGCTGACGTCAATGGAGGCTGAATTGGCCCTAATTGCCTGAGAACTGTTTTCCAGTTATGGTTTGTTCTATACCAATTGCAGTGAGTTTAATCCACATCTTCCAAGTCATTTTAGTGTGACTTTGTCATGACTATCTTGACGCTTGATAGGTCCCCTTGTTTACACCATAAGACCATACTCTCTTGTACCAGCACCCCGGAATTCTAACACTCACTACAATGTTACTTCTCTGGGCTTTTATCCAGACTTCACAAACTATCCACGGACCTGATTTGGATGCACAAGCCTACTTGGGGGAACTGGAATGAACTGAGCAACTAGCAATAGTCTAGTGTCTTTCACCTGTAGGGCACCAGTTGAAATCTGGTTGTTTGGTGGCCTATATTAAATAGGTTGGTGGTCTCATTCCATTTCCCAGAGGACATGTGTCCATCCCACAAAACCGCTACTAGTAATGGACTTCCTTGTGGCAGCCTCAGAAGAGGCCAAAGATTAAGTGGATAGAGAAATTAACATACCCACCCAATCATCCAGTGGAGTATATTGGCAGAACAGCATGTGGGAGAAGTGTACAGAGCTCCTGTCCATGCTGTCCCTGTTCTGTAGACAAAGACTTCACTCAGCATGGATTTCAGAAGCACTACATTCAGGTAATTTGAATGAAACAGATTAGTGAACCTACAACACCCGAGTAAACTGAAACAACCATGAATAAAGACTCCTTCCTGGGACAGGTATCCAGTTCATGTCAATTGGCTAAGCTCCAGTAGACCACAGCTGTTGCTACAAGCTGCGGATCTAGCCTCTAAGTTCCTCCCAGTACTAATCAAGCTTTCTTGGTTCTAGCCTCATAAGTAGATTTTTCCTGTCCCATGAAAAATTTAGATTTTGAATTTTTTTTTCTACTCTGCACTGAGATGAAATCAAAACTTTTTTTTGTTGTGAAAACCGAGAGAGAGATGCACTCCCATGTTCCAGTCCCTTCTCTGTCTGAGTCAGGCCAGGAACAAGGTCTCACACAGTCCAGGTGAGTACCCTAATCACCAGCCTATTGGCTAGAATGGCATAGATTGCTCAGTCACCACTGTGGGAGCTGTTTCACTTGGTATAAATAATTAACTACGCAGAAGGCTAGTAAGAGATGATTCTATAGCCCAGCGGTTAGGGCAGCCACTTAAGCTATAGGAGATGCAGGTTCAACACCTAACTGCTGCCCAGATAGAGCAAGGACTTAAAACTATGTGTTCCACTTCCCAGGTAAGTCTCTTGGCCTTTCTGGGGTAGGTATCTGACCAGAAATCAACTTATGAACCTGGAAAAACTACGTTTTCATGAAAATTTCCTGTCTGCTCTACTCGTATGTCAAAATGAGTGGGGGTCCTGTGCTCAGCTTCATTTCTGGGACCCAACTAAGAAAAAGAACATTCTCTCTTATCTCCCCCCACCCCTGTTTTTCATTCTTTTTTTTCTTCATCCTCCTCCTACAAGTAGTAGGAAGTAAATGAAAATAAAGTGAGGTACATTGATTGTTCTTGTAGTCTAACTTATTTTTCCACACACCACTTGAAAATCGTGGAGGTTCTTAGCAGACCACTTAATGATCTTTCCAAATATTGTTTGTACCATTAGCTAGCTATTGTGAAGCGCTTTGGATAAGAGCGCTTTATAAAAAAACGTAAACCAAGTTGGAATGTGGAGTCTGGCCAGGACTTAGGGTGCAGGAGGGGCTCAGGACTGGAGGTGCAGGGTCTGGGAGGAAATTAGGGTGCAGGAGCAGGCTGGGGGTTGAGGTGCAGGGTCTGGCCAGGAGTTAGGGTGCAGAAGGGGGCCCTGCCTTTGCTCTGCCCTGCCCCGATTCCATACCATTCCCCAGGCCCTGCCACTGTCTTTTCTCCACCTCCTCCCCAGAGCATGCTGTGCCCCCCTCCTTCTTAGAGCCACCTGAGCACCAGCAAACAGCTATTTGGCAGCGGGGGAAGAGGTGGGAGGGGAAGGGGTGGGAATGCAGCACACTCATGGGAGGCGGCGGTGAAGAGGAGAGCTTGGCTGCCGGTGGATCTGGAGCCTGCAGCATGAGGCTCAGGAGCCAGCAGGACCAAGCTTCTGCCCCTGCAGCTGCTTGGCCCTAGGGCCCCCTGTCTTTGGGGGTGGGGGGCGTGCCAGCGCACCCTGTGTTCTACTGTAAATCTGCCTCTGGTCAAAATGCACTTGACTGACTGCCTTAGAAAGTGGTGGAAACAATGATCTCAACAAAAGGCTGTTCTTAATCCAGGACAGGTGGCATTCACCCTTGTGCACAGGGGCCAGCACAAGGCCTAGCCAAAGGTAGGTATTATTTTGAGGGTTTGAGTGCCACTTAAGAAATGCATAGGCCTGTGCCAAGAGGGATTGGCCCATGGATAGATTCCTTCATTGGGGAATAGCCATAAACACCTTATTAGTGTCAATGAAAAATATGTGTAAAGGGTTCTTCAAATAAACCACTGACACTAACAACCAGTGAGTGAACATCAGAAGGGCCAGAGACAGGGCTTGGATGCTCCTCCACATGCTAGAGTAGACTGAGGCTTGGATGGATTCTGCTGGGATAAGCCCAGGTGGTAGCAAGTCCACCTGAGGGAGGTGGGAGCAGTGCAAATCAGTTGCCATTTTCCTCCTGCAAGAAGCCCTGATGTTGGCCTTCAGAGCTCCAAGAGTGAGCGGATTCAGCACATTCTATGTCAGGCTTGAAATAAAGTGCAAAATTCTTTAGCCATGAGGGTATTTAACCATTGGGACAATTTACCAGGGATTTGGTGGGTTCTCCATCGCTGGATGGCTTTTGGAAAGAGTTGCTGAGTTCAAACAGCAGCTTTTGGCTTGATGCGGAAAAGATTGTGTTAAGTTCTCTGACCTGCATTATGCAGGAGGTCAGACTGGAAGGTCCTTTCTGGGAATTCCTAATGCAGCTTCTGCATGTTTCTATCCAACCCCAATGGGCCTTTTTAAAAAAAAAAATAAAAAATCTTTTCAAGCCTGGTAAAAATCACAGGTGTACACAGCTACGTGATTGGTAAGGCCTGATGTAAAGAGCTGCTAGAGGAACCCATGTGTCATGCACAACAAATATTTTGTTCCTACAAAACCCAGGATCTATGCTATCTTTTCTCAAGCATCATCTACTGGCACCTGATCTATTAACTATTTAGAGCACTACAATAAGAGTAACTATGATGGTTTTCTATTAATAGGATATTTAAGAGACAGAGTAGGCCTCCCAGGCTTTTTGCGAGGCACTGCCTCTGAGTTTGTTCCAGATGGCTGCAGTTACAAAATGAGTCACACACTCTGTGCTCTCACCTGGAGACATACTTTCTTTGTTGTTTTCTTTAGTCTAAAAGCAAAGATACGCAAACTGAAAATATGTCTGCTCTTTGTATATCGGAGGGTAGGTGATATCCCATCCCCCTCCCTTCCTCGAGTGACTTCCCTCTGGGGGACATACTTGGCTGGTGCAGGGAGACATATACTTTATACCTCCGTGCATTGACAAGCGAGAATCTGAACTTATCTGAACTCTAACTAATTTGCAAAAGTTGGACTGTAAATCTCATGAGACAAGGCCTCCTCATGAGACTTTCTGCTCCTAAAGAGGCTGGTGATATTGTAACAACAGCTTCTCTCACCATGCTAGCATCCCTCATGGAAGAGAACCAACAAAACTCAGGTGTAATGAATACAGAGACGATTCTGGGGCTGCAAGACACAGACAGACCCTGTGGTTCTCTCTCATTCTTCAGCTCCTAACGCAACCTGTGCTGTCCTCACACAAACTCTCCTGTTGGCCTGGCCTAGGCAGTCCTGGAAGGGACAGTTGACTATACTACGGTGGAAGTTAAGCAGCACGAAAGTGACACATAACATTCACCACAGTGATCTATATGTTTCAGATACAGCTGGCTCATTCCTACTTCAAAGCCTGGAAGTTTTCAGCTTGCCAACCAAAGGGATACTTAGTTGAGAATCTCTCTCTCTCTCCAGCCATCTGCAATTTCCAAAGAGTTAATGGAATTTCCTTCTCTGCCTGATGTTATTGTTTATCCATATTACCCGGCTTGTGTTTAAATATTATAATGACTCTCATAATGTGTTTCCAGCTGCTTACCACCCTGTGTAGCTGGTTATTAAAAATAAACTTGTGTAAACATGACATTTCTCTTGCATAGCTCAGCCAATTTGCCCGCATGCTCATGTTAAGAGATCACAAAGCTCTGTTTGTCACATCATGGGTCATTCCTTTGGGAATGGCTGCAATGCCATCAGTGGAGGATTATAACCTATTAGTGTGGCTGGCTTGCAGGCAATGTGGGAGGGATGGTGAAGAGAAAGGTAATACACTAGAGAGGACCCTTTGTGTACAGATATTTCCTTTGTACTGGTTTGAGGGACATGTTTTCTTCCCCCTCAAGTACATCATGTTTGATTTGATGTGTTTTATCAGTCACTCTGCTGCCTCATGAACTTAAAAGTCCTTTCGGTGGGTGGGTGGGTGACTGGGGTGGGGGAAGATTAATTAAAGCGTGATCAGACTGGCTACTCCCCAGGGAAGAATTGTGTGTGCAGTGTTGTGTTTTGATTTTTCAGAGTCCATGCGGTTCGGTGTCGATGTTAGAAAAGGCGAAATGGAAGGAGTGCGCCTGATACTTGGAGCAGAAGGTGGGGAGATTTGGGATAGATGGAACTGTGCAGCAACAGATCATTACTCAGGAAAGATCAGTTATGAAGAAATATTGATTTCCGGTGGTCGATTTGGTTACACAGAGATAAAGTGTTACATTGAAAGCCCGGCCACTCGTGTCTTCAGATTGGGGATCCACAGAGAATGTGTGTTTTAAAAAAAAAAAAAAAAAAAAGAAAATGGAGAAAGTACTTCCAAAAACATTAGCCATCCTGAGTAAGCTAATTTCACCTGGGCTGAGTGAAGAGGGTGGGTTGTTAATATCTGTTTAAGACTGTTAAACAACTTGACAGTATCACTTTAGGCCCAGCATTTATAATCTAGCTGGAGGAATCTCCTAATGTGTCGAGAAAAGATATTTATTCACAGAGGACCCAATCCAATATCTGTTGAAGTGCACTGGGCTCCGCCCACTGATTTCACTGGGCATTAGATTGGGCCTTTGGTGTCTTCTGGAAGTGGTGGAAGTTCTGTGAATTTAGAAGGGTTGATGTTTTGAATTTCCAAAAAGTCAAGGAAACATTTGCGTTTCACCTTCCCTGTTTTCCAACCAGTTCTATTGTCTTTCACGTACAAAAGTCACAAAATGGGAAAATGATCAGGAACCAATCTGAAAATTTAAACAAAACCCAAGTCAGAGGGTGTTGCTCATTTGAAACGCGAAGAGCAATCTCACCCTGCAAACAGAACTAAGGACCATCCCAAATCTCTCCACTTTTCACTCCAAGTGCCAGGCATGCTTCACTTTTGCCTCTTCTAATATTAACACAGAGCAGCATGGACATTTAAAACCAAAACACAACACTGCACACACATCTCCCCTAGGGAGAAGATGAGAGCGAGAATGAACTACATGTGACAGATATTAGCCATGTCACTGAATACGTGACTAGAAGGTACTCATACTAAAGTGATGGCCGTGGTATAAAAGCCTATATAATAAAATTGAGGCAATATGGCCTGGTGATAGAGCTTAGTGCTCAGGAGGCCTGGGTTCTATTTCTGGCTCTGCCACTGGCCTGCTGGATGATCTTGAGCAAGTCACTTCTCTCTGTGCCTCAGATTCCTCCTCTGTAAAATGGGTATAATAACGCTGATCTCCTTTGTAGAGTGTGTTGAGCTCTCCTGGTGAAAAGTGCTAGGTATGATTAGAATAGAAAAGGGGAGTAAGGCCCAGGAGAATTGAGTGGCAGACTCTTCACAGATGTCCAGTGAGTAAAGCCCAGACATATATGTTACTGGTTGCTGCCAGTAGGCACTGTGAGGAAAGTAAAGGAGGCAGCTTACTGTGCCCTCCCACAAGTCAGTTTGAACTGTAGTGAGTTTGTGCAGCAAGTGGACCAGCTGGCCATGTGCCCCTCATGCCTCTCTCTCCCCCTCTGCATTAGGCTTGTGCAGAGGTGTCCAAGGCAGAAGGAGAAGAAGGGTAGGGGCATATAGAGATATGGAATCCCCCTGTGTGGGATCATCATTAGTGTGGCTACCAGTGTACCTTGAATTTCACCTGGCAAATTGGGAGCAAGGACAGAACACAGAGCACAACATAATATAAACACATCACCAATCTGGTTAGTATCAGTGAGACCAGAGAGAATATCTTTAGGGCAATGACAAATCTAGGGATCCTTTATGAAGGGCCTGATTCTGAAAGTTGGCCCTGGAGGTACTGGCAGAGATGTAACTATAAAGAGGTTTGTGAACATGGCTGCACTGGAGTGTGAGATAGAATTGGTGAAATGCTCACAAGGAATTCTTCCCACTAATTCTAACGATGAGACATTCATCGGGATTACGTGAGAAAAATCCAGCACAGCCCTCAGGTGCTTTTAGTGTAGCTAGGCTGTGGGTTTGAATGGAACTCAAAAGGAATTACCAATAGGAGTTACCAAATCCCATTGGATTTCAAAGATAGTTGGGCACTTAACTTATTTAGGCTCCTTTGAAAACCCCAGCCACAGTGAGAAGCACTGTGGGCCAACTCCATGCCTGGGGTAACCCCACTGGAGTCATAGTCGTTAAACATCAAACTGAAATTTGGCCCTGTGTGTTTCCTAAATGGCAGTGCTGATTTTCCCCTTGTTTTTTTCATTGCTTTGCTCACGTAATATTGTAAATCTGCTGCAAGGGATACGTAAAACAGCCAATATTACTGGTCCTCAAGAATGGCTATAGTTCTCCCCTTCGCTGTGCGAACCTAACTGCTTATAACATGTATTTTGCGTTGTGCTCAGCTGCATTAAAAGGTGACTGGGGTTTATTTTTAGGTTTTTCTCTCTACACTGAATTACCTAACTTGTAGCAGTCAAGGTTTTGTTTTGTCACCTCAAGGCCTAATCATAGTGGGATTTGCTGACATTCAGAGTCAGCAAATATATCTACAGACATCAGCTCTGTAGAAATGCTTTCAACTGACAAGCAGCGTGTAAAGGGAAAGGAATGAATGAGAGTTCCCAACTGGTGCAAATGTTAAGAGAGGCATAATTATCCCACGTCAACACCCTAATTCCTAGCACTTTGATCAGAATGCTTTGAATTCTGAATATGGCAAAAAAGTGTCATCTATCAGTTTTAATGAAAGGGATCTTTGCCCACAGAATGCCATGCGGCAAGTAGGAGAGGCCTGAAGTCATTTCCCGAATGGCCCCAGGAGACTTTGAATATTCCTTCAAAAGCAGGTGATGTCGTCAAAGGGACCACAGGAGGTGAGGAGTGTGTGGAGCGCCTCCCTCCAGAACAGAGACACCCATCCAGCATGTGCTGAAATTCATCTCTGGTCAGCAAAGCACTAGTACATATGCTTACCTTTGAGCACGCATTTCAGGGCCATTGCCGCCAATGGGATTTCAGCACATGCCTGAAGAGAAGCACATGCTCTGGTGCTTTGCGGAATAGGACTGGTCTGCTCAACTGGGTCCAGGGAGTACCAAGCTGCCATGAAACAATGTGCCAGGGGAGCCCAGCAGAGGCATGAGTAGAATATTTGCAATCAAATCCTTAGTGTTGTGAGCTTTTTCTGTATTTCACTTGGATTGTCAGCTTTTTGGGGCAGGGCTCATCTTTGGTTCTGTGTTGGTTCCAGCACCTAGCGTAATGGGGCCCTGGTCCGTGACTGGTGCTCCACCACCACCTTTCTCAGGCACCAAGAGGTCACCTGGCCCTCTGCTGACTTCTCTGGGCCTCTGCAGACACCTTGTCACAGGCTTCTCCACATCTCACTTTCCCTGGTTTTAGCCCTCTCCCTTATTTATCCCAGCGGGCCTAATTGAATCACATAACCCATCTTCATTTTCCTCACCTGGGGAGGTGAGTTGAGAATGCCCTACACGGGACTGAGACCCATTTCCCCTGACATTGTGACAAGCTGCTTTCTCCTGTTACTGAAGCGGCCTGTAGCTTCCAAGATACATTTCCTTCTTTTGCTTAGCAAGGATTTCCTTTTCTCAATACATTCTAGTCTTGAAAGGTGTTGGGGTAGATGCAGAGCAGTTCCCTTTCTTCAAAGTTTCCTTGGTGGTCATGTTTTGGAGGATCTTGGACCAGATCCTCAGCTGGCCTAAAGCAGCATGGCCCGTGAGATCATGACAGCTGACACCTAACATGGTTTTAAACACAGATGGCCCTGCCTAAGCTAACAGCAATATCATGTTTAACATCATGGTCAGTAAAGCATGTTACTTAGCAAGTTTTCCCAATGTAGACATGGCCAAAGTGCTGCACACGACCTGGTACCCGCTGCAGCACCTGAGGGATGTTTAATACCAACTATGTGAACTGGCACAGATGCAGCTAATGGATATTAAACCAACTTCTCCTTGCTGTTAGGGAAGTCCTCCACTATTCCACTCTCATCCTGGGGTGTCTCTGGGCTTCTGCTGTAACTCGCTAACACGGGGCTTACCTAGAGTGGACCTAACGCTCCTTTCATTAACCTGGGCATCAATCAGGAGTAGCGCTCGAGGTGTAAAACAGCTGTAAGTGAGATGAGAATCACTCCCCCAACGAAATAAATAAATAAATGAAAGCCATGTGTTAAAACACTGGGCAACTGGTATAGCAACCATCCCCCACCTCCTTTGCAAGACCAGGAAGAGTTAATAACAGACATCAGTCCCAGAAGAGTGTGAAAATTATCATCTCAGAGCCATTAAGATGGCAGTTTTTAAACATAGCATATAGCATTAAACCCCTAGCTGGATATTAAGGAGATTTCTCAACCTGCAAAAGTATTGAGTTGTGGGGGAGGGGGAAACCTTAATTAAAAATCCATACTTAGCTGGCACAGCACTGTGCTTAAGGGCTCTAGAAGTGGCAATTTAAACAGGTAAAATACTACACACAATGCAGAGATGTCTCCTGGATAAAGGGACCCTTTGTATCTTTGATGTCCTGGAAGTGCCATTCTCTTTCATTTTCTCTTTCCTAACAGCCATAAAGGATATTTAAATGAATGAGGGATTGTTAAACCGGCAGAGGCTGTGATACTAGAAGGAGTCAGGTGCTAAATATATGGCTGGAACAGAATCATAAGTCTCCAGACACAAAGGATTATGGAGTTCAAAAGTCAACGGGTGTATGTAGATTCCAGGATGTATGTAGATTCCAGATTTCCAAAGTGTTATAACTAGGGCTGTCAAGTGATTAAAAAAATTAATCTGTGATTAATCACGCTCAAACAATAATAGCATACTATTTATTTAAATATTTTTGGATGTTTGTAATAAAAAATAATAATATAAAGTGAGCACTGTGCACTTTGTATTCTGCGTTGTAATAGAAATAAATATATTTGAAAATGTAGAAAAACATTTAATAAATTTTAATTGGTATTCTATTGTTTAACAGTGAGATTAAGCGCGATAAATTTTTTTAATCATGATTAATTTTTTGAGTTCATCAAGTGAGTTAACTGCAACTAATCGACACCCTAGTTATAACTACTTATTATGTGCATGGCAGTAGCTCATATGAGTCCCCATCATAGACCAGGACCTTGCTGTGCTAGGTGCTGCACGAAACAGAACAAAAAGACAGTCTCTGACCTAAAACGCTTACAATCGAAATACAAGACAAGAGATGGCTACAGACTGAGGAGCACAAGGAAACACTATTGATGTCAAAGTTGCCTGTTAACCAGTAACATCAGCAGGAGGAGCACAGGGGCACCAGAATGGGCTGGGGCCAGTGGGCCACGGTCCCATCACTTTTTATCAGCCTTAAGGGTAAACAATGGGAGTGAGGGGTGGAGAGGAGCAAGTGGGAGGGAGGGACCTCAGGGGGAAGAGGCCATATGGGGATTTGGCCTCAGAGAAGGGGTAGGGCAGGGAGCGGGGCCACTTTTAGGGAGCTTCCGGCACTCCTGGAAGTATGTGACCTGGGCCAGATCTTCAGCTGATATAAATCAGCCTCACTCCACTGAGGTCAGTGGAATTTGCTATGCTTATGACCCATGAACCTGGGCCTGCAATGCTCATGGGAGCAGCCATGTTCCAATCCACCATCTGGCAGTCTGCTAGCACTCACTTACCCCAGTGGGAGACTTTGCCCCTCAGGTCCCCAGAGCAACTGATTGGCCCACCGGCCCTATGTAAGCCAGCAACAGGAACAGGCAGTTGTTTGAACACCTGGGCTTCTCTCTGCTCCCCTGGCATCTGACTTGTTCCTTACCCCACTTTGCTTCCTGCCTCTGACCCCCAGGTATCCTGACTTGATCTGACTCTGGTTCCCTACTTGTGGTTCTGAGCTCCAGTTTGCCTCCTGCTTCTGACCTCCTGGTATCTTGACCCAGTTGACTCGACGCGTCTCTCGTGACTGCAGATTCTGGCTGTAACTACTTGGTCTGGCCACCCATGACCTGGCCAAGACACAGCTGAAGGTTTGGTGCAGCTGCCGCTAAGGGTATGTCTACACTGCAGCTGCGAGGATGCTTCCCAGCATGGGTTGACAGACACATGCATGCTCTGCTTGAGCTAGCACACTCCGTGTATGGGAGGTAGGGGGTAGCACACAGGCAGTGGCTCGAGCTAGCCGCCCAAGGATGTATCTAGGGGATCCGGGTGAATTTGTACTCAGTTGGCTAGCCTGAGCTGCTTCCTGTACTACCCCTGATACACTGCTAGCTTGAGCAGAGCTAGCACATCTGTCTACCTGTGCTGGGAAGCATGGCCACAGCTATAGTGTAGATGCACCCTAATAGAGGCACTTGCACATGAGGCCTGTTTCTGACCATGACAAAAGGCCCCTTATTAATTATTCTTTGGCAACATAGCCAAAATGTGAATGATTCGCTGAACTTATCAAATGAGTTGATAGAAGGTGAGGAACCAGCCTAGACCCCAGCAAAGATGCCGATAAACCTAGGGCAGTGGCACTCAGACTACGGCTGCGTCTACACTAGGAGGGTTTGGCAGTACAGCTCTACTACATGGTCACGTTGGATAATCTTGGGAAAATCATTCAATCTCTCTGTGCTTCGTTTTCCTATTCTCTAAAATGGGGATGAGAATAGGCTTCTTAGCCCTTGGAGGTGCTCAGAGATGATGACGGTGGAAGCCACATAAGTCCCTGGAAAGGTAGAGCTTCTCTCCCTAGTCTTGGTCTCAATGAAATACCATAAAACAAAGGGTCGCTTGTGTAGGGGTTTTTCACTGAAATGCCACTGACATCTTGTTCCTTGTGAGATGAAGTCGTCAGCACTACCTTTTCAGGGCAGAGACCAACCAGGAATATTAGCTGAGTCTTTTGGAAGAAGCTCTCATATACACCTAAAGCTGTTGGTTCCGTCGAGGATAGTTTGTCCATATCAATAATACAGGAAACATAGTGGGGAAAATATTGGACATGTCAAGCTATTAGAAATCCTGAGGAAGAAAATCCTGGTAGGTTGAGAGATGGGCTGGCAGGAGTTATCTGTTTGTGTTTTTCAGGCATGACTGGACTATAAATACAGTCTGCAAAGGCTCAGAACACAGGGAGCTGTAGATTGTTCTCTTTTCGAATGTGTCACTTTTGACATTGGCAGATGACGCCTTTATCAACCTGACATCACTGTCACAAGCCACGTCGGTGTTCAGCAAAGTGCAGCAGGAATGGGCAGAGGATAAAAGGCAGGGGTTTGCTGGAGAGCTAGGGGGCAGATGCTGGGATTAAGGTGTGAGTATGTGGTTTGCCTGCATTAGATTTTACACCAGTAGCTAAACAGGGTACGATTGTGCTATTAAGCACAACCTCCATTGCCCACATAAGCAATTTTATGAGGTTACGACACAACCAATACATCTCTGAGGTTCAGAGAATTCATCTTTTGCTCTGCAGCGCACATGCCTATTTTTCTGCTGAACTACAGGAGAGATTTTCAAAAACACGTAGTGGATTTATGAGCACAAGCCACATTGAAATTTGTTTTGCCCCCGTAACACAGCAGCCGGCACAGAGGTATTGTAATGAGCTGTTGGTATTGTTAGTCAATGAAATGCGTGCTATTGAAGGTCAAGAAGACTTGTGCTCCTAAATCTCATAGGCACTTCTGGAAATTTCCCCCCACGCATTAGATCTCAATCCTCCAGTCAGATCCATGTTGATGGCTCCTACTGGGGTGGTACCTGGCCTCAGATTTCCACCAGCCCAAACCTGGTTTCAGGATTGGGGCTTTAGTTAACAATTAAAGCAGTTTGCACTTCTTATCTGGTTAACATTATAAGATGGTGAGTATGTGAGTGGCTGCTGAGGAGCAGCTGATCTCGCCATAGCTCACCTGTAATGGCCAAGTCATGAATAATCTATTCACAGCTTTTGAACACATCCCCCAGCCCTACTTTAGTTATCAATTTTGCAGGAGACATTCTGCGGCTTTAACAGTGAAGAAGATTTACCCAGAGGAAGGAGAGCTAGATTAGACAGATAGGTAGATAGTAAATACATAAAAAGATTAAATTGATTATTAATTGAACATGTGTAGCGAAGCGGTGTGGTTCCCCATCACCCTGGAGAGGGACGAGCCTCTCTGGACACCAAAGTGGGCAGGGCCAGTGGATCTTGCCCCCGCCCCCCCAGAGGTCAAGGCACAGGACACGAAGTATAAAAGCCCAACCCCAGAGCTCACTAGAAGAACAGCCGCCAGAGAGGCCAGATGCCTGTGGCCTAGCTCCCTGTTGGGAGACCCTGGCAATGGGCGGCTGACCCAAAGACTAGCCAGACCGGCTGATGCCTGATGCCAACCAGAGCCTGGAGGAGCTGTCAAGTCTGCCCCTCACCAATTACCCTGAGGAGTCCATGGTGCTTGACCCCTTGGAGGACACCGTCCGGACTCAGCTACCTCTAGAGGGAGGCAGCTGACTCTTGTCTGGCTGTAGTGCTGCCAGGATCCCCATTGACACAGCAGCAGGCAAGGATCCCCACTGACACAGCAACAGGCCTTCTGCCGCTGCTAGGGCCCCTGGCTGAGATGCAGTGGAGTGGGAGGGACTGAATCCCCCTGGCACCCAACTTGTGGCTGGCCATCTTNCCCCCCCCGCCCCCAGGCCCTTCAGAGCCAAGAGTCTGGACTTTCTGTTTACCGGTTTACCATTGACTCTTTGTTGCCCCACCCTGAACCCAGGTTACATAACAGTTGCTCAGCGTCTCTCTGAGGACCTGAGCCCGTGACTCACTACTGCCCGCCAACCAGGTGTGAATAACTGTTATGTTCTGCCTCTACTGCTGCCATGGTGAGGGACCCCCGCAGCCAGGCTAGTTCCCTGTCACCACTGAAAGGAAGTAATGAGGCGGTGTGGTTCCCCACGGCCGTGGAGAGGGACGAGCCCCAGCCAAACTCCTCTACAAATGTCACTTTGGCATAATATACTCAACAACCTTCTTATTACTTCCAAAAGATGGACAGATGGCTATATGCCTTTACTCCACACACAAATATCTCCCACAATTATTGTGAGGCAAAGACACGGAGAGCTAGGCTGGTTTACAGAAGACAAGGAGCTGGCCCAGTGTGATTACTATTGTCTCTTCACACCCTGCTGCATGTGTTGTCCACATCCTAAAAGTGATGAACCCTGCTTGTCTCCTGTCTCCTGAATACCTGAGTTTTCCAAGATCACTCTGGACTGGGGAGGGGGAGAGCCTGTTCTGATAATCCTGGAAATACCTAATTCAGAGACAGAAAACTAAGAATACCTCTAGAGCTAAAGAAAAATATAGCAGCCCCCATGGAAGGTGAAGGTATGATAAAACACCACCTACCTAAATGAAGGTCTCTTTAAGCATCTAGAGGACAATACATGAACAAGTAATAGCCAACATGGATTTGTCAAGAACAACAGATCATTCCAAACCAACCTAATTTCCTGCTTTCACAGGGTTACTGGGTCATGGCATGGAAGACACTGGGTCGCCTTGCTCAGCACCCAGCGACCCAAGCGGCTCTGGTCAGCACCACCAACCAGGATGTTAAAAGTCCCATCAGCGGTGCCTACCTGTTCCAACACCACGCTGCACCCTAGAAGTGGCCAGCAGTGGGTTTGGCTTCTAAGCAGGGGGGCCATACGGCTTCGTGCACTGCCCCCACCCTGAACTCTGGCTCCACACTTCCATTGGCTAGGTACATAAAAGTTGTTACAATAAGGAGGGGAAAACATGGTTCTTAACCTCTGAGGCTAGGACAAGAAGCAATGAGTTTAAATTGCAGCAAGGGTGGTGTAGGTTGGACATTAGGAAAAACTTCCTAACTGTTACAGTGTTTAAGCACTGGAATAAATTGCCTAGGGATGTTGTGGAATCTCCATCATTGGAGATTTTAAGAGCCAGTTAGATAAACACCTATCAGGTATGGTCTAGATAATACTTAGTCCTGCCATGAGTGCAGGGGACTAGACTAGATGACCCCTCTAGGTCCCTTCTAGTCCTACGATTCTATAATCTTCTCCATTGGGTTTTTCATGAGATGTTTATTTGACTTCTTGTCAGTTTCATCAGGGTTGAAGTCGCACTGTTGAAGGTTAAATGTGAATTCAAAATGACCATGACTAGATTGGAGAATTGCTCTGAAATCAACAAGATGAAATTCAATAAGGAGAAGTGCACAGCACTACACATAGGAAGAAAAAATCCAATATGCAAATACAAAATTGGGATAATTGGGTAAGTGGCAGTAGTGCTGTAAAGAGTTTGGGGGTTACAGTGGATCACATATTGAATATGAGCCAAAATTGTGATGCAGTTGCAAAAAAGGCTAATATCATTCCGGAGTGTATTAACAGGAGTGTCATATGTAAGACAGCTCTGCTCAGCAGTGGTGAGGCCTCAGCTGGAGTAGTGTTTCCAGTTTTAGGTGATACATTTTAAGAAAGATATAGCCAAATTGGAGAGAGTCCAGTGGAGAACAACAAAAATGAGAAAAAGTTTAGAAAACCTGAAGTATAAGGAAAGGCTAAAAAGACCTGGGTTTGTTTAATCATGAAAAAAGAAGACTGAGGAGAGACCTGAAAATAGTTTTCAAATGTTAGGAGCTGTCACCAGCAGACAGTGGTCAATTGTTCTCCATGTCTGCTGAAGGTAGGACAAGAAGTAATCTGTTTAATCTGAAGCAAGGGAGATTTAGATTAGAGATTATGAAAAAATTCCCAACTAGAAGAGTACTCAAGTTCTGGAAAGGGAGGTTATGGCATCCCCACTGCTGGAGGTTTTTAGGAACAGGTTGGACAAACACCTGCCAGGGATGGTCTATGGAGTGTTGTTGTAGTGGTATGTATGCAGTGGTTTAGGTTTACCTGGTCCTTCCTCAGCACAGGGGCCAGATTTGGTGACCTCTTGTGGTCCTTTCCAGCCCTACATTTTCTATGACTCTATATGCAGAGTTACCTGCTCACCGTTGAACAAATCTGGCTCATTCCTACTCCATGGTGTCCATCCCAGTCATGGCCCGTGGCCTCTGTAAAATGAAATCCTGCCTGACCACCATAGTAGAATTACCTAGGTGCAGAGCTGGGTGAACCAGCTCAGAGCACAATGTACTAGGTTTTGGTGCATCCCCAAACCCTGATTCATTCATGAAATCCCACCTGGAAACAAGTACTCTGCCAGACTGCTTAAGGTCACAAGGAGACCTTTTTCCAGTTTAATAAGATGGAGGCCCCAAGAGCCCTGTGATTGGGCCTGGTGCTCACAGCAAGAGATCTGATGCCACCACATAGCCAGAGAGAAAATCCAGGTACCAAATTCCCGTTTGTTTGACTTTCATTAATACTGTTTGTTTATGCGACCGCAAGGCAAGAATTCCCATTTGTCGGCAACTGGGGAAGTACTTACAGTGATTATATTGTTCTATTTGGGTGGCCTGTGCCTGAAGGTAATCTTTCAAAAGCAGCTGCTTTAAGTGTTAGTTAAATGGTACCTAGAGATTCGCTTGACACAGGTGTCATGTTTAATCTCATTCATATATCAATAAAACTGGTACCATATGTGCAGGTTGGTTTGGCAGCCGTGAACCTCCGAGACAATCAATATTTCCATTAACAGACTCATCTTCTCTGGTTAAATCCACTGCAGTGCTCTGAACTTCAAGGCTTTCCCACTCCAGCTGCTTCTAACCTCTTTGTTTTTCAATAGACTCCTCAAATGGTTGCTCTCTGGAGACTACAATGCAGACATTAATATCAATATTTTAGAGTGTTTGGCATTTGTTTGCACTGTGAAACCCCACCATAATGCATTAATATTTATGGAGGGTCAGGGCTCTTTTAAATGTATGTTAATAATATTTTGCACTGCTCTAGCCCCTTTCCTCTGAGGATTAAACATTAATTAACCCTTGCAACAAACTTGTGAGGCAGGTAGTATTGTACTATACCCAACGTAGAGATGGGTTAATCATGGCACAGAAAGGTTAAATAATTTCCCTCAGGTTATACAGCATAGCTAGGAACAGAAGCCAGAAGTAGAGCTGGACAAAATTTTTTGACTAAATTTTTTTTTCAGGCAAATATGCAGATTTGGCCACACCAAAATGACTTTAGGTTTTCAAATTTCCTGTCATTTTAATACAAATATTTTAAAACATATAAATACATAAAAATAAAAATTAAACATTTAGTTTCAGGTTGAACAAAATGTTGTGTTTGGCCCAACATGTTTTTTTCTCCCAATTTTTTTGGAATAGCCTGTGAACTGAAAAATCCATTATTCACCCATTCCTTACCCAAGAGTCCCAAGTTTTAGTCTCATGCTGTAACCAGAAAACCCATTCCCTCTACATAAGCATTCCTAATGGTACATTATGTCCCATTATTGAAGGATAAGGTCTAGACAGAACTCAGAGAGCCCCAGGGGAGTTTTTAAGGATTTATCTAGCTACATCAATGTGAATTCATCTCTTCTAATCCACTACAACAAACTTAAAAAAAATTGGTGGAGGTTTAATTCTTATTTTGAGTTCTCCTTTTATTTGACAGAATAACATTTAAGTTCCTCATAGGCATTTTGGGGGTGCTGTTTGTGTGTGAATCACAAGTGTATTACAGCAGCTTTGTAAGTGCTTGCTGCCAGCGTAATTAATTTACAAGGACGTTGGCCCAGATCCCGTTGAGTTCAGTTGGAGTTAGGCACCCAAATACTTCTGAGGTTCTGGGCCCTTGTATTTTTGTCTTTCACAATGAAGTGACTCTTTTCTTCACTGCTTATCCAGCCCCCAGAGGAAGGGCTCCTCCTTTGTCTCATCAGAAGACCTCTAAAGCTCTTTATCTCTTATGGCAGGGCCTGCTCATGATCTTAAAACTCCCATTGAATTCAAAACCTGGTTGCAGTTACCTGACCTGCTCATTGCACATGGTTCAGGCCCAAAGCTAAACACTCAGAATAGGAATTGCACTCACAAGAGGAATGACTGCCAGGTGCAAGAGGAGGTTTTGCATGTGAAGCTTAGATGCATTTTTTTTGGCCCAAATCCTCCATGGCCCTGCAATCACCAGAGCAAATTCTGCCCTCACCTACACCATGACAAGACCATTGACTTCAGTGGGTTTGTGATGGTGCAGCTGAGAGCAATATTTGGCCCAAGTTTGTTTGTTTTTCCCTTGCAGGGAAGACATTAATATTTTATACATGCTCTTATGTTCTTTAGCTACGAGTAGATTGGATTTAGGCTTCTTTGTCACAACTGGACTGCAGAGCATCTACAAGGGGCACATGACAGCATCCCTTTAGGCCAGGGCTAATGTTAAAGATGGGACAGAGCTGCAAATTTCTGCTCCAGAGCCAAATTTTCCCAGCATTCAAAAGTGCCTGCTCCAGGGATTTGGTGGTGGTTTTTATAGAGATAATGGTGAGCCCCAACATTCAGATCCACATCTGAACTTCCAAAGGAGTTTGGATCCAGCATTTTGGCTTGGGCCATCTCTAATTTATATCATGCTGGAGGTGAAATATCCCCAGTCAGTCCTACAGGTAGCTTTCTTTAATCCTGCGTTGTCAGAGGATTGTGAATTACTTCCCACGAGGTTAGGGGCCTGGGTTTCAAGACGACTTAACAGCTATGAAAGAGGACCTGCTGGGGAGAAGTTGTGAGGAAGGTTCATCAATGGGGAATGAAGTTGGTTAGCAGTTCTTGTGGGGACAGTGTCATGGTTCATTAATCGGGAGCAGCAAAATTGTTGGGTTGGAAAGGTCAGCACTTTGAAAGGATTGCCTTTGTTAGTCTCCAGCAAGAGTTTATTTCCACTGAGAATAATGATTCAGGGCTGAGAACAGGTCATTCACAGTCATAAGATAAGATAAGAATGGCCCTACTGGATCAGACCAAAGGTCCATCTATCCCAGTATCCTGTCTTCCGACAGCAGCCAATGCCAGGTGATTACCCTCTGGCAAGAACACCTTCTGGGTATGAAACAAGCCTGCTATTTCACTGCATCCTGAGCTGGAAGGGTCTGCCACCTCTGCCATGTTTTTCCTATTTGAGATTTGGTGAGGAGGAAGAAAATATAGGGCTGGGAACTAAGAGACCTATTCCTGGTTCTCCCACAGACTCACTGATTGACCGTGGGGTAAGTCACTAACCCTTTCCATGCCTTGGTCTCCCCATTTGTACAACAGAGACAATAACTGTTCTCCCAGACAGAGTTACTTTGAGCTTAAGTTCCTGAAGATGCTATGGAAGTGCAAGGTATTGCTACTATGATTTTCATTCATTACTTATCTAAAACTAAGCATGGTAACTTCTACAAAGGAGAGCCCAGTCTAGTGCTCTTTTGGTGAAGCTCTGAGAAGATCTGCTTCATTTGCGTTCTCTCCCATGAAGGTGGCAGCTCTGTGTGGGAGCCCAGGACTGAAATGGTAGAGGCTGCTGATGGAAGTGCGTTGGCAGAGCTGTGTGTGTGGGAGATGCTGGCACAGACTCTGCTTTTCTCTAGCTGAGATTATTTGCCTCTCTCTGACATGACTACAGAAATTTACAGCTTCAAAAGGCATTTTACAAGGTTATTCACCTTTGCACATTCCTCCCATCTCAGAGGATGGTGAACAAGGAAACAGCCAGGCAGAGGAATGCTAAGTCATGGATGGGATTCATCTTTGGACAAGTCATCTGACAAAACCAATCCCTGACTTACCGGGAGAGACAGATTTAACACTCCCAAATGAAACCTTAATGCAGGAACAATCCCCTATAACGTCTGCAATGTAAATAATTTACTTTCCTTCCCAGCCAGGAGCAAGATTAATGGATGATCACAAAACAAAACAAAACAAAAATCAAGTTAAAACATTTGCAGGGCCCGGTGTCATTACAGTAATAGGCAGCCTGGGTAAACATCACAGGGTCTGCGTCCATTTAGGAAGTGCTCCAAGACCACACAGCGCACTGGTGTTGCCGATCAGCAGGCCTGTCCAGTCTATTAGGAGCCATTTGTTGCTCCCATCTGCAGTGGGAAGGGGGCTCCTCTGGCTAGGGTTAAATCACCTAGTTATTTGTTATGATGAACTCTCTGAAAGGGAGAGATTAAAATAAGTCCTAAGTGTTTCTATGACAAATGTTTAATGTCACCCCCAAGATTTATAGCACTTCTGTTCGCCCTCCGAAAGCTTTTAGTTCAGTGACAGAGGTTACCGAGGGCTTGTCCACTGGCTGCCGGCTTGATGGTTTTAGCACTGGCCAGAGAATAATCCAAAGTTTCAATAATGAGTAACAGCACTTTCGGCTTCCCATCCTCATTTGTTCTACATCTATTATTGTCCTGAGAGACCAATCTGGCTGATGTAAATGGCCCTGGCAGCTGGTGTGTCAGCATTTCACACCTCCAGTGCTGTTAGGCCTGCACTGACAGGCAGCTCTCCTTCCCAATCCCAGCGCAAGCCCTGCAGCGTTTGCAAAGGTTTGCAGGTATTGCCCATGCCTTGTGTGCAAAGAAGCTGTGTCAAGGCAACGCCGTTGTTGAGGTTTTACATGCACACAAGTCCTGCAGTGATTGTAACTCAGCCCTTGGACTGTGATCCTGATGCGAATGCGGCGCGTTGTGCTCCTTCAACACTAGCTGCAATATGGTTGCAGTGAAAAGCATTGCTTTTGATTTCCAGGCTTTGGAGCATTTAAAAATCTCAAGACAAATGCTGCCCCCCTGCTCTGTTACCTAAAGCACGATAGGCGATGGAACTGGACAACTCAGCTATGGGGAGTCTGCACAGGGGATCTGTGAGCTCTGCATGGTGCAGGTCTGCTCAGGAGGTATGGGTTTGCTCTGCCCCAGTGAACAGCAATGAGCTGGTGGGATGGGATGGCAGAGTCATGACTACTCAGATTCACAAGCTGAAGCCCAAAACGGTAGGGGCACAACAGCTGCTAAAGCTACTGCAGCCCCAAGGCTGCAGTAGTGTCTGTGGAGTGGTTCCCTTTTTTCACCCTTGTCCTGGGAGAGGCAGATTTGAGTCCCCACCTCCAGCTGAACTCCCCTGTGTATAGTTCATGTACTCAGGCTAGGGGCAGCTTCCAGGATCTGGCCCTTTATTAATATTAATCACATTGCCTTAATGCACCTCTGTGCATTTCATTTCCTTGTAATGATTTTTTTTTAAAGAAAAGGAAACAGTGGCTGTTAGCGTGTGATATTTGAAACTGTTATTATTTCTATGACACTATGCTCCCCAAACAGTACTGCAGCCAACTGACCTTCCAGACTCATCCAAGGGATGGTAATGGGAGAGAACCCAGGGGATCTATAGGGTATGGTGTGAGTGACTTGCCAGGTTGAGGGGAGGGCTTTTCCAGGCACGTCTGGGGTTGTGCATTATCCCAGCCAACATGGGAGCCTGTGTATCTCTAAATATATATGTCCTCATGTCAACTAATCACGTCCCGGAGGCCATTTTGAAATTTCTTTGCTCTCTCCCCTTTTCCCTGTTTATAAAATTTGCAGTCACCCAGTCAGGGTGTAGAAACCACAGTGCATAAGTTAGTTGGACCACTGGCGAACACTATGAATAATGAGCAGCAACTGCAAATTGTCAAAGACATAGCGCACAACTTGGGCCAAGATACGTTCGCATGAAGCAATTTCAAACTATGAACCAATCTCCCAAAATCTTAAAAAAGGAGCCCCTCCCCAAATCATGAAAAAGGAAAACACACAACACAGTCCTACTCAGCTGTCTGATGCTATGCAGTAAATAGGGGGAGGGGGAAACAAAAGAAGGAAGGAACAATCAGTCAATTATATATCTGAAAATATGGGATTGGATTATTCTGGCGCGCGCATGAATAACTACAAAAATTATGAATCATGCTATTTTCCAGCCCTTTCAAACTTCAGCCACAACATTTGACTCACTAACCTGTCATTGTTGTGAATAGCACAGATTGGCTGCCCACTGTGGGAGGTAGATTTTTTTTTGACCAGATTTGTTATCAGAAATCATGAATCAGCTGATCACCCAGCCCTTCATTCAAAGCCCTGATTTCAGTAAGCTTTGGAACTAGCCCCTGTATCCAATAGTGCCAACCCCAAGTCTTAAAAAATCATGAGACAGGCCTCAAAAAATAGTATTTTTTAAAATATTTATTAATTATTATTATAGTTTTGGAGTGGGGTTGTTTGTCCTCCAGTTTCTCAGCTTTTCGCATGTATTTGGGTCACGTTATCAAGCTTTTCTTCACAACCATGAGTAGTAGACTTATTTAAAAAAAAATGAAAACTAAGATTCTCATGTAATCATGGGACTCCAGAAGCTGGGGCTTTGGGGGGGTGTGTGTGTGTGTGTGTGTGTGTGCGCGTGTGCGCGCGCATGCAACATTAAAAAGGACTCATGAAGCCACACTCATCAAGGGTAAAAATGTGACAATCCACCAGGAAGTATGTTAAATGAAGATATCCTGGAATCTGGCTGTGATGGGGTGTATACCCCGCAGTGGCTGAGAAAGAATTAATTGTACCCAGAAAGCAATTAGTGCACCCAATTGCACCTGAAGGGTGGGCCAGGCCCCAGTTAGGATTAGGCCCAGCTGGGGAGGAGCTGGGTGATTGAATTAAGGATTAAATTGCAGCTGAGAGAAGCTGGGTGACTAATAAAGAAGGCGTTGAAAATAGGAGATGGGAAGCAAGAGACTTGGGAGTAGACCTTGTGAGCAGCTTGCTAGGCAAGAACACTGGCAAAGGGTTAGGAGAGAGACTATGCAAGGACAGGAGTGAAGTGAATGCCTGTGATCAGCCTGCACAAATGGGCCAGAAACCAGGGTTCCAGCCCTGGGATTTTGGTTCTAGCAAAGGTGGACGTAGAGAACCTGGGGAGAGGCAGAGAGGAGCGGGGCCTCCAGGGAGAAAGCCTTGGTTGTCACTGCTCTTTACAGGTGCTGGAAAGAGCTCTGTAGAGCTTGGGAAGAGTGAAGGTCCTGAATAGGCTAATGTGGGTCTGAAAGGCTGGTTATGCTACCTGACTGCACCTAGAGAGTGGACCAGGCTTAACTGATGAAGAGCAGCTGGGAAAAGAGCTGGGTGGTGACTAAACAGAGGAAGCTGAGAGCAGAAGGGTGCTGAAGAGAAACTCTGCAGTTGTTCTATGGGACTACAGAGGTTGTGAGGGGAAAGCCCAGGCAGAAGACTGGCCAGCCAGCCCTGGAATTCTCTCCTGAGAGGAAGCCTAGCAAGAAGAGACAGCAAAGAGACAGACAAAGCAGCCACTGGGAGTGGAGTGAGCTCCAGTTGTGAGCTCTGATAAGAAGGGCAGGATCTGGACTCCTAGGGAGGGAGTCCTGGGAGGTGCTCAGTGGAGGAACAGAGCAGCAGAGAGGGATGAGAGGCCAAGCCTGAGGAAGGCAGAAAGTAGTAAGTTTCTATGTTTAGGACTTTTTCTTTTGGTTAGGGGATTCCAGGGGTGAGCCCTGGTCCCTCAGAAGGCAATAAAGGCAGTGGAAAGCCCTGAGAGAAGGTGGTGAGGCCCATGTGGCCCAGAGGTGGGGCTGAAGCCCCTTCTGTGAGGCCATTAACCTGTTTTCTATTGGACTGCCTATTCCCCAAAAGAGGTGTACTAGCTCATGAGCAGGCCAGAGGACTGAGTCCTGGGAAGAGGCAGACCACCAGGGGACTAGAGCAGCCAGCCACTGGGGGTGGGGGGCAGATGAGGACAGAGGTGCTCTGCCATATCAGGCCACAAGGAGGCACTCCAGTGGTAGATCCCATGGCACAGAGAGTGAGCCAAGGCAGGAGATGGGTAAAGGGGCCTAGAGACAGGTCGAGATAGGAAGTGGCCCAGGGATGCAGCAAGGAGCCAAAGGGAACAGACTGTAGCTGCTTGTTGCAGGGTCCCTGGGCTGGAAACCAGAGTAGAGGGAGAGCCTGGATTTTGTCTCCTCTCCATGGAGGAAGGTGGCATGAAAGATTCCTGTTATAAGGACTTGATGTAAAATCATTGGACTCTTTTGTTACTCCAGAAGGGTGGGATTGAACATAACCTGGCTAGAGGGCAGAGTCACAACAAAAAGCAGACCACTGTGGGGCCAGGGCAGCTGTTGGAGGGGTGCTAGAGAAGGAATGCTTGATCTGCCATGATGGGACATGCTAGCCAGTGAGTCACTTTTCTACAATGGAATATGTATGTTCCCCACTGCTTTGAGTCCCTGGGGCTGTGCCTGAAATGCTCAGATGCTTGGATATAGGGGTATGTGTATTTTTAAGCCTTTTTTTTATCTTTTTGTGCCCAACTTGCAATATGCTAAAGGAGTCTGATTTTTTTGGACTATCTGGTCTCTTTAAAGTGTCATGAGTTGGGCACACAAACTTACTAGTCACTTCTGAACACACATAGTGATTCTCTTGATCGTTTTTATTGTAAATCCCATTCTCTCTCCTGACAAGGTGCTCTTCAAAAAGGGAAGGCAGCAAAGCTACCACTGTACTGAAATCTTCTTCAAAACATTATATTCACATCATAAGAGCCCCTTTTGCCCAAAGCTCTGTAGTAGGTGGAGATAATGGACTGTAACCCCATTATATACCCTCACCTTTGGCTGAAGATGACTGACTCTGCTGTAGTTAGTCTTCTCCCTGTGGATCTCCGTCCATAAGGGATTGTGGTTAGTGTAGGGGAAACAGAGCTAAAACTTTTTTTTGGTGATAAATGCACATTTGGTTGGACCAACACATGTCTGGAATTTGTACCGATTGACATTTTTCCATTGTGTGAGAGGGGGGGACCTAAGGGAAAACAATCTGAAAGTACAAAATATTTTGTGCTGACACTTTTGAAATGAAACACTTTGACTTTTTTGAAACAACTTGTTAAACTGTTTTTAAAATATTTATAAGAGGGGTGTGTGGGGGGGGTTGATTCAAAATCAAATGTTTTGTTCAACCCAAAAGTCTCTTCCCTCCCCCAACCCCCAAAATTGTCAGCAAACTGAAAAAATCCTTTATCCTCCGCTTTACTTGGGAGAGTGTGTCGGGGGGGTACACGTGCATATTTAACTATCATCATAGCTGTCTTGGCATCTTAGTTACCTGTCCTGGGAGCATAACCAGCCATCCTTTCCAGGACTGCTCAGTGCAGGTCAGACCACAGAAAGTCCTTGTGACTGTGCGACCCAGGCTGTTAGTCTGGGAGCTAGACAAAACCATAGCGGCTGTCAGTGACCAACAGCCTCAGTGTAGAATCCTTGATATGTTCCACAACCAAGTTCTGTCCCTTCACTCTGGTGAGAGAGGCAGCAGCATCTTGCAGTAGGTAGGACTCTAGATAATGTGATGGGGCAAGGCCAGATGGCTACAGTAAAGTAGTGAGGAACAGGTATGTTAGCCCCAGGCTAAACAAATCCCTGGTACCATGGTAACTAAACAGCAGTTGCTTTAGGTTAATCAAGAGACCTTGGGCCAATTAAGATAGCTAGATTGGCTTCAGGTGTCCCAGTCAATCAAGGGCTGGCTGGAACTAGTTAAAAGCCTCCCAGTCACCTCAGCGAGGTGTGAGTGTCAGGAGCTATAGGAGAGAGCTGTGCTGTTGGAGGAATGAAGCAGCACAAAGCCATATCAGGTGTAAGGAAGGAGGCCCTGAGGTAATGGTGAAGAAGATATTGAGTTGGGACTGCTGTGGGGAAGTGGCCCAGGGAATTGTGTGTCCTATTTCCAAAAAGTCAGCTATCATGGCAACTAATTTTAGGGTCCCTGGGCTGGAGCCTGGAGTAAAAGGTGGGCCTGGGCTCCCCCCTCTCCTCCCCTCCTTGATTAATCACTGAGACTGGGAGACAACAGAGACTGTGTGAGGGAGGATTGCTTCTCCTCATCTCTATTGGCTTATGATGAAAATGGCTCAGTAAGCTGTGACCCTTGCCTCTAGAGAGAGAAGGGCTACATGGAGCCTCTGAGGGTAGCAAAATCTGCCAGGAAATGCAGGATCCATGGAGTCAAGGACAGAACTTTGTCACAATAAGCACAGACACTGAGACCCTAGGACACAATGCACTGTAGTGCAGGCCTGAGCCTGTAGATTTGCTGCTGCAAGGCACTTTTTATATACACTGCATGTGTCAGTGGGTATGTCTATGCTGCTCCTGGGCAGCTAACTCCATGTTGCTTGGCTTCAGTCACTTTCTCATTGTGTATTTCTATTTCAAGCTGGAGTTGCATGCCTCTTGCTTTCCTTTCTTTCCTAACCCCAAGCGGCTGCTCTATTCCTCAACAATTCCATAAGCAGCCCCATGGCAGCTGTTCCTGGCCAAACCATCCATTAAGGCTCATCATAAGGCCCCATGTGCTGTCAAAGAGCCCTTGATTTTGAAGCTCTGCCTCAGCTGTCCTTTCTCTCCTAGTGTAAACCCTGCATGTTGCTAGTGGGAGATGTTGAGATGTTTGGTGGTGGTTTAAACATTCCCAAAGCTTGGTGTTTCAGGCTGCATCCTGCTGAACAAACTGAGAACCTGCTTAGACAGTAGCTGATAGGGCAAGAATGTGTCTTTGCAATAATCAGCAAATGGAGGTGATCAAATTCTTTTATCGCAGACAGTGCATTTCTGGGTGCTTATTTCCCACCTTGTATGGGAATAAGTCACCAGGCCACCTCCAGTGACTTCAAACACACAAGGAGAACAATCAAATAATCATTTTGAAAGACAGGGTGCCAGATCCTTAGCTGGTGTAAATTGGTGTAGCCCTATTAACTTCAATAGGGCTGTGCTGATTTATACCAACTAAGTGGCTGGCTTCCTGCTTAGAGTGTTTTATCACTGTTTGGAAATGGAATGTTTTCTTTTTTTTTTTTTTTAAATGTATCAAGTCCTTCAGAAGCCCTTTGGAATTTAATAGGGATCAACTCCAAATGATTCCATAGCAATTAAGAGGGAGAGCCTTTCTAGCCTTTTTGTCTCAGCATTCCATAGAATTCTATAGTAGGAATGTAATTTGTTATACAATTCTATTGGATGCCTTAAAAAAACTATACAAAAGTTATCATTTCCTATGCCATTCTACAGGGCTGTTTCCCAACATGTGTAACGTTACTGAGGGCCAGGGCAAACTTTCCAAGGGCTAAAGCAGTGTTTTTCAACGTGTGGTCTGCAGACTAAGATTTCCAAAGAGGTCTGCACCTCCATTTGAAACTTTTTAGGGGTCCACAATTCAAAAAAGACTGAAGACCACTGGTCCAAGGACACTTTATCATTGAGTCATTATTGAACATCAATATTTCAGGGACCAAATCCATGTGTCCTTACTCATATTGTAACTCAGGCAAGACTCCCACTAGCTTCATCAAGAATTTGCCTGCTGAGTGAAAACTAATGACTTGTGGGCGGTTGCATCTATGCTGTGGATTCAGGGATCAGTACCTCTTCAAGATGGCCAGTTCCGCTGTCTCTTTTTCCATACCAACCCCTCATATCAGTTTAACCCTGGTTTAAATCTATTTAGCATGCACAGGTTGAGCCAATGTGGTGTCAAAACTCAGTTGCGTTGGTTTAAAAGCTTGCCTCAAAGGATGCCAGGTTCTCCCCCTCAGGGCACATGGCACCCTACATTGGAAAGGGAGGGCAGGATACTCCACTGCTAGCCTGGGACTTAGGATACCACGCACCGATTCTCTGCTTTGCTACAGACTCCTTAGGTGACTTGCTCAAGGTCACCTATTTGCTTTGTGCTTCGCTTCCTCATCTACCCAATGGGGATGGCTACATGTCTTTCCTTCACTGAGGTGTTCTGAGATGCTTAGACATCTGGCCCCCATTGCCATTGGAAGGACAATAGGTATAATGAGGTGAACAATGACCACTACTCCAGCCCTAAGAATCAGCCTTTGAAGCTGGCTGACTGAAAGAGCGTATAGCACCCTTTAGTGTAGTATTTGGAATGTTCTGGCATGCAGTGGGTGGCTCTGAGAGACATTCTCATAATGCTGCTGATGCTCACTGGGGTGACACGGCACTACAATGCAGGACTGTGGCTAGACTGTGCATGGGGTCCTGCAGCAGGGGCCAGGCAATTCAGCGTCAGCTTCCTGGGCCAAGATCTGTACCAGAAGTCAGAACGCGTGATGGGTTTCTGGGTCCAGCATGAGGGCCAGAATCCAAGTCAGAGCCAAAGTCAATGCCAAGAGTTTGGGAGCAGAGTCCATCCTGGAATCTCACTGGGGATCCACATTGTGGCCTGGGAGCTTCCTAGGATTCCCTCTGGCCTTATATCGGGTTTGCAAGCCACATAGAGCAGGCAGTTAACAGCTGTGGTTGAGTAATGGTGTTCATTGACTGGTAGCTCTGTTGACCTGGGTTTGAGTCCTGCTAATCCTCATGCAGTCTGATCCAAGCCTGTATAAAAGTGAGGCCTTGCTAGATAAAGCCAGAATGGCTAGGACACTCGCTGCCTATTAATTTCAATAAAGAAATATTATTGCACACCATGTATCATAAGCCTTCCCAAATCTGGACCTTAGCGTCCAGAAATCTGGGTGCCTGCATGAACCCTTCTAAGCTTAATTATCAGCTCAGATTTGATCTCGCTGCCACCAGCCAAGTGATTTCCAGGACTTGGCTCCCTCTCTGGTCTCCCAAAACCTTCTCTGGGAGACCCCAAGACTCAGAAGCCCTGAGTCTTACCACAAAGGGAAGTAAACCCCCTCCCCTTGTCTCCTCTTTATCTCATCCCCAGCTCCCCCTCCCTGGGTTATCCTGGCGATACTGTACTTAACTCCTTGAATGCAAAACAGAGACGGCAATTTACCTTCCCCCCTGAGGCTATGCAGATTCAAACCTAGTCAAGCTAACACAAAGAGATTTCCCCCTCCTTCTTCCTTAGCCTTAACCAGAGAAAAACTCAAACAGGTTTTAAAAAGAAAGCTTTATATAAAAAAAAGAAAGAAAAAAGACATCAAAATATTCTCTGTATCAAGATGACAATAATACAGGATCAATTGCTTAAAAGAAAAAATGAATAAACAGCCTTATTCAAAAAGAGATACAATTTAAACATTCCAGCAAACTACACACATGTAAATACAAAACAAAACATATAAAAGCCTATTGTTTTGCTACCTTTGTACTCACAACTTTGAAACTGAAGATTAGAAGCTTGAAGATAGAAAGAAGCCTCTCATAGCCGAGAGACAGACAAAAGACACAGACCCAACATTCCCTCCCTGAGTTTTGAAAAAATCCAGTTTCCTGATTGGTCCTCTGGTCAGGTGTTTGGTTCCCTTTGTTAACCCTTTACAGGTGAAAGAAACATTAACCCTTAGCTATCTGTTTATGACACCATGGCCATGCATTTTCAGGTGCATGTGATGACAGTGCAAAGGCAAGCTACCCTTCGAAGTAAATGAAGTTTAAATTAAATCACACGAGAGGCTCCATAATGTGATGGGTTAGCAGATTGCAAACCACGCTACATAACTGCCTCTGTTATTCCCTGTAGATCCATTATAAAGCCTACCATACATCAATCAGCTTTTCTCCTGCCTGGAGAAATCTAATCTAGAGTCAAAGTCCTTCCCTGCTTCCTTCCATTGTCCAGGCTCTCTTTTTACATCAAGTGAGACATTCTTCCCTGCAATAATATTGGTGAAGCTTATGAAGTTACCCAAGGGATGAATTTTTCCCCGGTGGGTATCACATGTTTCTTTGTCAGTAAGTTATAAAGGAAGAATTTTCCCCTTTTATTTCAAATAACTCCCTTTTCCCTACATCCCTTTGCAAGACTAGGTGAAGGTGTTGATAGGGAGTAGCTAGAATAAATGATTTTGGAGGGGCAGTGACTGAGCCTAGACAGCTCAGATGTTCCTCTAAGAATTCAGATGGATAGATGTTGATCTAAACTCATCTGAATTTGTTCCACCTAGAATTTGTCTGCTATCCCACCATGAGATGCAATCCCACAAGTGTGGAAGCCTAAGGCTGGGCAAGTGATTGGCAGAGGGACTTCAAGGAGGTGCTACAGGGGCCATGCCAATGGTTCAGTGAATGGCACCCTTTGTTCTGTTAAATCATTGACCTCCCATGGTGTTAGGGTGCACTCTGATGGTAAAAGTGCCATCTCTGGGATTAGATGCAGAAGCAAGGTCATGACCAATCATGATCATGTAGCAGAGCTGAGTGATGTTTTTCATCTCATGGAACCTGGCCATTGTTACTGACATGTTTTCTCCTGGTGAAAATGAGCCAAGTTCTTGAAAAGTAGGTATGGTGTGTCTAGTCCAGTTCTCGGTTCATTGTTCCCAGTGGCCTTAGATGCGAGTGATCATCTCTCTGAAATAAGGGAACATCTCACAGTGAGAGAGGGGCCAAGTTCTGTGGTTGGGTGGAGGCATTCTAGATTTAGGAAGCAATTGACCATAGAGGTAAGGTCTGTATGATGTGACTCTACTGTCAGAGAGGTAGCACAGAAGTCTGATTTATTTGCCTCCTTCAAAGTGGCATAGGGAATGTGGAATATCCAAGTCTGTCAATATCGCAAATTTTCCAACACTGCTATGCAAGTATTTTTTCTTAGTCACGTGTTGTCCAAGAACCATGGTAATCTATATTGGTTGATGGGACAGATGGGGTTGTGGGGGAGAAGGGTTTTGTGCTACAGGTCTATGATGGTAGCTAATGGTTGTAATGTTGCACTGATTCTTCTACCCTTTTGGCCTCTTGTTTTGGTGGAGTTTACTTTCATTGTGGAAAGCTCAAGTATTTATCCATTTTAAAATTGGAACAAAGGTTCTTTATGATACAATGAATAATTAGCCCATGGAACTTCTTGCCAAAGGATATCATGAAGGCCAAGAGTGGTAGATATCTACATGGATGGAATCCCCACTTCCATTAGAAACGATACATAAGAAAGCAACCTCCATACAAGTTAGGAAGGGATCTGACCCTCATGCATCATGATATAAACCTTACTGATAGGGGGTTTTTATGGGTTGGGAAGGAATTTCCCCTGGAGGCAGCTTATTCCATAATTGTCCACTGCAGGGTTTCTTGCACCTTCCTCTGAGCGGCTGCTACCAGCTGTTTCAGTTACTATAAGTAGCTTCATGGATGTGGCTAAATCCTAGCACTTTCAAGAGTTGATCACAGTAATTTCTCCATGTTGTGTAACAAGTGAGAGGTGGTGGTGCCTCGTGGAGGGCACACTTGGGCTTAGGAGACCTAGGTTCAGTTCCTGGATCTGCCACTCACCTGGTGACTGCGCTTGGTCATGTTGCTTCTGCCTCCATTTCCCCTCAGTATCATTATCCCTATATTATAGACCTCCTTTTTGAAACACCTTGAGAGCTGCTGATGAAAAGTGCTATGTAAGAACTGTTGTTTTGCCTCAAGGAGGAAGTGGCCTGAGAGAGCTGAGAGACAGACTTTGCATTCCTCATGCTCACATCCATTCCAAGGATCCAATTCAGGGTGTGCCCAGCTGGTGGCTTGAGTCCATATGTTACCTGTGAGAAAATTAAAATAGAGACCTGCCGCCATAGATGATTATCTGGGATAGATCCCCAGTCCTCCAGCACAGCACTGAAGTGACTCCATTAGCTAGTAGCAGCAGAAGGCTCTTACTGTCTCTCTGGACCAGCCACTAGAGGGGGACATAGCACACTTACAAAGTGTGCCATTCGCTCCCGCCTGGGAAGCTCACGCCACATCATCAGGCATTCAGACTGCACTATGACTGGTGGGGGATGTGACATGCTTATTCAGTTACTCTTGATTGTTACTGGAGAAAATGAGATGAAGATCAGGCCAAGAGGCTCAAATGAGTAGCCCCATGCAGGGGAATGTGGCATCACTTCACACAATGGCATCTCTTGATCCTCCTTTCCCCACCCCACTGCATTCCAGCTGCTGTGTCTTCATCAGCACATACTCTGAGACCAGTCCCAGGTGTGCATCAGTGTCCCCACCCCATTCTAAGCAGGGAGAAAGCATTGTTAGCTCCTCACCAGGCTGTGTGGGCTCATCCAGTCCCATTGGTTTCCCCTTTATACCACACCTGCTTCAGCGAAACGTGGAACTCCCTTCCAAGGGACATCAGGCATGCATCTGCGCATGCCCTGCTCCTTTGTGTTGGCATCACAGGCCAGGGAGAGAGGAAAATAAACTGAAAGGGAAGGAGGAGAGTGTCTGGTAGATTTATACACCTGCCAGTTGATTTAATAACCCTCGATACATAACAGTCAAGGCTAATGGAAAGTTATCAGTGCTGCTATTGAACCCACGGCCAAGCCACTAATAAACTGAAAGTGGAAAGTGTCAGAACAAAGAGGCTGGATTTGGAGGGGTGTGTGTGTTATGTGCTTTTAATGTTACACTCCATGTAATAACTTAAGCAAATATACTAGTGCACAACAAGGACACAATGAACATGCCTTTCATAAGGTCTGTATTCAACCTGGTAATGCTGTGAAATAATAAGAGCTTGCCCCTTTCATCTAAGCAGCATCTTTTATCTAGGGGCTTATATACCATGATGAAGGGTGTGGTAGAGACCTCTAAGGCAGAAAGATATATTAGGTGTCAGTAATATTTAGCATTTACCTTCCAGCACCCTTGCACAGACACGAATCCTTCTTTCATTCCTGTGGGTGTAAATAAGTGTTATCGGCTGCAGCTCACGGGTGGAAATGGGCACACGGAGAGGTCAGGACTAATGCTGAGCAAAAATTTTCACCTGAAACATTTTTTTGCAAAATAAATAAATGCAGATTTGGTGACACCTCACGGTTTTGTGAATTCATGCTGGTTTGGGGAAATAATTCATCTAGGGGAAGGGGGGGAAACAAATTATAGCTCAATCAAAATGGTTCAAGGCCTCTTTTTTTTTTTTTTTTTTTGGCAGGGGGCAGAGGGTCAAAACTGCTTTTATTCTGCAGGTTTTTTCAATTTTTATTTTAAATACAAGACTATAAAATACTCAAAATTAAAATAAAACATTTAATTTGACCCCGAAAAATTCCCCTCCGCCCCAAACTACCTGTGAATCAGAAAAATCCATTCAATACCTGACTCAAGAGCCATATATATATATATTTTTACAAGTGGCCTCTGATTCTGGGTTCCTCACGTTTTAGGTGCCCTGTTCTCAGAGATGTTGAGCATCCATCCAAAATCAGGGGCCACTACTGGTATTCAGTGTCTCAGCTTCCAAGACAACCAAACCCAGAGGCCATTTAGTTGGGGTTGTTACTCCAGACTTCATCTGAACCGCGTGTTCCTTTAATATTATATAGCAGTCAGGGGTAGAAGAGAAATAGCTGGAATGCTTTGAGAATGGCTTTGAGTCATGCAAGGGAATCTGGACTGGCTTGTCTTCGGAATGGTTGTCTTCCCCCACCTGAGATCTACCGAATTTACTACAACTTAGGGTACGTCTACACTGCACGAGTATTTCGATAGCTTAACCGATATTACAAACAGATCTAAATAAATCGGTTTGCGCGTCCACAGTGGGATCGCCGAAATCGATTGTTTGCGTCCATGGTCCAAAGCTACCCATCGATGTTCAGGACGGGTGCACTGTGGAAGCTGTCCTCAGCTATCCCATAGTTCCCACTTCCCTGTTAGAGGCACAGTGCCTGATGGGCAGAAAACACTGCCCGGGTGGTGCTGGGTACAGCCCTCACCCCTCCCTTTGTGAGGCAGCAGACAACCCTTTGGCGCCTTTTTCGCGGAGTGCATTGAGCAAACGCCATCGCACGCAATCTTTCCCTTTTTTTTTCACATGGTGGGGGGAAATAAACTGAGGAGCTGTTCCCTGAACCACGCCAACACTTGTGTTTGAATCCTACAGACATTGGAGCTGCAGCAAGAATTGCAATAATTTTCGGAAGACTGCTGTGGACTGTGGGATAGCTGAGTCCTCAGTACCCCTCCCTCCCTTCATGAGCGTCCATTTGAGTCTCATGGCTTCCCGTTTACGCTTGCACACATGGCGCTGTGTATCATGGATGTTTTTTAATTCAAACGCTTTGGCATTTCGTGTTCTTGTAACGGAGCTGGATACAACAGATTTCTCCCCATACAGCGATCAGACCTAGTTATCTCCCGTACGGTCTAGCTGGGAGCTCTTTTTCGATTTCAACTGCATCGCCACCGTGCTGATTCAGAGCTCCACTCTGGCAAGCGGAAATGTAATTCAAAAGTTCGCGCGCGCTTTCCTGTTTACCTGCCCGCTGCATCTGAGTTCAAGATTGCTGTCCAGAGCGGTCAGTGCTGCACTCTGGGATGCCGCCCGGAGGCCAAAACGTCGATTTCCGTCCACATGAACCCTAATCCGAGTTTATACTATCTGAATTAGCGCTACCCTCTCGTTTGGAGGAGTTTCCGAAATCGATTTAAGGAGCCGTTTAACTCGATATTAATGACGACGTCGTGTGAACGGATACAGCGTTAAATCGGTATATCGGCCATTAAACTGATTTAAAGTCGCAGTGTAGACCTGGCCTTAGTTACATGAATTGGGTGTGTGGATGTGTTAGGCCTCGGGGTATAACAGCTTCTGCATTGAAGAAAATGTACACCAGAAGCTCCAAGGTGTGAAGGGTTGATGCCCTCACTGTTCAGACCCGGAGTCACGAAATCCAGTCTCAATTCAGATCACAGGGGAATATCACTTTGTTCACGTCCCCACTGGATTTAGCACAAAATTGAGACTGTCTGCTCAACAGAGGACTAAGACTGCAATGGTGGGACCTTTATGCTGTGCTGGGAGGAAGGTGCCTTGGCAGAGTTGTGTGAAAAGCGGGCTGGGGTGAGGGGAAGGAGGATAGGACTGCAACAGGGCAGGACCGGCACCAGGGTTTCTGGCGCCCTAGGCGCGGGGCCATTTTGCCGCCCTGCGCACGGGTCTCGTCGCTTTGGTGGAGCTGCCACAGGCATTCCTGCAGAGGGTCTGCTGGTCCGTGGCTCCGGTGGAGCTGCTGCAGGCATCCCTGCAGGCAGATCGAGCTGCGGGACCAGCGGACCGTTCACAGAAACGCCTGCGGCAGCTCCACCAGAGCCACGAGACCAGCAGACCCTCTGCAGGCACGACTGCGGCAGCTCCACCGGAGCTGCCTGTCGCCCCCCTCCCCCCGGCAAAATGCCCCCTCCCCGCATAATGCTGGCCCCCTACGTGACTGCCTAAGTCGCCTATATGAAAGCGCCGGCCCTGCAACAGGGGCTGTCACAGTGTTAGGACTGAAGTGCATGGACAGAGATGAATGATCCAGGACTGTTGTAGCACTGAGATGAAGGTATCGACGTTTGTGGATGTGAGTTATTGCAGGATCAGAATTTAGGAGCACTAGCTGAGTTGTGCGAGGCAGGTAACTAGACTGCAATAGCAGGGGCCCTTTGCATGGTCAGGATAACGATGCCCTGGCAGAGCTGTGTGCATGTGGGGAGGGGGTAGTTTGCACACAATGTTTTGGCACAATGTCCAGTCTGAACCATTGCTCCCTTTCCTGTGTTCTTAACCTCAGGTATTGGCTCCTGAGGTGTAATGGGAGGATAACCAGGGGAAGTGTCATGCCCATCAACTGGCTTTCAGCAAAGGCTCCTTAGAAAAAAACGTTTCTCCCAGACATCTCGTGAGACAACTCAACACACTCTAGATCCCCTTGGCCTAATTCTCCTCTGCTTTGCACCTTGTGTTGTGATTCACAAATGCAGAGCAGGTGTAGAAATCTGCCAGACCACCATTCTTCATTAATTTAGGTCACAATTCAAGGCAACTGCACCAGTGTTCCTACTCAAGCTCCTGGCTCCTCAGCTGTCACCTTTCTTGTATAGAGACCCATGTCTCCCTCTCCTGACCAGGGATTTTTCCAGGCTGAACTGTTCCCTGCCTACACGGTGATATCCCCAGCAAGCCAGACTGTCTAAACAGGCCAGTGTCTGGGCATTTCTTTCTCTTTGAAGGCTATGGACAGCTGTAAGTGCCAGCAGTCGCAAGTTACCGCACAGCTCATTATAAACAAGCACGTGTATTCTTAAGGTTAAAGTGTCATAGAGAAAATATAAAACAATAAAGCTCCTATATGCACGCTAAAAGCTTCCCAGATGTCATCCATAAGTCTTATGGGGGCTCAGTAGGCCAAAGTCCTTCCAGCCCTTCCCAGGAAGAATGGGGCCTCCCTTGCACAGAAGAGCCTGTCTGTTTGCAGGATCAGGCAAAAAGGCCCTGAATCAGTTTCAACTCGGGCTGTTTATCCAAAAGTCCTTTTGTTGTCTGTTGGTCTGTGGAGAATCCTGCTTGAGCCAGTACATGCAGCCACCTGCGGATAGTGCTACTTCTGGGGAGGTGTTAGGACTTAAGTGAATTTTCCTAATCACTCCCCCTCCCCTCACACATATTGTTCTAAGTTCCTGGAGGAATGGTGGTCCCCCTCCCCCACAAAATTACATGCAATCCTCCGCCCACAGTCAAGCCTGGGGCTCCTAAATGGGACAGTGTGCCAAACTGCAACTCGGCTGTTTGCCTTCTCAGAGTGGTTCTGTTTTGCACAGCAGTGCAGGAGGTTAACACCACATTTTATTGCCTCCGCTAGCAAATGCCATGAGACACGCTCAAGCCAGTAAAGGCAGGCGGAGGAGAAATAAGTGGTGTTAACCTCTTTAAATGTGTATTATTCAAAAGGGCAATATTAAAAGCCTGGCATCCCAGTGGAAATAAATCTTCCACTAATAATTCTCCCCAGTGGATGGAGTTCCAGTGAAATTCTGCACTTTCAGGAAACACTTGTACACGGGTTCTCCTTTTATGTTTCTGGCTAACTTCTGGATTTTCCCATCATTACTTTCCCATAAGGAACATGGTGGCAACAAAAAGGCAGCAGAGTGAGGGTTTTAATGCTTAACTTACAAACCTTTCTTGGGTTTCACTGTGGTACCTGCAGGGATGTAGCAAAATCCCAGAGGGCCTGGCTGCAAGAATAGGTTAGAAGCCTCCATCCTGATTCCAAAATCTAAATTTTTGCTTACTTTTACTAACTCGGAAAATCAGAACAACTTCATCTTAGCCTGCATATTGCATTCATGGATATCTACACCCAGGAACATGCTACTGACACTCTCATACAAAATGCTCACTGGCGGTGATGTAGAGCTAAATTTTATAGTGCAGGAGCCCTGCAGAAATGATCTCAAGTTGGTAATTCTGTCCCTCAAGTGAGAGTCTCCAAGATCTATCGTGTGCGTGACATCATCCTAAGCTAAAGCAGCCATATTCAAAAGCTAACGAACATTTTACCAGGAAATTGGATCTAACTGAAAATCTGTGCAACAGCAATCATGAGACTTCCCACGCAAGTAATAAATACATATCATATCAACATAAAACACGTGTAACTCAGCTTCTATAGGCCAAACTTTACACTAAGTAGCAAGGCACATTCAAAGCACACATGTAATTAGTCAAAAAGCCCAAGGCTTGACTTTCCATTGTGTTACTCCAGTTTCATATTGGTGCAAATCTTTTGGAACTGAATAAATGGAGTTATGCTAATGTAAAAGAGGAGTCATGCAAGGGGGAATCAAGCCCCAAATCTTTATGCCTGAACCTACCCATGGAAACACTTGCAATTTAAGCACAAGCAGCATTTGCTTTGCATTCACCACTTGTGCCTGGGCACCAATTGCAAACAAATGTTGTCACAAATATACCAACTGCTCTTGAAAATATGGACTCGGTGTCACGAAAACAAAACACAAGGATTTGTATGGCCATGCAATTAAAATAACAAAACACAAACCCCCCAACCATCTCCACCATCAGCACTTGTCAAAGATCATGCCATCTAGTCCATTTTCCATCACTGTCTAAGTCAGGCACTTATTGTCTGTCTGCTTCCATAGCACAGACATGTTTAGGTGACCTTGATTTAGCAGCTAGCCCTCACCAACAGCGGGGACACATTCTAACAGAGTAAAGAGATTAATTCTGTTCAGGGGCTGCTCCCCAGCTATCCCCTCTGCCGGCCTCCTCATCCTCCACCCTTCAAGGCTGGGGACCCCGGTCCCTCACAACACTTCCCCTGCAGCTGCTCAGCTCAACCACAACAGGACTTGAGTATTGTGTGCCTAGCCCCCCACGCTTCTTGCCTCCAACCCACATCCCTCCCCTGGCCTCATTCTCCACCCCCAGGCCAGGGATCTCTGCCCTTCTCAGCCCTTCCCCTGGAGCTGCTCAGGTCAACCACAATGGGACTTGAGCACCCCCACAGCTGGCTCCTCACACTCCCAGTCCATCCCAGCTTGCACCTCCTCTCTGCCCCATGCTGCTCTCCCTCAGCCTCTGCCCCTGGCAACCCTTCCTGTGGAGCTGCTCAGCTCAAGCACAACAGGACTCTGGCAGCCCCAGCAGCATCTGTCTGTAGAGCCAGTGTAGGGGAATTTGCTGGTGGCATAGAACTAGCAGCTCCTATGCCTACTTTCCCATTCCCACTCTGCTGTTGGCTGGATGTAATGAGAGCTCAATAAATCCCAGCAATGCCTATCAGCTTGTGGCCATGGGCAGCTGGCAGCCTGTTTAAACATAAGACTCTCTATTCAATTTCATATAAAAAAATTGCATGAAGAAAAGATCACAGCTAGGAACTCAAAAGTCACATGCCACCTAATGCTGACCTCGTGTGCACACATATACATTACAATGCAGAACTTAATTTTGCAGTGTAAACCACTATGTCGGTGTAATCCCGAATAACTCCTCTGGAGTCAAAGTCACTCTGGATTTACACTGGTGTATACAAGATGGGCATCTGGCTGATATTCATTAATTACGTGTTACATGCTGCTAAAAATTGTGGCTCTTTGTCCTCCCTTTAGTGACTAGGCTGTTTGAACAGGCTTAGGAGTCAGCTACTGCCTTTGACTTAACTGCTCTAATTCTTTAGGTCAAATAACAACTGCTCATGCTTTTCAATCTAGTGTTTCCAGGTTCAGTCCCTGAAGATGACTCAGTCAAAGGAGTCACTACAATCATAGACTCATAGACTTTAAGGTCAGAAGGGACCGTTATGATCATCTAGTCTGACCTCCTGCACAATGCAGGCCACAGAATCTCACCCACCCACTCCTGTAACAAACCCCTAACCTATGTCTGAGCTACTGAAGTCCTCAAATTGTGGTTTGAAGACCCCAAGCTGCAGAGAATCCTCCAGCAAGTGACCTGTGCCCCTGCTGCAGAAGAAGGCGAAAAACCTCCAGGGCCCCTACCAATCTGCCCCAGAGGAAAATTCCTTCCCGACCCCAAATATGGCTATCAGCTAAACCCTGAGCATGTGACTCACCAGCCAGCACCCAGGAAAGAATTCTCTATAGTAACTCAGATCCCACCCCATCTAATATCCCATCACAGACCACTGGGCATATCTACCTGCTGATAATCAAAGATCAGTTGCCAAAATTAGGCTATCCCATCATACCATCCCCTCCATAAACTTATCAAGCTTAGTCTTAAAGCCACATATGTCTTTTGTCGCCACTACTTCCCTTGGAAGGTTGTTCCAGAACTTCACTCCTGTATGCACTTTGAAAGCGGGACATCTCAGAAGGCTAGATATTACCATTAATCCACTTTCCCATGCCAGACGGATAGCACTCATGTTTGGTCAGGTGGGGCAACGTTCTGTGGTGATGCAAATGCTATTGTAAGTTACACCCAAGTTACAATTTGGTCAAAAAACAGGCAAAGTGGTGAAGTCATGTAACTTGCCCTGACTTGCCATTCAGTGGCCACGCAAATCAGTTCAATTTCTACCTATTTGTTGTTAGAGCCAATCAGGAAGTGATATTTTTTTAAACCCTTTAAAATGTGTAACTAACCCTTTTCATCAAAAATTTCAGTCAATGATTTCAGATTTTCATCCCAAACCTGAAAATCCCAACACTTCCAGTTTCTCAGTGAAACTCCAACATTTGCATCAGATACAGATACTTATTTCAATAATTTCCATTCAGTCAAAAAACCCAACGAGGGGAGGAGGATATTCCGATGGAAAATCTCCCACCATCTTGGTTTTGTTGTTTGGGGTGGAGGGAGGAAATTCACCCCTTGCTACAAGGTTTATGCCCCAGGCAGCATTTGGCTGAATTAGGCCTGAGGACATAGCTCAGCATATTTCCCCTTAAGAATGCACCATGCTGATAGCACTGCCACGTGTTCGGTATCCCAGAGAAAATAAATTACATTTAAAATAGATCTCATTTTTGATCCAGAGGCTCTGCCACCTTTAGCCTGTGAGAGATAACTGATCTGTTACTCCTCAAACTGCTCATCAGGTTCATAGCAACAGGGATTTTATGTTTCACAAACAAATTTATATCCTCGTTGGAAAGCTGACAGGCCTCATTCGCTAATGTTTTACTAAATTGAAGAAATCATAAACCACTACACAAAATGATAGTTTAAGACTAGTTTAGAGGCAAGGGAGTGAAATTTCAGGGAAGATCATCACCAGGGAAATAAAAGATCAAGAGCTTGGGAATGGCTGAAACCTAGAGTATGTGAAAACAATAGAAAGCTGAGAACTTAAAGCGGTATTGGAGATTAATTTATTATGAAGATAAAAAACAACTCCTTGCAGACTTTTGAAATGTGCAAGGGATGAAATAAAAAGTTGCAAGATTGAGCCAGAAAGAAGAGGAAGGTGCAGTTTCATCCTGCAGGTATTGGGGAACTGGTTCTGTCGAAAAAATGTGTTATTCCACACAATAGCAGCAGCTACATAACTTCAGTCTGAATGACCTTAATTTTGGATTAAGAGAACAACCAAACAAGAGAGAAGCAAAGTAAACTCTTCATGAGAGAGAGAGAGAGCACAGTGTGCATGTCTCATCTTTGTACCCACCTGCCCTGAATGGAACAACAAATAATAAGTTTGCAGTTCTTTTTATTGCTTTCTGGTTTCTGAGCCTTAAGGGGGCATTTGCTTCAAGCTGTCAAGCATTTCTCTGCAACCATTGGGTATGGGAACTTTATTTTTTTCTTTTCCCCCAAATGAAAGCTGAGCTTCTCCTGCAATCCCATGATTCCAACAAGTGAGACTTTAAGAAAGACACAAGATATTTCAAGACTCATGATACAAGCATGACTGTTGGCAACACTGCTGCAATTTAATGGTGCAGTGCTCCAAGAAACACCTGGAGAAATAGAACTTGAATCCCCAGAGCTCTTAAGGCACAAACTGCTGCTGTCTGAGCTATATGATCGCTGAAGCAATAAGGGCCCAGGATACACAGTTGAGCAGTTCCAACTCCATCCAGTAAAGGGGAGTGTCATGCACAAATACACTGATACACATGCTAGCTGGTTCATTACAGTAATTTGTGTCCTCTGTAGCAGATGTGAACGTTCAGTCTGCATTTGCAAGGACAATATGAAAGACAAACTGCTCTCGGTATTCAGCTATAATATTTGCCCTCCATCCCTGTTGGTATTGACTTTCTTCCATAAATGAGGAAAGAGATTATTGTAAAAAGTTTTTTATGGCTCTTGTCTGCTAATGATAAAGCAACAAAGGAAGAATCTGCTGACTGATAGCAGGCAACAGAGCTAGGCTGTTTGAACTGCACATAAAGATGGATTAGCCATTTTGGGTGCTGTAGATATTTGTTTCTGCTCGTGCCTTCTAAATTCAAAAATACTATAATGTTCTGCGGTAATGGAGAGGAGATGACAAGGAAACGGAGGCTCCAGCAGGCTAAGTGACTTACACAAGCTAACAGAGTCAATGGTAGTCAGGAATAGAATCCAGACCTACTTAGCTGGTCTTTAACCACTAGACCCTGTTGCTACATAACAAGCTGACAACAGATCAGGAGCAGAGAATAATGACAAATGATATTGAAGCCCCATCTCCAAGTCTCATACTAGTGCCCTAACCAGTGGGCCGTCCTTCCCTATAGCTTGTCATACCTGTAAGTCTTGTTGCACTTAATCGAATTGCTGCCACCACGCTCTGCGGGTCAGATTCATCTCTCATTGTTTCCTTGTACTACTGTCTGTCTGTTTCACACTGTTATCTCTAGTTAGACAGCGAGCTTTTTTGGGCAGGTGCTATCTTTATTCTGTTTGTACAGCACCTAGCACAATGCAGTCCTGGTCCATGACTGGGGCTCCTAGGTGCTACTGTAATACAGCTAATAAATAGCAACAATAATGCAGCGTGCCTGCCACACTTGCCTCCTGGACTATGTCTGGTATGCCTAGGTGTCACCGTAATACACCTAATAAATAGCAATCATAATGCACAGAACCTAGCACAATGTGGTCCTGGTCCATGCCTGGTGCTCATAGCGACTACCACAATACCAACGATGCATGTCCCAGTGCAGAGCTCTGCTACCACTCAGCTGTGGGGTCACAATAAGGGGCCACATTCTAATTGTTCCTGCTGTTTGCATTGCCGTGTCTGGAGATTCTTTTCCAGAGCACTTGTTACTTAAAGCTTAATATGACACATTCCCGCAAGTCAAAACAGGGTGACGATGCAGCAGGATCCCATGACCCCTGATCTATAGACTCGTTAGTTGGAGGAACAAAGATATGATGTGTAACCTTGGACAAGTCACTTAAAGGGTGTGGAGGGACAGGGAATTAAACTCAACTATCGCATCAAATCCTAGGCTAGTGCCCTAACCACTGGGCCATCCATCCTCTCCTGAATGACTAGCCAACCTTTCCCCTTGCTCCACCTATGCACAACAGAGGGAGCTACTGTCCAACCCTCTGGCCTCTGTTCTCTCTGCTGCTTATATTGAGGTTCCGGTACTGACTTCACCCTGTGTTTTCTCTCGGCATTAATAACCACTTGTTTCCCTTGCAAATAAATACATACATAAACTAAACTAAACAGCTTTCCTGTTTGTAAATGCAAGTGTCAGGGAGTATTTTGTCAGCATCAGTTCACTGTTTAGATGGGAATCATAAGTGACAGAGCAAGTGCTACTTAGGCTCGGAACTGATGATTAAAGCCACATACAGGGATGTACTTAATGCTGTCAGGATTCTGCATGGATAGTGAAAGAAGGAAATCTCCCTGGTGAAGGGTAATTAGCATGTTTCCATCTCAAATGAGAGAGCCTTGCTGTAGAATTCAAACGGGCCACAGTGAGGATTGTGTTATTTATCATATCAATCTTCTTCTATACACACACCTCTCCCTTTAAGAATATGATGTTGTATATTAATTGTGTGGCTAGAGTGCTGTGGGCTCATGTGTTTTCCTCAGCAAATTGTTCTAACCAGGGCAGGTTTTCCGATGGGCTAGGGGCTCGGGATCCTTGTTCATCAGTGCTGTGGAAATGTAACACCAGAGTCTCAGCTGGTGTAAATGGACACACCTCCTCTACCATCTCTGCAGTGGCACCAGTGCAGACATCCCTAATGTAGACAAGGCCTTCATCTAATCATACTGACACCACTGTGACAAGGATGCTGCTCCACTGACATCAGTGGTGCTACTCCTGATTTTACATCCATGTAGCAGTGACAGCAGAGCCAGGATCTAAACACACACAAGGAGGTGTGGGGACTGAGAGAACAAAATGGCCGGAATGCTGGCATTTGCACTGCTGCACACTGAAGGGGGAACGAGCATGCTGTTTGTGGCAAGCTAATGTCCCTTCTGCTCAGCCAAGTGCTGCACATGAGTGCTAGATAAATACCTTGCAGTGCAGTCTTCATCTCATTCCCCGCTTTGCTAGCTGCTGCCCCCTGCCAGCTGCCCCATCTCTATCCAGGAGACCTCAGTGGATCAACTCAGGGAAAGGTTAGATCATTCATAATTGCACCAGATGAGCCCCGGAAGAGGTTCTCCCTCCTGTCCCCCCTGGCTTTTGCTTCCAGAGGAAATAAAGTTAAATCTGCTATTGGCACATTCAGACTCTGCACCTGCTGCTATGTAACATATGCCAGCTTCATCTCTATGATTGGTAGAAGCTTCCTGCGTTTTGACTTCACCTAGGGTCGAGTGAGAACAGGGGGTTAATCCTAAAATCACTTCTGTTGTGCACAGAAAGTGGATGGTTAGAAGGAGCTAGGCAGATACATTCTAATCTCGCTTTCCCCAGTGTAAAAGTGAGATTAATCGCCCTACACTTATTGGCCATTAATTTTGATGTTGGTAATGCAAAGATCTATTAGTAGGGGCCTACCAAATTCACCGCCATGAAAAACACATCACGGACCATGAAATCTGGTCTCCTCCGTGAAATCTGGTCTTTTGTGTGCTTTTACCCTATGATATACAGATTTCACGGAGGAGACCAGCATTTCTCACCTGGCTTCTACTGAAATTAAATGTACACATGTTGAGGATCTGGCCTAGAGAGTATACATGTCATCTGGGCCTATTTTAATTCTTCTCATGGGCAGATGGAGGACAGGGTCACAAAAAGCTTTTTCCAAGAACGCAATCTGCTTTTTGCTGCAATACTGCAGACCTCTTGGTGCCAGTATCCAAAATATTCCTACAGTAATGCAATTACCTCTGACGCCTTCACAGTTCATCCTGATTCACAGCTTCACATCAACGCCCATGCCTCTGCAGTCATAGCTGCTCGTGTTTGTGACATTTCCTGTTGCACCTCCCTGCACTGCCCAGTTACGTCTACCAGTGGCGCTGTGACCTTTGGATATTGGCCTAGCTTTGCATGCTAGAGATCCTGGCTTTGAATCCTGGGTATGCCAGGATACAGGTAGGTACATCTGATCTGCATCTGTGGTGTATTCTCCATCACTCTCAGTCTTTAAGTCAAGATGAGCTATCTTTCTAAAAGACGTGCTATAGCCCAAACAGAAGTCATGGGCCTGATGCATAAATCACTGGGTAAGGTTCTTTGTCTTGTGTAATGCAGAAGGTTCAGCCAAGACCATCATGATAGTCCCTTCTGGCCAAAAAACCTATGTCCAGAGCAGCTCATCCAAGCTGGATTTTAGGAAACCATTTCTAACAGGCTGATCTCTTGGAATGTGCCAATCTTTCTAAGAGCCCAAAGAGTAATACGTTGGCACAAGTGAACTAAAATTTGTCCTCCTAGATTTATTTATTTATGCATTTATTATGCATCTGAAGACATGAGGTTTTTTACCCACAAAATCTTATGCCAAAATAAAACGGTTAGTCTTTAAGGTGCCACCAGACTCCTTGTTGTTTTTGTGGATACAGACTAACATGGCTACCCCCTGATACTTTATTTTTTTTGACTCCCCCGGTGTTTTGCCATTTGAAAGGCTGTTTTGACAGTATTTTCTGAGGTAGAAAAAAAACGGATCCTCTCTCAAGTACAGCTTAGAGCCAGGGCTGGATTAAAGCAGGGGCTTTAGGGGCTGCAGCCCAGGGCCCCAGCTCAAGGAGGGCCCCGCAAAAATAAATCACTGGAAGTGATCTCCAACTCCAGGCTGCCAGAAGTCCCATGGCACAGTGGGGCACTCAGACAGGCTGCCTGCAAGCTGTGGCCCCATGCCTCTCCCAGAAGTGGCTGGCAGCTAACACATCTCTGCGGCCAGTGGTGGTGGTGGGGGAGGCGGCTTCTCTTATTGGCTACAGGTGCGGCACTTGCGGGCATGGGCAGTGCACAGAATATGATGTCCCCCTCCCCCTAGGAGCCACAGAGATGTGCTAAGAGCTGACTGCTTCTGTGAGCAGCATGGGGCTATGGCAGGCAGGCAGCCTGCCTGAGCACTGCTGTGCCGCTGGCCGGGAGCCGTCTATGGTAAGTCCCTCTCGGCCAGAACCTGGACCTTGCAACCCCTCCTCCACTCCAACCCCCTTCCCCAGATCAAAATCCCTCCCCCTCCCCCTGCACCCAAACTCCCTCCTAGACCTCATGCCCTCTCCTGCATCCCAGTCCCCTGCCCCAGCCGCCTCCTGCACCAAACTCCCTCCTAGGAAAAAGACTTGAATACAGGGGTTCCACAAAATCTCATAGCCCCAGGCCTACAGGAGAGCTGATCTTGCCCTGCTTCAAATACAGCAGTTCCATGGTCTGCCGTCTAAGCCACCAGCAGTTTTACATGGGGAAGGATTGCGGGATTGGTCTCTATGGGATAGAGCCCCCTGCCCTTTTTCCTAGTGGTATCTGGCTTAAATGATATGTATACCCCCAAATTAAAACAAACAAACAAACAGTAAGAGGACCAAAAACAGCACCACAGCTAAATAAAAGAGTAAAAGAGGTGGATAGAGACAAAAAGACGTCTTTTAAAAATTGGAAGTCAAATCCTACTGAGGAAAATAGAAAGGAGCATAAACTCTGGCAAGCCAAGTGTAAAAGTATAATCAGGCAGGCCAAAATAGAATTTGAACAGCAACTAGCAAAAGACAAAAATAAACAGCAAGTCCAGAAGCAGGATGCCGGCCAAACCACCAGTGGAGCCACTGGACAATTGAAGAGCTGAAGGAGCACTCAAGGAAGAGAAGGGTGTAGCTGAGAAGCTAAATGAATTCTTTGCACGGGTCTTCACTGCAGAGGATGTGAGGGAGATTCCCACATCTAAGCAATTTAGTTTAGGTGACAAATCTGAGGAACTGTCCAAGATTGATGTGTCAATAGAGGAGGTTTAAGAATAACCTTGTAAATTGAACAGTAATAAGTTCTCAGGATCAGATGGGATTCACCCGAGAATTCTGAAGGAACTCAAATATGAAATTGCAGAACTACTAACTGTGGTATGTAACCTATCACTTAAATCAGCCTCTGTACCAGATGACTGGAGGATAGCTAATGTAATGCTATTTTTAAAAAAAAGCTCCATAGTGATCCTGCCAATTAAAGGCAGGTAAACTTAACTTCAGTACCAAATTGGTTGAAACTATAGTGAAGAATAGAATTGTTAGACACATAGAGTAGGTCTACACTTCAGTTAAACACCTGTGACTGGCCTGTGTCAGCTGACTCAGGCTTCCAGGGCTCAAGCTACAGGACTGTTTAATTGCAGTGTAGGTGTTCGGGCTCAGGCTGGAGAGGGCTCTGACTTACTACAGAGAATTCTTTCCCAGGTGTCTGGCTGCTGGATCTTGCTGACATGCTCAGGTTCCAACTGATCGCCATGCCTGAGGTCAGGAAGGATTTTTGCCAGATCGGATTGTCAGAGACCCGGAGGGGAGGAGGGGCTGAGGGGGTTTCACCTTCCTCCGCAGTATGAGGTATGGGTCACTTACTGGTGTAAACTAGAGTCAGTGGTGCATTCTTTGTAACTTGAAGTCTTTAAATCAGAATTTGAGGACTCCAGTAACTCAGCCAGAGGTTAGGAGTCTATTATAGGAGTGGGTAGGTGAGGTTCTGTGGCCTGCATTGTGCAGGAGGTCAGACTATGATCATGATGGTCTCTTCTGGCCTTAAGTCTGTGGGACTACTGGAAGTGGGACTGGATGAGAAGGGATGGATCACTCGATAAATTGCCTGTTCTGCTCATTCCTTCTAAAGCATCTGGCACCAGCCACTATTGGAAGAACTAGATGTGCTAGATGGACCATTGTTCTGACCAAGGCTGGCTCCAGGGTTTTTGCAACCCCAAGTGGCAGAAAAAACAAAACAAAACAAAACAAAAAAGCCGCGATCGCAATCGGCGGCACTTCGGCGGCAGCTCAACTGTGCTGCTTCATTCTTCAGTGGCAATTCAGCAGCAGGCCCTTCCCTCCGAGAGGGACTGAGGGACACGCCACCGAATTGCCGCCAAAGAACCGGATGTGCCTCCCCTTTCCGCTGGCCGCCCCAAGCACCTGCTTGCTGAGCTGGTGCCTGGAGCCGGCCCTTGTTCTGACCCAGGATTGCCGTTCTTATGTGATTAATAGTAGGACTCCTGGAGTACAAGAGTTGCTCAGAAATATATTGCCTGGCTTGTTTTACTAATTATCTCCGTATACACAGTGTAATCAGAGAATCCATGTGCCTGGATGGACACTGCAGAGTCTGTGCAGAGAAGAGAGTCATTCCCTCTCCTCTCAGGGAAATGTGTGCAGCTTCAAATGTTGTCAGACACCATTAAACAACATAATTAATCCAAGCTTTTGATGTCAGGGCATCTGACACTCTGCACTTTCCTTCTGCTCAGCGACAAGCACAGAACAGCCATCAAGCTTAGCTCTGCAGAGCCAGCCACGCTCTGCGGGTAAGCTCAGTGCCTCTGCTCAGATCAGGAGGGCCTGATCTTGACTCAAGCCAAACTCCCACTGATTGCGGGCTGGTGTAAGGAGTGCAGGACTGGGTCAGCTTGGAAATAGCAGAGAGGCTCTTCACTGAGGTGTGCTTATAACACTTTTGTCAAGTGTAATACAGTGTTCCCATTACCTCCTTCAGTGGGTGATGCACCCCCCAACCCCCATTGACAAAGTGAGTTCTTTAGCTGAAGTTATAGGACTCTGTGTTTTGGTACTCAAGTTCCCAGGTTCAAGCCTGCTGATGATGCATGGAGAGGATCATTTTAAGCTGCATACTTAGGAGTCATGATCCAGTAGTTCAGGGACTCCCCTAGGACTTGAGGGAGCTGAGTTAAAGTCCTTACTCTGCCACAGACTTTGTATTTGACCTTGGGCAAGTCACTTAGCCTCTCTGTGCCTCAGTTTTCTATCTGTAAAATAGAAATAATAGCATTTCCCTACCTTATGGGAATATTGTGAGGATAAATACACTGGAAATTATGAAGTGTGTGGATGATAGGGTAATGAGGGCCGTATTAGTATCTTAGATTCACTCATCCAAAGGAGTCCAACTACTTGGGGTGTCCTAGGCATATGTGATTTACAGAGGTGGGAGACTGTTTCATAAGGAATAACTTGGTGCCAAGTTTTGCTTCTCAGTGATCATAAATTCCTGGGCAAGGAATGTTTTAATTTATTGGTTGTTTGACATTAGACAATAAGACTGGGACTTTTCAGCTTGCAAAAGAGATGGTTAAGGGGAGATATGATTGAAGTCTATAAAATCATGACTGGTGTAGAGAAAGTAGATAAGGAAGTGTTGTTTACTACTTCTCATAACACAAGAACTAGGGGTCACCAAAAGAAATTTATAGGCAGCAGGTTTAAAACAAATAAAAGGAAGTATTTCTTCACACAATGCACAGTTGACCTGTGGAACTCCTTGCTAGAGGATGTTGTGAAGGCCAAGACCATAACTGGGTTCAAAAAATAACTAGATAAATTTATAGAGGATAGGTCCATCAATGGCTATTAGCCAAGATGGGCAGGAATGGTGTCCCTAGCCTCTGTTTGCCAAAAGCTGGGAATGAGCAAAAGGGGATGGATTCCTTGTTCTGTTCATTCCCTCTGGGGCACCTGGAATTGGCCACTGTCGGAAGATGGGATACTGGGCTAGATGGACCTTTGATCTGACCCAGTAAGGCCGTTCTTATGTTCTTATTATTTGCAAAAGTCTCCAGATAGCAATTCTCTGTCTGAAGATCATTTTATTTAACTCCTGCACTGTGCAGATTGGTGCATGAGTCACATTTATGGGCCCTTATTGGTGGAGGATTAAATTAATGGTAGATTCAAGTGTAAAATGTGACGCTAGATCATGCTGGTTTTGGTTAACTTAGAATCTGCAGCCTCTGGAGGCTGGAACAGCAGTTGCAGAAGAGCTACAGAGACTCTGATTCTTACTTACATTCTTGGGGTGGGACACATTCCCCAGAGAGTCTCTCAGTGAAAGCCCCATAATAAGGCTTAGGGAATGTCTAGTAAAACCAATCTGTAAGTTGTAAGGGGCAGACGGTTGGGGTGCTGTGCTGTGCTGTGCTGCAGAGAATAGAGCAGCTGCTCTTTGCAGCATCAGACCTACTTAAGCCTTGGGCAGGGGAGGTGCGGGGTGGGGGGTCCCTTGCAGAAATTAATTCTGACAGTAGGCGTGTTCCCTGTCTGCACTCTGAACTGCTGGTGAGCAGGGTATGTTGGGACAATAAGACATGCTGGGACAGAGGCAGGGGCAGAGGGACAGGTACCTGAGAGCAGGAGGTAAGAGGAAGGCAGCCTGGAGGCACATGGACTCCGTATAAAGGATGTTTACTTCTTGTGATCCCTCCAAAACTACATATCTTCAGTTACATCCACACTGCAACCAGGGGTATAACTTGCAGCTCATGTAACCTGCAGGCTAACTAGATTAAAGCTAGTGTGGGTCCTTTTACATGAGCTGCAAATTGCATTCCTGGTTGCAGTGTAGACATAGTCTGAGACCTCCAGACTGAATCCCCTGCCAGATTGGCTTGGAGATGGAGTGCAAAACCCTCCTCTCCATGGAACAACGTGAAGGAAGCACAGCATGTACAAACTCCTGGAATTCCCAGCACTCTGCTCAGGATTAACATGCCCAGGACAGTGCAGCCCTGTATTCGCAGGCCTCAGACCTTGGGGCTTTCTTTCCTCTTGTACAGCCTTGGAAACCAAGATGTGTCTGTCATTTCACAACAGAAGCCCAGCAACAGGCAAACAGAGCAACCTGCTGCACAAATGGGACACAAAGCTGCTCCCTGTTTAAAGCTCCCAAGAGGTGCTTAAAAATCAGCGAGTAAAGGAATGAGCTTAAAGATGCCGCACTATGCTTCCCCCTGCGTGTTTTGCTGGCACGGAGCTGTAGATGGGAGCATATGCGATCTGCCTTTGTTTCAATGTGGGCCATTCCTTAAAGCCCACTGAATTGCCTTAGCCATGCGTAAGCACAAGGGTAAAACAGACAGATGAGGGGGTAGATTGATGGACTGGCCTTTAACCTTAAACCCATTCCAGCTCCCCTGGGAAATGTATTTCTCCATCAGCACAAGCTGAAAAACACAGGCGAAAATCATTTGGTACTAAAGACAGTTCTGACAGGAAACCTAATTTGTCCCTGGGGGAGAAAACGGGGAAGGGAGGTAACTGGTCACTGAATGCCCTGTGCTTGAAGCCTGCCAGCCAGCAGAGGAGCAGCATTAACCTTTCTTAGGGGACTTTTTGCCCTCCTGAGTCCTGGCAAGTGAAAATGTTCTGGGGAGCTGCTGCTGGAGGGGACAGGCCTCAGGGAAAATCAGCAACCGGAAAGCAATGTCTAAGGAGAAACCAACCAACAGATGAAAGTTGTGACGCTTGTTTGAGCTGGGGTATGTCTGCACAGCAAAAGCTGTGCCCGGGGTAGCCTACCCGAGCTCGCTCGAATCCAGCTAGTGCAGGTAACAATAGTAGAGAGACAGCCCAGGGTGAGCTTCGGCCCAGCACGGACGCTGGGTGTGTTCTTTGCTCTGTCACCCACACTGTGCTGCCTTCGCTGCTATTGTTCCCTGTGCTCAGTGCTTAAAGTGTGGGGGTGGGGGGGTGATGCAAGGGGTCGCAGACCTGTCCCCCAAATGTAAAAGTCTAGCTGGCTTGCGCTTTAAGCACTGCTTTACCAAAACCGCCTCTCCCGGGGTATGAGAGACATCCTGCTTTTTTCACTTTAGGCTCTGCCCATGCTAACACTGGCACCCTCTGTGCTACACAGACATACCCCTAGTGTGACACTCACCATTGAGCCGGACACAGAGAGAATCAAACTAGGCCCTGCCAGAGCCAGAATCAGGAGTCTGTACAGCTTCAGCTGAAGAGCCAGGGTCTGTAGCTGGGGCTGGCACTGCCTCTCATCCTCTGTGTAGGAGGCACGGAGTGAGACATATACTACGCACTGAACGGGGCTTACACAGGCATTCAGGAGAACCTCTCTGCTGCTAGAGCGATTGCAGGATCTGTCTAGCGCAAGCTGTTCAGGGAAGGGACTGACTATTACTCTGTGTACGTACAAAGCCTGGCACAGTGGGACCAGGTTTTGGCTGGTCCCTAGGCACTGCCATAATACTCATTATAATAAAATCTTGGAGTCATCTTTGTTCCCTCTGGATCCTTCCTTTTATTAACTCTGTATCTCTCCATCCCACAACTCTCTGTCTTTCCTTCCTTGCAAGAGCTCATCTGTCTTAAGTACTTAAGTATCTATCAGGCTCCTCTCTCCATGGTATCTGAGCACCTCACAACTGTCAATGTGTTTAGCCTCACATGTCCACCCCCAGCAACCCGTGAGGTAGGACAGTGCAATTATCCCCATATTGTACAGGTGGGGAACTCATGCATAGAAACTAAGTGACTTACCCAAAGTTGCATAGGAAGGCCATTTCAGAGCAGAAAATTGATCTGGGTTTCCCAAGTCCCAGCCTAGTGTCCCAACCACTGGACTCATGTCCTCTCTTAATGCCTTTCTCTATAGTGGGGCTGATCCTCAGCTGATCCTCCATTGATCTGGCCCCTAGTGCTCAACCCCTACCTCCCTGGAGGAGCGAATGAATAGGATAAATGCAGATGGTAGCTCTATGCCCAGGCAGTATACAATCTTTCCAGATCTGGAGTTTCCTGGGAATTATCTGAAAGAAAAAAGGGCGGAGAGAGGATGCACCAGGCATGACATAAAGGCTGCAGGAATTCACTGTGAGGCTATGAACATGAAGGGCTAGTTTCATGGACCAGAAGCCATGTGATCCAAATTAATTCTGTAGATAGCTATGGCACTGCAGAAGCATCCCTCTAAATACACACCCATTCATTAAAATTGGGAACAGCCCAGCTTCTTAGGGTATGTCTATATAGAGCAGTTAAACACCCATAGCTGGCCTGGGTCAGCTAACTCAGGCTCACAGGGCTTGGCCAGGGGGGCTATAAAATTGCAGTGTAGACAGTTGGGCTCAGCCTGGTTCTGGGACCCTGCAAGGGGAGAGTGTCCCAGAGCTCGGGTTTCACCCCAAGTGTCCACATGCCCCATAATCTGAGTCCCGCGAACGTGAGACAGCTGACATGGGCCAGCAATGGGTGGGTGTTTAATTGCTGTGTAGACATAATCTGTCAGCCCTGATGAGTCTCTCCTGAAGGTCCAAGCAAGGAGGTAGAGAGGAAAGCACTCATGATGGGGCTGATCACCTCTGGGGGCCAGGACAGCTGCTCTTTCCCTCTCTTGGAACAGGCAGATGGGGTGGCTTCCCTTCCAGTGGAAGGGGCTGTGGCTAGACATCTGCACCAGATCTCAATGCTGCTGCTGATCTTCTGCTTCTCCCTCTGCCCAAGATAGCTCCCATATTTGCTCTACCCACAAATCCCCTCCAGAGACAGGGAAAGTTAAAGGTTCTTCCTAGGGAACTGTGGCCCAGAGCCTCCCCGTTCCAATTTCTGATTTAGGATTAAGCCCTGCCGAGAGCCCAATTTTGGACATTTCCACCACCATCTCAGCTGCTGTCATTCCAGGGTGGTTTGCTAATTATTCTTTGTTAGTCAGAGGCCAGAAGCTTGCATTTTCAGAGCTGGCCAAAATTCCTCTTCGCCACTTTGCAACTCAAAAGGACCTGGCCATTGTGAGTCTACTCCCCATGCAGCAACAACAGAGTTGCTGCAGCTCCCTCTGCCCCGGACTGGAAGTTCCCCGCTATTGGCTTTCCAAAGCCTGGATTTGGCGAACTTTGGAATATGCTGAAAGACTCAAGGTCAGTTCTCGTGGGTTTTTATAGAGGTGGGAACAGTGGGGTGAATGGGGGATGGAGAGAAAACAGGCCCAGAGGCAGGTTATGCTGGGTGTTGAGGAGTTTAGTGACAGGTCTGTTTTTTAAGCGAGGGCTCAGTTCACGTGCATCTGTGTGACTGAGGGCAGAATTAGCCCCCGGTCTTTGAGAGAGGCATATATAAAACCTGAATAAATAAAACAATGTGGATTCCAAACCCAACTGAACCTTCTCTAGAGCTCAGAAAAGGCCCAGTTGATATTTTTCACAATGTGTTGTGGCTGCCTCTGCTCATCCAGGTTCAAAAACAGAAGGGCCAAAACACCAGGAGGAAAACCAGAGCCCCACTGTAATGTATTCCCCTAACTGGGCTAGCACTGCGATCTCATGAGAGAGCCCTGTCTCCATGAGAGTTCCAGCCTGGACCCAATAAGTGCAGAGAAGTATCCTGTTCTTTTGGATGCTTCCCCACAACCAGCCTTCTGAGGTTTGACCAACTCTGCTTTCAGATTTGCTATGAAGGGCTTAAATATTTTCATGTGCCATGGGCTGGTGCTGGTGGGATTTGCTTGGAGGCTGCCTTGTTGAGGGGAGTGGGGGAAAAGCCACTCTAGCATGAGAACTACACCCAGGGCCATCCCTAGCTATTCTGGGGCCCTACACAGCCCGCACATGGGGGGGCAGGCCTGAGCAGGGGGGTGGGCCCCTGACCTCTGTGGGGGCGGGGGAGGGCTGGCATGGAGCGTGGAGGGGGACCACACTCCAGTACCCACTGGCGGCACGCCTAGGGCTGAGTCACTGCACTTCCCGCCACCAGTGAGTGCAGGCCCAGCCCCGATGCAGAGTTCAGGGGAGCGGGGGTGGAGCTAGGGTGGGGAAGGGGCGGGAAGAGCCAGAGCAGGGGCTGGAGCAGTACGCAGCTGTGCAAGGCACCAGGAAATTTGGTGCCCCAAATTTCCTGGTGCCCTACGCAGCTGCATGCTTTGCATATGGGTAAAGACAGCCTTGACTGCACCAGCACAGCCTTAACTGTGGGGTTGGACTGGATTCAACCTTCAGGCTGAAGTGAAAGGCAACAGACAGTGGCTCACTCAGCCATCCTTTCCCCTCTGCAAATATTTATGCTTTAAGCTTCCCCACTTAAAGGCCTAATTGGAGTCTAGGTGAGCCGGCACGCTAGAAGAGAGCCTAATAGAGACATTGCAGTGCTATTAGCACAGATGGTTGTCATATGTATGCAAATGAGGAGCAAATTGAATTTGGTGTCCCCTCTCACCAGCTGTCCTATCAGTACCAGCTCCTGCAGCAACGAAAGGCACCGCCACTGTGCCGCTAATCTGTCACTGCAGATTAATTACAACTAACACATTAATCATCATTTGTTTCCTGCTACAAAGAAAGTATCTTGTTCTTTCAAGTACATTCTGCTTGGGTGGGATGTCTGGGGCCTTTAAAAGGCAAAGAGGAAGGAAGGACACGTGGGTGCATTAGTGAAGGGAGCTGGGAGTGCAAGGTTGCAGGAGCACGCAACCAGGGCTCACGAGCTGCCTTCTGGTGAATCAGATCTAATTCAAAGCGAGCCCAAAGAGCCCCAGACACCTGTCAGGGAACTTGTGGGACAGCCACTTTGCTCGTCTTCGGACACATGCTTGGCATAGTCCCAAACCAATGGTGTCACTGCCTTTCCGAGGTGGAAGCTTCCTAGCAGGTAGCTAGCATCAGGGCAGCCCCCTAAATGCAGTCTATTAAACCATCTCTAATGGGTGTACTGGGGTTCAGAGGCTCCCCTGAATAGCACATAGGGCCTGCTGCTGCTGCCACTGAAAGTCATTGCAAAATTCCCCGTGACACTCCTGGGAGCAGGAGCTGGCCTGTATTATAGCAACTGAACTACAGCACCAATGGCCCAAAGATCCCGTACACACTACGTTAGAGCTGGCCACAAACTGGGATTTCTGGGCCATGGGAAATTGTGACATTACAAACAACGTTGATTCTGAAACAAAACAAGAACTGTGGAACAATTCAGTCTGACTTTTCCCCTGAACTTTACATCAAAAATGATAGGTTCCCACAAATCATTTAGATTTTGATTAAACTGCATGTTTTGATGGAAAACTATTCAGTATATCCCACAAACTAGAGCATCCAGAATTCAGCCCCAGCTCACCCACACATACCACTTAACACAGCAGCTGAAATAGTTCTGCAGATAGTAAACACCATGATATGGAACATGCCAAAAGACAAATGTGAATGATGCTGCGTATTCCTGGATCGATCTATCTACCTGTCTCTAGTACAATCTACGACTGCAATGCCGAAACACTTGGTACATCAAGAAGCCCAGAGATAGCAAAGAACCCGATCTGAAAAAGAACCAACTGGGAGAGGCGACCGAGGCTGGAGTGATACCCTCATAGACATTTCTTTGCAAGGCAGGAGCAGTCAGGGAAAACAGACACTTTTCATCCAGTCTGATAGCATTCTCAAATGTCCCAGTGACTTCCATAGCCTTTTAGCCAGTCTCTTTGCCAGCTTGCTGTAGTTCCTGCTCTGAGTCACTCTTTAGAAATGTGTACTTTAAATAGACATCAGACATTTCTGGAAGCCTAGTGCCATGCTGTCTGTGGATTGCAGCCCTGTGTCTCCTAACACATCCCGGCGCTACTGCAGAAGCTGCGGTATAGTTTCATCTCTGGTTTGAGAAGGGAGCCTTGTGGTTGTTCTCTAAGAATCAACTGAGTTTCCATTTCCCCAAGGGAATGTCTCAGTTTGGTTTTTGGGCAGCATAGCTGTATTTTTGAATGCAGCAGCAAAGACTTAGCAGCTTCACACCTTGCACTGACACTTACTTTTCTCTTTATACCCCTGACGTTGTCCGCACCAGGCTCAGTCATGGGAAGAACAGGGACAGAACTATTCTGTGGCTGAGGACCTTTTCCCATAAATAAACCCAAATGTAACTTAATTCACAGACAAAAGAGCTACAATAAGATGGAGTTAAGGGTGAGAGTATGTATCAGTAGCTTAGGGGTAAAATACATTACCAGGATGTTATAATTTTCCCAAAACCAAGCACTACAAACTCAGGAAATTCAGAGTTAAGATTCACAGTATTGCTAAACCCAAGTACTCCAAAATCATGAGTCAGGCCTGAAAAATCATGAGATTTAAAAAAAAACTCATGACTTTTAAGCCAATAACTGTGGAACTCTGTATTCATCTTCTGGTGTCACAAAAAGTGAAACTTCCTTTCCTTTTAAAATGAAAGCTGAGATTCTCTTGCAATTCTGTGATGCCAGGAGCTGTGGCTTCAAGAAAAACATGAAGTGTCATTAGACTCATGACAAAAATCATGAGAATTGGCAATAGCAGTTTAAATTAAAAGACCAAATGTTATGGTATAGAAATACAGTTACAGCCAAACAACCTTAACTCTGCCCTTTGTGATGCAGTGCAATGATCATACGCTCATGATTAGTGTCTGTGGTTCCAGTTTGGATTGATTAGATATTTAAAGACATATGTGGGTTTTAGAATATTTTTTCCTGTAGTTGTCACTCCAGAGCAGAGCTGATGTTGTTGGAGGCCTTAGCTATTCATTTCAATCGGGGCTGTTGGAAATGTTCATGAAAAAAATTAGAAAAAAGCCATTTTTTTTCCATTTGATTCAAAATATTTTAGGAATGGGGGAGTGTGGACAAAGACATTCTAAATGAAACAAAAACGTTAATTTTGTTTCAAATTCTAAAACTTCATCTAGCATTTTTTGAGGTCCCTCCACTTTCTCTCCCATTGTCACCCTTTTTTTCCATTTCTCGTCAGGTCTAATTTCCTTACCTTAACACAAGTGAATGGGGATATGGAGACGGTGGGGGCAAGAGATGTTGGAAGGGTGCTGAGTTGGGAAGATTGGTGCTACATGAAAGGGACATCTGGTAGTGGTGACCTTAGTCTCTTTTTCCTCAACATCTCTGTGGCCTCACTCTCGAGCTGAGAGAGGGGCAGGATACGCTGTATTCTTCATCCATAACAAAGCGGTTGAATCCCAGCTTTAAGCATAAACTCTACTGAGATAATTGTGGAGCCAGGGCCGCTACCTCCAAAATAGCCAATGCACATGGACTGTGTGTACGATTAGTTTAGAGCAATAGGAAGAGGAACCCCCAGACCTGTTTGGCAGATTTAAACCCATGCTTCCAATTTGCCTGTCCCCCATCCAACAGCTCCTCTAATACGAGGACCACATTAATACCTACAGTGCTTCAGTTTCTTGCAGATGACTGATAATGGGATTGCTAGCTCCTAGTCCCACAGCTGGACTATTGGAACCACATCAGTCATTTCATCCTTAATGAAAGAAATGACTGTCAAAGGCTGACGTGTTTACCTCTGTAAAGCTGAGCCATTTATCTCCAAGCTTTCCTAGGGCTGATAAAATACTGCCACCTCACGTGAAATTCATGCCGCCGTAAATCAAAAGGATGACATGGATGGTGACTGGGATGTCCTGCAGTTGTCTGCCTAAGCTGGTATTTCCAGTAGGCTTCTTACAGGATAGGTGACACATAAGGATGATGTGATGTGATTGTTCTTCCAGTACAATCCTGGGGGGCTCCGGTGGTGCTTTTCAGAAAGAGCTTGCTTTCTGCTATCCACAGGGTCTGTAGCTGTTCACAGTGCAGAAGCCCAGACATTAGCAGGTGTGTCTCTAGATCTGTGCCTGGGCTTGATCCTAACCTGATTGAAATCAGTAAGAATTTATCCTTTGGCATCCACCGGCTTTTGATCAGGCCTTTATGATGTATCTTTAATCATAGCATCCAGGGGCTTCATTCAGTTGTGCTTCCAAACAGGCAATTGAGTTAACTTCATAGTTCAATGCCAACTGTTGCTGAAATACCTTTCAGTATCTTGACTCATATGAGAAGCCACATGGCGAGGGTTTCCCATCCCCTACCTACATACCCTATTCCTTAGATAGAGTGACCAGATGTCCTGATTTTATAGGGACAGTCCCGATACTTAGTTTTTTTTCTTATATAGGTGCCTATTATCCCTCCCACCCCCATCCCGATTTTTCACACTTTCTATCTGGTCACCCTGTCCTTAGATCAAACCTAGAACTGGTCTGATATCAGAATAAACATATTTACTGACTAGTGAGTAGAGTTTGTTCAGCTAATCACACCCGCGCAGCAGCATCAGAAGAATCTATCTGGAATCTTTGCCTTTCTCCACCCCTCTGTACTCTACTCCCAGCTCAGACTTCATCACAGCAATAAAAGAATTACCCCATATGTCCTTCCTATACTGAGAACTATGCATAAACTCTTGAGATTTACTGATGAAAAGGCTAAATAAGAGCTAGGTATTACGATTCTTACTGGGCAATCACAGCCTAACGTAGTTTGCCATGGAGAGGAAGCTATTTGGGGCCTGATTTTTAAAACGGCTTCCGTTTGGTGGGCTCACAACTGTCGGTGCAAAATTGGAGGTCAAGTTCTAAAAAGTGTGGCCCTGAGCTCAGCACGCACCAAGCTAACTACAGTGCATGCACTGCAGGATGTTGCTCCTGTCCTCTTAAAGGGATGCTGCCAACTTCAGAATACCACGTTTCTGTAGGAAAATATTGTACCATTTATGATTACAAGAAACACCTAAGATCACGCTAACTGAAAAACGATAAGTGAAAAAAAATCTATTTTTTTCCAGTTGTGTATTGGACAGCACCCGCTGCATATAGTTTCTCTATTTTCCTATAGTCAGTTTCCCCTGTTATTTGTGTGGGCCTCTTACTTTTAAATAATAATTAAAAAAAGGAACCTGGCTGAAAAATATCACAAAAATCGAGACAGGGACTCAGGGGCAGGCAAATCATTTGCAACTACTTTTAGCTTATTCTTTGACATTGCCTAGATTTCATGTTAATTCTGTCCCTTCAAATTTTAAAGTGAAATATGCACGGTGTTTATTTGTTGCCCATTGTTCTGACCTTGTCTATTACCAGCTCTACTAGAATGCTTCCATGCTGGTCCTAAACATGTTGGATGATCAGGAGTCATTATTACAGAGAAAGGATTGTTTGACTTTCATCTCCAGTAAATAATGTTTTTTATTTAAATTAAAAAAGAAATGTGTAAAGCATCCTAACAAGGTAAAGCAGTTGTAGAAATTCAGAGTGTTATGCTTTTGAGGTAATAATTTTATGCTAGCAGCCAGCTGCAATGTCCTGTCTTTGTCCTGTAGGTGGCCTTTGTGGTTAGTTTGCATTCCAACTAAAAGAAGAGGTCTTCTTTTGCCACTTAAGTATATTGGGATGCAAAAGCACACCCACACACAAGTTGCCACCACTGGTGCCCAAGTCCTGCTGTCTGCATAAACAAAAATCTGTCTGGATCAAAGTCCTCCTGCATCTGTTTTGCATGCCTATTTGTAGGAGAACAGCATATAAAGGGAAACAGGCTGTAAATTCAAGGAGGGCCTTTTCAGTGATCGTCCAATGGGGTCTGGATGCTACTGAAGTCTCTTCTAATTGGCCCCATGAGACCTTCCCTTTACCACACCCTAATCAGTTCTCTTTCTAAACCCAACTGGGAAAAACTCCTAGGTAGTAGGAGGAGGAGGAGGAGGAGGAAGGGGAGGGATTGGTTCATGTACACACAAAAATGTTGCAGCTTTGAATCTACATCCCATTTCTTCAGGTTGCAACTCACAAATCAACAGTCAAGACTGACTTTGAGAAGTCAGTGGAAGTCCTCTGGATTGACGCCAGTCTAAATGAGAGAGCAGAATTTGCCCTTCAAATTGGGATTTGCCCAGCACTAGTCCGGATGAAAGGAGAATGGGGAGCAGGTGGGCGGAATTGAGAGAGGCCCCATGTATTTTTGACAGTGAGTAATAAAGGATTACAGTTTGAAAGGGTGAGATTCAGGGGTTTCATGCTGTTAGCATAATAATGAACTGTCAGCTGAAAGGCGGGCTGGATGACCTGAGAGTCTGTTCTTCCAGGGAGATTTGCAGAAATCACCCCTTTGCCCCTTAGAATGATACTTGATGTTTCACAAAGTAACTTCACCTTGAAATATGTGTTAACTGCTCATGCTAAACAATTTGTTCAAACCTTGTATTTAGCAGTGACACTCTAAGTTAGTTTCCCAGACCTGACGAAGAGCTCTGTGTAAACTTGAAAGCTTGTCTCTCTCACCAACAGAAGTTGGTCCAATAAAAGATATTGCCTCACCCACCTTATTCCATTAAGGACATTGCTGGCAAAATACCGTTACTAGGAAGAAGGCAAACTAAAGTTTTCCGAGATGGATTCAGCTCAAATGCTAGTCTACACCAGCAACCACCCAAAGAAAATCAGATTCAAATAAAATTAACAATTGTGCTAAAGGGCCTTCGTTCCCGGTCTCCCCTTCCTCTGTATAATTTGATCTAAGCGTATTTGTCTGATCAGGCATTACTCTCCAAACGTGATTCCTTATGACTCTTTAGAGTAGTCCAACATTCCATGAGAATTTGTTTTCATATAACTTTGCTTGACCTGCCTCTGTGTCCCCTTGTCTCTTTGCTTACTACAGATATTTTAGCAAATGAGTTTGCTGGCAAGAATGTTCTTGCAAACAGCAACGTTTTTAGCAAATACTAGAGAATGCTATTATTATTTATAACAGTAACACCCAGTAACACCCAGTGAGCCCAACCGAGATCAAGATCCCATTGTGCTAGGCACTATACAAACACATAGTAAAAGACAACCCCTGCCCCTAAGGGTTTACAATCTAAATTAACAAGATGGACAAAGGGCAGAGGAAAGAAAGAATCATTACTCCCATTTTATGGATGGAGAACAGAGGTACAGAGAGGCTAAGTGACTTGCCTAAAGTCATATGGGAAGTCTGTGGTAGAGCAAGGGATTGAACCTAGCTCTCCTGAAGTGCAATTCAGTTTACATACCATGAACACTGGGTTTGTCTTTATACTGATGTAGCTTTATCCACAATAGACATACTACTTTAACTCAAAAATCACACTCCAACAGTTATCCTGGTCAAAACCTATATATATAGACAAGGGCTTGGGCACGTCTGAAAATTGCCTTTGTAGCAATTATGCAGCTATGTTCATTTTGCTTGAATTGTAAACAAGGAGGGATTATCTGATCCACCTGGGCATTAACACAGGTCACCCACACACTGGGGCTAAGCAGGTTAGATGATCTGTCTCAATCCGGTTCAGGTGTTTGGTACCTCCAAACCCACTTCAGCCCATACAGCCCCAGCAGGAAGCAGAGAAAATCCCTCCTCCATAGAAAGATGAGATCGAGCTGGGGAAAAAGAAACCCCTGAGAAGACACACTTGAATTTTCCTAATGGAACCGAGGAAAAGGAGGACATGATCCATAGCACTTTTACACAGACATCCTTCCAGCGACCTCTGCCTACAAGAACTGGAAGTGTACTGCTCCCCTTAGCACCATATATCTGTAATAATCCACTTCTCAGGAATCCCCTGATGAGTGCATATGAATCTGGCATGGGAATGTATTGTAAGTGTCCCATCCTTTAGAGCTCGATCCTGCAGTGCAAGCTACTGAGGGTCCCCTATGGGAGCTAAGGGTGTGCTGTACCTGATAGGAGTGCTCAGGACACTGTAGGATTGAGTTCATATTGCAGATGCTGTACTGAATCATTTGCCTGATATGGAATTTGAAAACTTTTCCTAGTGGACTTTCGCCTTCTAGTTCATCCTCCATATGTGATCGGTACTGAGGCTGAGCCCATGTGGCTGTGCTTGCCAGAACTGGGTGGGTACTGCAAAAAAGTACTTTCAGACATTCCCTTTCAATAAAAAGGACTCAAATTCACTGTGACAGGATCTGCAACCTCATTTGTGTGAAGACAATTTTGCTCCCAAGAAGGGTCACAGAGATGGAGAATGTCATGAATATTTTTGCTGGGAAGTAGTTGTGCAAATCTATTATGTGCACAAGTATTCACACCTGAAGTTCTCACACAACTATCTGGGAACAGTCTGGGAGTCATCCAATCAGTGTGGCAGAAAAAAAATGCCATGCAACGATGGGGCAGATTTTTTTTTTTGCCATGGACTTCAATGGACACAAGAGCAGGTTCAGTGTGGGTGACAGTCATGCTTCCATAGAGAGCCAGCGCAAGACCAATGTGCCACATAAGTCCAACTTAAAGCCTTAGGTGAAACTGACTAACAGGTTCTGAAACTGACTGGTTAACTTCACTATCCACCCTAAGTGAAGTGCAAAAAGTAAATAAACTGAATACATGGTGGAAAGCAGCTTTGCCAGCCCCAAGCATTCAAAAAATCACTTGTTAGGGCTCCAAAAGTAAATAAATAAGTACAAGTTCCTTAAAAATCATGTGATTTTAAAAATGATAGAAGTTGAGTTCTTTCTAATTTGTCCTTTGGTTTTTGAACTTGTAGGGTTCACATTGTCAAACTTTTCTCTGCAACCATAGAGACCAGGAGAAACTCAATTTTTTTCAAAAGGAAGTTGAGATTTTCACTTAATAATCATGCGACTTGAGGAGCTGAGGCTTTAATGAAAATCGCCAGACTCATAATAACATTGCAAGAGTTGGCAACACTGGAAGAGTGTACTTAAAAGTTACAAATTCTTCCACTTCCCCTTATAATAATCATCGATATTTTTCGGAACATGGTGGCAAAGAGGTGGGGGGATTCAATACTAACATGTGACTACCATCCTAAAAATGGCTCTTCAAATAGAAATGCTTCACTAAAAACTTTGTACAAAATACTTCCTTGCCCCTTACTACTTTTTCCCTCCCCAGAATTTCATTAATATTCAGGCAAGCACTTGTCAGACTTGCATGCACAAGCTACTTACTCATTGGTGTGATTTCCGGAAATGCTAATATATGACATCAAGGCATGTGCTCTGGGCATAGTCTGGTCTCTGTGGCGTGTGCTGAGAGAGATGTGTCTTGTCTCATGGAAGCAAAGAGAAATGTGGAATAAAAGGCAGCAGAGGACAAATGAAAGTGTTTGACTCTCTTCTTCAGGTTTTACCAGAGCATTTTCTTTTAATTGCATGGCCCATTGTTTACCGAGCATAACCTTTTGCTTCCCCTTGTAAGTGTTCTACCCACTTTAATTAAGAGGGATGAAAATGGAATATTTCATCTTGTAGAGGGGGCAGGATGGGACACAGCTGAGGCCTCTCACCCTAATACCTCACCGCACGGCTTGAGATAATCAATTGTCATCCTTCATACTCACTTTGCGGTATAATATCCAAAGGGTGGCAGTTGCATTACCTAAAAATAGCCCAAAAATGACAATTATTATGAGGCAGGGTTCCTCTGTGCCATGCTCAAACAGATCAGATTGCACCCGAGGTTTCGGATTTGGAATGACAGATCATCCATTTCAGCGAGGCCTCCCCGGAACACAAATTCATTCAAAACCCTAGCATAGGGACTAAATGAAATCAGGATCTTGGGATGATAACAGTGGACGTTTGCCAAATATCTGGACAGGGCTATTGGTTTATGACAGCAAGAAAAAGAGCAGTGAGAACAATCCAGCAGAGAAAGGGCTGGAGCAATCATGTGCAGTTTAACAAAGAGGTGTGTAAAACCTAGGCAACGCTAAATCTGCCCTACCTATGTGTGGATATGTGCTCTGGGGCACCTCCCTAGCTGGGTTGGGGCCCCTTGCCATGCCCAGTTACCAACAGTCAGGGCCCCAGCCCCTGAGTCCTTGCAGTGGGCCCTGCCCTTTCGGGCATACTTACTTTGTTACAGATGGGGAAAAGCAAATGTTCAAACAAAAAGTGAAAAGCTCCTGGCACCACCTCCTATCAGGAGTACATGGGTAGCAGCTTTCCTGCGATCCCTGTAGCCAGGTAGCTGAGTTTGGCTGTCTCTATTGGGCTTCCCCCTCGGGTTTGCTGGACTCCTCACAGAGCTGGGGGGTCTCTGGTGTGGCGGTGAGGGGCTCCAGCTGCTTCAGGAGCTGTTCCCTTCTCAAGGCTTCCCCTTTGCTGTTTACAGCGCCAGCTTCCTCCTTTTAAAGCCCTCCTCCCTGCCATGCGTAACTGAGAGAGCTAGAGTGGTGGGGCTACCTTAGCGTACAGAGCATCCCTAGCCCCTTCCTTGTCAGTGCAGGGTTTATACAGCTGTCATGGTGCCCCTCAAGCTTGTTTTCAAAATCAGGTGCCTATGCTAGCCAGAAAAAATCTGGGGACAGGGGCATATGCAAAAGATGCAGTTTTACAGAAGCTTTACAGTGGTGTGCACCAAATAGGTGATTGGGTGTATCTGCACATACACGTTTGTTGACTTGGTTGGGGTGCACACACCACCAATTTTGCACATGTAAAATGTGCCTCTGTGCTTGCCCAGGTGAATGCACAGTGGGTGAAATTTACTATGCAGAGGACGAATGCAGGGTCTTTATATCTCAAAATAGGACTTGTGCTGCACTGGAGTGAATTTCACCTAATTTCTGTTAGTAGTGTAAGAGCCCATTTCAGAGAATTTGAAGCAAAGAGCCTGGATTGTTATCTAGTGAGTATTTGCATGAATTGGTGACATGTGCAATATTGGTTAATTTCAGGTGTGTTTCCTCCATTCTCCTGCATATATTTTAGCTTGTATGGCTGTGATGGGGTAAAGGGACTCCCATAAATATTCTGGCAGGAAAGGAATTAAAACCTGTCCTGAAACGGGTAATCCTGTAACCAGATGACAGACTCTACGAACTTGCAAAATGCATTAAAATCATGTGACTTTTAATAATAATCATTTTGGGGTTCTTTTTATTTGCTCTCTAGTGTTGTAGCCTTTAGAAGTTCCCATTCTGAAAGCTTTTCCATGCAACTATGAAGGCTAGACACTCCTCCTTTTAAATGAAAGCTGAGATTTTCATGTAATCCTATGTCTCCAGGAGCTGGGACTTTAATAAAAGTTCCAAAGATTGTGAGACTTGTGATACAATATCAAGAGCTGCCACCCCAACACTTACAAAGTGCTGAGCAGTTCACAAAGGAAGCACACAGAAAAGAGGGAGGTATCTAATCCCGCGTCTCTTTCATTCCCAGTAATATTAGGGTTACTTGTAACAGGAGTAGGTAAAATATTTCCATCCAGATGCGTTAATGCTGTCTTTTCCACCACCATTGCTCCAAATGGCCCATTCTGCTGTTGGGTAAGCCTGATGTAATGGAAGCTAAAGCAGTGATGCTTGATTGCAGGGGCAGCTCCAGGCCCCAGCACGCCAAGCACGTGCTTGGGGTGGCAAGCCACAGGGGGCGCCCTGCCGGTGCCGCGAAGGCGGCAGGCAGACTGCCTTCCGCGGTTTGCCTGCGGAGGGTCCACTGGTCCCGCGGCTTCGATGGACCCTCCGCAGGCAAGCCGCCGAAGGCAACCTGCCTGCCGTGCTTGGGGCGGCAAAATGCCTAGAGCCGCCCCTGCTTGATTGATTGTCAACTCAAACCAAAGTAAAGGTCAAAAGACTTCACCTCATACCTCGGTGAATAATAGAGATGGGCTGACAGCAAATAATGCACCTCAATTTCCTGAAGGGGTGGAGATGGCTTCAAATGGTTTCATCTTAGCGTTCTCCCAGGGCTTTGTGTCCATCTTAGGGCCTAATTTTTGCAACTGTTTATGGATGACTTCTTTGCACTGGTGTAATCAAGGCCATACAGTTTGCCGCTTGTGTGTCTCAAATCCTTTCCAGTTATATGTATTCCTAAACGTATAGATTCATAGTCACAGAATTGAAGGGCTGAAGGCACCATAAGATGATCTAGTCTGTTCTCCTGTATAACACAGGCCTTTACATTTCACCTACTTACCCCTGTATTGAGCCTATTAACTTGTGTTTGGCTCATGCATAGCTTCCAGAAAGGAGTCCTGGTGTTTACATATATGCCTTCCCCTCCCTTTACTCCATTTATGTCTCTATTTGTATTGCAGTACTGCCTTAGAAGCCCTAGTTATGGCCCAGGACCTCATTGTACTAGGCACTGTACAAATACAGAACAAAAAGGCTGGGGACTGATCCAAAGAGCTTGCAGTGTCAGTAGATATGCACTCTAAGCAATGTAAGTAGATAATGTAATAATGTAAGTAGATCCACGCTCTATCCTGTTTTCTCCCACTGCCAAACTTGTCCAACTGATTTTAAAAAGACACTTCAACGTGGTTTATATATTAAATATTTTGTCCAACAAAAAAAAGTACATCTTGCTTAAATTACAACAGAGGCACAATCAGGTCTGCCCCAAATGATCTTTTATAAGCTACGGTGTCCAATTATTTGCTTAGTTACTCCTCCGCCGTATGAGCATTGAACCAGCACCCTAGTGTACTAAGTGAATGGGGGTAACGTGATAGTGAAAATTTGGACATAAAATGAAATTATAACAACTTGTCGCCATGAAAGTTTCCATGGCACTTATCATCAGAATAGGGAGAATTGTCCCTGGGCCTAGAAAAACTCTAATTTGAGGAATTACATTTTGTCTACCTAAAATTTCTCCCAAATTTCAAAATTTGAAAATTTTCATTGAAAAAAGATAATTTTTTCATGAAAATTTCAGAAAAAAAAATCCTTTTTTATGGAATAACTCCAGATATAGCATTCTTCATTTCCTGATCTGAACTGTTGTGTAGTATTGATGTGTGTTGTTGACAGCTACTTACATTCCATGCCAGAGACGGTCACATTTAAGAGCTGGATGATGCTGTTTCTCTTAGATTTTCCCATATATAGAGGAAAATATGTATTTTTCAGTCTATATTTTAGATTCAGGAAAACAACAATGAAAGAAATATAGAGACCGGTTTTCAGCTGGTGAAAATCAATATAGCTTCACTGCAGCCAATGGAGCTATGTCAAAGTACTCCAGAGGAGGATCTGGTCCTATAAGGTGTGCATATATGAGAAAGGAAGTACACAGTGACTTGCTCTGTACCATTCTGTATCTGCAGAGAAACATAAAATGGCCGCTACCTCAGAGCTGTCCTTGAAGCAAGCCAGGAGGCATCTTTTTGGAGTTAAAGATGCAGGACTTGGGAAACAAAGGAACATCTGCTTTCAGTTATACAGCGCAAATGCAGTTTATAAAGTATGTTGGGCTTCTTTTGGATTAATGCCACTTACAAGTCTATCATTGTGTCTAGCTCCAGGAAGAGGACAAATCAGGCCTTGTCTCACAGGGAAGTCTTTTTGGTAAGAACTGAAGTAAATGGATATAGTAATACCAAAATAACCCCCTGCATGGACACTCTTATTCCAGCATAGTGATAATACCTCCTTCTTACATAGACCTTCTGAGCAGTAGATTTCAGGGGTTAATATCATTCACTTCTTTTTACAGATGCAAAAGTGAGGCACAGAACTGAAGTGACTAGCGCAAGGGCACCTAACAGCAAGCCGAGACTAGAACCCAGGTCTCCTGAGACATAGTCCAGTTCCCTATTTACTACTCTCTCCTAAACAAGTCTCTTTTTCATTTTAGTGTAAGTCACATGGGAAGGGGATTGTGCTAAACCAGTGGTTCCTAAACTTGGTTTGCAGCTTCCTGCAGGTCCCATGGGCCAGGAACGGCGAACCACAGCCACTGGGAGCTGCGAGCAGCTAAACCTGTGGACACTCAGGTAAACAAAGCATCTCGTGGCCCGCCAGGGGCTTACCCTGAACAAGCTGCAAACCAAGTTTGGCAACCACTGTGCTAAACCAAAAAATCCCTACCCGTATTACAAAATAAGTGTCCTTGTGGTGGAGTTATGCCAGTGTAACTATACCTGTATAATTATATTTGTATAACTGGTCAAACTTTCCAATATTGACAAAGCCTTATGGGAAATTTCTGCTGTTACAAAGATAAAAGGATATTGGAGACTAAAGGGATATATTATTGGCCAGCCAAAAACAAAAGACAAATAATGTACAGGACAATTTGAGCAATGCATATTTGGTGGTCAAGTAACAAAGGCTGGGATCATGTTTAGTTCTCAGCGCTACCTTCTGCTCAGGTGTAACCCTACTCCACATTAACAATACAAACCCATAGCTATTCATGTATTATGCACCGTTACTAACCTGCACTGAAAGGCACTGAAGTGTAATACATGTGAACAAGGGAAAAGAAGGAGCTGAGAATCGGGAATTATTTTCCCTTTATGTCAGCTGACCTGCTTTGTTCCTGAAATCTTTCTTGGCTATCCTGATCACATCCTGGAGAGTCCACCTGAAGGAGTGGGGCTTCTCCATACTCTGCTGGCAGAACTGAAGAAGGAGCAGAGGTGAATAGTTGGTGTTGGAGCACAGAAGGCATAAAACTGTCAAAGACCTGGATGGATTTGCCCAAGGAGGATGGATTTGCCCACTTGGCATTTGTACCATTGTGAAATTAATGTTAGCAGGTCATGATGTTCTACCACCATGTGCTGATGCACCATGATGATGTTATGGCACAATATGCCCCCATAGTCCTCACACAGTGTCACAATGAGGCATCAAAAGGCCAGTCATCACTATCATCTCATGTGCAATGGTGGCACTCTGGACTGGGATTAGGGGACTTGGGTTCAAATCCTGGTTCTGCCAAAGTGCTTTGTTATGGCCCTGGGCAAAACTGGTTTCTGTGTGCCTCAGTTCACCACCTGTAAAATGGGGATAATAGCTCTTCTGTACCACACTGAGGTGTTGTGAGAATACATACATTAATGTTGGTGAGAGCTCAGACACTATGTCGAAGAGTGCCGTGGAATGACCAATAAATAAATACAGCACTGCTAAGAGGTGATAAACTACAGAACCGTTCGCCTGTAGGTTACTGAGCTGAAAGTGGGCCATGGCAGGAATGAATGAGAGTTATTATCATCTGGTAATGACACAGTGGTCTGTGTGAAATTAGGTGGTCTTCATGCAGTTCCTAGTGGACTCCTAGTGGGCAGTGGCCCATCTCACTAAAAGGCCATCACAGGACTACTATTAGTCACCTTGATTTCAAGGACAACATTGACAATCACTGTTTGTACTACTGGTTCTTCACATGGCTACACAGACCAATTAGGGAAGAACACCATTTACCAGCCTCTTGCCTGGTTGTGTTAATTAAGCTGCATGTTGTTTCCATGCCTGGTGCGGTGCTTCCAGTTGAGCAACACTGTTCTTCTTACAGTCGTGGACACCTTTGCCCTTAGAGCATGGCTCCACGTGATGCAAGCAGTTGCCAATTGCACGAAAGTTGAATCAGAAATATTCGTCTTGTGCAGATTTTGTTTCAATGTATCTTTTTAATGTGGCATTGATAATGGATCTATATTTCACACTCATTGTGCAATGTTGTGGGGACAACAGCATCATATACTTTGATTTTGTCTGTAGACAGATTCCATGTTGCTTCCAAATTCAGTGATAATGGCAACAATATGCACCGGCTGTCCTAATTCGTGCATCCACTTTGTGATTAATTGTCACGTCATCGTTTAACATATTCCTGAGATAAGTAAACTGTTCAATGGCTTGGAGCATGGTACCTTCCAACCGTATTGATGGATCTTGATAAACATATTGAGGGGCTGGTTGGTACATAGTCTCAGTTTTTGTTCAGCTGATGGTAAGGCCGAAATGTCAAGCCCCTCGCCCCCAAGCAAAGTGGCTTGTAAGATCTTGTAGTGCTGCTTCAGAACGTGTGGCCAAGGCGCAATCATCAGTGCAGATCAGATCCTGGATCAATGCTTCAATCACCTTGGTATTTTCAATTCCAGCTGAAAAGGCGTTGGGACCAGAAGATTTATTATTTTTCATTGTTTGGACAGCCTTCAGCACCTCAGTTCATGTGGGTGGATCGGCAAATGCATTACATGTATGCAATTTGCGAACTCATCAGAGACAATAGATAGATAATTAAGTAATTCACTGATGTGTTCACACAACCGTTGGCTTATGGCAGTGTGATCCATGGTGAGAAATTCACCATCAGCAGTTGTTAGCTGTATCAAGGTAGATTGAGTAGGGCCATACACAGCTTTGTTCTTCTTTGGAGTCATATTTTTCAGCAAGGACCTGATAATGATCCTGAAATATCAGATCTTCTTGTTGTCAAGCATCAGGGTCATGACATGCTCCCAGCTGACCCATTCTCTGGCCAAAAAAGGCCAAATATGGACTAACTTGCTTCATGTTTCAGTGCAAACTCCACCAAATGCAAAATATATGGTTTGACTGCAGAGCGGATGAATTGCAGATTATCATCACAGTAACTAAGGCCTGGATTCTCAAAGATATGTAGGTGCATTGTTTTCCTTTTGAGGATCTGGGCCTTGAACACTTGTTGACCACCTCTCTGTGGCACTGAATTGGCACAGGTGGTTTATCTGAGCTCAGAGACAGGGGAGTGTGATGTGCAGAAGATATTGTTAGGACACTAGCTTGAGCAGAACTGGCACGTGTAGGTCTATTTGCACTAGGAATCGCACCTCTGAGCTGCTGTGGAGATATAGCCTGTGAAATGGAAGGAGCTCACCCCATTCACTTCATGTTGTCAAAAATACGGATGAAGCCCAGTAGGAGAGTGAAGTAGATAGAAGCAACATTGCTTCTCAATTTGTTACACTGATGAAGCTGCTAAAAGAAAATTTACGGATGTCTTAATGGCCAAATCCAAACCAAAGCTAATCATTCTCTTAAGAGGTAGCAAGACAAACCAGCATGTCCTCATTGCTCTCATTTTTAGTTATGATGCAAAATAAGGTCATGTTCCAGAGATAAAACAAGTTAGATGCATGATTTTAATTTTGGAAAATAATCGTCTGTTGCACATTGGATGTTTCATTCTTTTCAAGCTGAAAAATATAGCAGCAGAAGAAAATTAAACTGTCTTCAAATAGCACTCATAGTCCTTTGTCTCCAAACAGCCTCTCTTCCTCCAGCCCGCCCACACATTTAATTGGTATTTCTCATTTAGGTACTTATATGATACAAAATGGATTGTGTCCATTAACATCTCTTTTTAGCCCATGTCTTGCTGAGCAGCACAACACGATGAAAACAATGATTCATAAAAGTTATTTGGAAGTGACTCAAGAGAGCTTAGGGATTTTCAAGTAGACTTTTTGAAATGATAACGATTGTTTAAGAACAACAACAACAAACCACTTCAGCTGGGGATGATTCAGTGAAAAAGAAGGTTCTCAAAGCTAGCTCAAGGGAGTCAGAGTAAGACATGGCGGGGAAAACTTCTGTTTTGGTAAAACAGTTCAGGATGGAAATTGTAACATCTTTATAGGGTAAAATTCTCCAGTTGGTCAGAACAATTTCTCAGGACTGTGGCTTTGTGTAGGATTTAAAGGTGTTACACTGTGTTAGCTAGCTTGATCTAACTAACACTTTTTAAAGATCTAGTCAAGATTAGGCAAGTTGAATTAAGTTAAACTACGTTCCTAAATATACTTTAGGGAGGAAGTATGGTCTAGTGGTTAGGGTGTGAGGCTGGGACTTGGAAGATTTTGAGATCAGTTCCTTACTTTGCTAAAAACTTCCCATATCACCTTGGGCAAGTCGCTTTGTGTCATGTTCCCCATCTGTAAAATGGGGATAATAGCACTTCCCTGCCTCACAGGGGTGTTGTGAAGATAAACATATTAAAGATTGTGAGTAGCTCAGATACTGTGGCAGTGGGAGCCAGACTATCCAATAAGTTCCTGGACTGCATTGCAGACAACTTTTTATTTCAGAAGGTTGAAAAAGCTACTAGGGGGGAAGCTTTCTAGACTTGATTTTAACAAAAAGAGAGGAACTTGTTGAGAATTTGAAAGTAGAAGGAAGCTTGGGTGAAAGTGATCATGAAATCATAGAGTTTGTAATTCTAAGGAAGGGTAGAAGGGAGTACAGCAAAATAGAGCCCATGCGATTCTTCAGGAACGGTGGATTTGGAAGACTCTGGAGAGTGCTAGGTCAGGTTCCATCGGAATCAAGACTGAGGGGAAAAACACTGACGGAGAGTTGCTGTTTTTTCAAAAGGGACAACTATAAGGACCCAACGCACAGCCTATTTCCATGGGTTAGGAAAGACCTAGAAAATGTGGCAAAAAAGAACCACCTGGCTCCACGCAGTCTTGCCATGGAACCTAACAAAATAAAAAGGTCATATAAAAATGGAAACTAGGTCAGCTTTCGAGGTGCTAATTAGCGCAATAACTAGGAATGCAGGGGCAAGATGAGAACGGCAAACTAGGTACAACAAATGAGCTCAATTGCTACATAGCAGAAAACAGTCTCCTAAACTGTCAGGTCGATTAAACCTGGAATCCCAAATTGCCAAGGAGTTGTGGAATCTCCATCTCTGGAGCTATTCTCAAGGATAAGGTTCAGATACCCATGTCTATCAAGGGCATTCGGTCTCTAGACAGTATTTGGTCTGCCCTGAGCGCAGGGGACTGGACTCAATGACCTCTCGAGGTCCCTTCCAGTCCTTGAGTCTATGAATCTATGAATCTATGTATGATAGGTAGTGAACTTAATTTGCCTAGCATGGTATGTGCTGAAGTAAAATGGCTTTGTCTTGACCAGAGTTTTAGAAGGTGTTAGATCAAGCTAGCTAACACAACTTAACAAGATCTCTTTACATCTGAGGGCAGATCTACACTACGGGGTTAAGCTGACTTAAGTGATGTCATTCCAGCTACGTGAATAATGTAGTTGGGGTCGACATAGCCTAGGTCAACTTATTGCAGTGTCCACACCGCACTGGCTCGACAGAAGAAACTCTCCTGTCGACTTACCTTATGCTTCTCGTTCCGGTGGAGTACTGGAGTTGCCGGGAGAGTGATTAGCAGTCAAATTAGGGGGTCATCTAGATCCGCTAAATCAACCCCCAGTGGACTGATCACCACAGCATCGATCCATGGTAAGTGTAGACAAGCCCCAAGACTTGACAAAACCTTTGTGACAGGGAAAGCAGGACTTCTTAAAAAAATAGAGATCAAATTTAAGGGAACTTCAGAAGATTTGGGCCTATATCTGTAAAATAATTTTAAATCATGACACTATGTAAGTGATTCTCCATAACAGTAAATAATAATAAAATTAAAAGAATAACAATTAACTTCTGTTTCTATCTGGCAAGACCTCTGGTATTTGCAATATTCTTGAGTTAGAGCTTTTCTTAAGATAATTCTAGCCTGGCCATTCTGGTCTCAGCCACAATCCAGGTTTTAAAGGAAGCATGAAAATTAAAAGTGAAATTAACTGAACTTTTCAGTGCCTTTCAAAAGGTTCATTTCCAAAACATGGACAGGGATTGTGTCTTGTGTTTTTTCCCCCAAAGCAGTTTGCTCATTGCTAATGCTGACATTTTGCATTTGTGATGATCACCATGGTCTGAAGCAGGAACTTCCTGAGCTGAAAGCATGAGACACTTCGGCACTGGCTAAAGAGCCAGGCTCTGTAGCGATGAGCTGTAACAGCCACACATATTCTGTTGCTGAGGCACAGTGGGAGTTTCATAACACCTGCTGACTCAATGTCCTTTAGAAATGTTAAACAGTCCTAGCACTCTTGAGAGGTAAGTATTATCATTCCCATTTTACACACGGGGAAACTGAGGCAGAGCCATCAGGTGACTGACCCAAGGCATCAGATAGAATAAGTATCAGAAACAGGATCAAAATGCAGACATTCCCTGGCTCCGAGCTCTGTGAGCAGGCCATTAAATCAAACTGCTTTTGAACAAATGATAGTTCATAGCTGAAGCAATGTAGTGGTCACCCTCAATGCTTTTCAAGTGCCATCGTAACCAAGGGAGAGATTTTCAAAACCTCTCAGTATCTGCCTCCATTGAAGTCAATGGGAGTTTTACCACTGACTTGAATGGGAGTGGAATTAGACTGCTTTATAAAATGTCCCCTTCATGAAGATGCCTTAGTATTGCAGCATGATGAATGAGACTGGAGAAAATGGATCAGGTTTCAGGAGTGACCTAGCTGTATGTGATACCTGGAGCTCAGGTGTGCAAGCTGGTGGCCAGGCAGCTACCAAACACTGGGATCTCAGCATATAACCTGGCCCCTTTATGTATGCTTAATAGAGCTCATTTTCTGATGCATCACTTATTGCTAACAAAACAAGTATTCTCTGTACTAAGTTTAGGGAATACAGCAATAACCTTACCTAATTGCAACGAGCAAACTGTAAAAATTTTCAGGGCAACTACTGTACAAATGACTATTTGCAAAGACCCAGTTTGAAAAACTCAAAACAAAGTTGCTGTCTACAGGTCCAAAAAGCAAAGAGCGGAAAGTCCCTGCAATAGTCTATTTCACTAGCACACTAATCTTGACAGCCTGGGGTATATTTACCCATCTGGAAGCAGGCTTCAAGTCTGTTTATGCCTGAGCTTTGCCACAGGTGCACATTCTCTCATTCGAGCTAAATATCATAAAAAGGACAAATGTATCTGAGGTCACTCTTGACTAATTAACATGGCAATAAGTGCTGATTAATTAGTTTGGTCTTGAAATTAGCTGAGATAATCCTTGCAGTGGCGTAGGCCACAGATTTACGATGATTTCTTTTCCAAGACAAATAATATTGTTTGTACAGAAACCTTCGTTCACTCTGTAAATTTCTACTACTGCAGCTTTCTTGGAACTCCAAGAGAAACAATTCCATTTCATTTAAACTTATGCTTTTGTTTCTTTTACCTGGTGGAAAAACTTACCTCACAAGGCATCTGGTGAGAATCATTTGCCCTATAGTCAACCCCGACATTGGATGTATACATATACATTATTGCTGGTAAATGCCTTTGGAGAGTAAGGACCTGATTTTCACAAGGGCTGAGCATCACAGTTCTAGCTGAAATCAACAGGAGCGGTGGCTGCACAGTCCCACTGAAAATCAGTCCAGAGGTTCTATAGACATCAACATGCAGAATAGGTACAGTAATAATGAAAGTTTCTTCCACATTACCCTCTTGCTATGCTTCAGCCATAGCCTGAAAGGACCACCTCACTCTCTGGCTAAATATCAGAGGGGTAGCTGTGTTAGTCTGGATCTGTAAAAGGCAACAAAGAGTCCTGTGGCACCTTATAGACTAACAGATGTATTGGAGCATAAGTTTTTGTGGGTGAATACCCACTTCATCAGACAGATGTGGTGGAAATTTCCAGAGGCAGGTATAAATATGCAGGCAAGAATCAGTCTAGAGATAACAAGGTTAGTTCAATCAGGGAGGATGAGGCCCTCTTCTAGCAGATGAGGAGTGAACACCAAGGGAGGAGAAACTGCTTTTGTAGTTGGCTAGCCATTCACAGTCTTTGTTTAATCCTGAGCTGATGGTGTCAAATTTGCAAATGAACTGAAGTTCAGCAGTTTCTCTTTGAAGTCTGGTCCTGAAGTTTTTAGACTGATTCTTGCCTGCATATTTATACCAGCACCTCACCATCTTTGATGTATTTATCCTCACAGAACACCTGCGAGGTATGGTAGTGCTGCTCTCCTCATTGCACAGATAGAGAACTGAAGCACAGAGAGGCCAAGTGACTTTCTCAGGTTTACACAGGTATTCTGGGGAAGAGGGGACAAGGCTTTACATCCAAGTCCTAGATTACTGCTCTAAGTGCTGGATCATCCTTCCCAGCATGTCTTTATTGATCATTCAGTTTTTGTCTTCTCTGTGGTGATTACCAGCAAGGGAGCCCATTAATGCCAATGGCAGTTGTCTTTTTAAAATTATTCTTGCTGCTATATCGATACTTGTCCATTAGGAACTGGACTTATGTCATGCAGGCCAGCAAACAGCCATCAGATCAGGGCTCAAATTGGAAAATACAAGGTGTGTGTAAGGAGAGTACTCTCCTAAGCTCTGCCCTCAAGCCAAACTCTGCCCACTTGAGATGCCATGAGAATGTGCCACTTGCAGCAGATTGTGCAGATGTTCAAAAATATGATCACACCGGCTTTGTTGAGCTCCTCAGACTTCACTTCCCCTCACTGGGGTTCAGATAAACACTTGAGCAGGCCGGTTTAAGGCCAAGGCACAGTGCACACATGTCTAAGGCCCCGCCTCCCACAGTCAGGTGATCCTTTCAGAACCTCAGATTCAGTCAACAAAAATTGTTTCTAGCCCTTGTGGCTGCACAGGAAGATGTGAAAACATGAATTATGTACAGGTGCTGTAGGGATGCCTGCCTGAGTCTGCAGACAGCTTGCAGAAAAGGGAGAAGCAGCAGTCATCAGACCTAGGGAAGACATTACCTGGCACCACACCAACCACTGGTGCAGATCCAGCCTTCTCCAGGCTGTTGGCATAGGGGGCAGCTCTGATCGACTGGTGTGTTTGGATGTCTTTGGGACTGGCTGTCTCTCAGAGGTGCCTTGCTAGGTTTTGCATGATTGGCTTCCTATTGGTGGGTCTACAAGTTCCCCAAGGGTCCATTCTCTACCTTGGATCTTTTGTCTCCACAGGTAAGATGGGGAGGGAAGGGGGAGGGGAAACAGTAGCATCCACTTATGGCACTAAAATGAGACACCACCCACAGTACATGGGGGAAAATTGTGATCATCCCTCTCCTTTCTCACCAGTTTTGAGCAGCAGAATCCCTATCCCACAAGTAGCTCCAAATAAGCATACCCTTGTGCCCATGAGGCTCTCCTTCCAGGATCAGGGCTTAGATTAGGAGTGGTTTCATCAAAGTAACATACAGAATAGAGCTGGTCAGAAAAATTCCAACCCTATAGTCTTGGAACTGCTGATTTTGTCAAAAGCAAAATATTTGGTGGAGATGGTTTGATTTTGACAAAGTTCCAACAGACCTCAAACAAGTTTCAAAACCTGCCTGCCAGGCAGATTTCTGTTGGAAACCTGCTCGCTTTCATGCCTATGCATCTACCCAGCTCCTCGGTAGCTCGTCTTTGTGGGCTGATGAGGAGCAGAGATCCTCAAGGTCCTGGAAAGCCCAGCTCATGAGTTCCCAGGCTTATGGCTTATCAGCAGTGTGGGTTTGCAGGGTCCAGAGCTTGGGGATAGCATGCCAGGTGGACTGCCATGGAGCTAGGGTTGCTAGAGCTTCCAGGGTCCATGACTCCAGAACAGCCTGCTAAGCAGACCACTCGAGTTAGGATTTCATTCTCAGTTGCAGAGAATTTCAAAGTGTTTGGATTTCATTTGGAATCAGAATGAAACCAAATTTCAAACAATCAAAATCCTCCACAAAACGCAATTATCTTTCTCTGCCTGGCTCGGGCACTGAATAGTCATAACCCTCATGATGCCAACAGTTTGGAATCTTCACCATAGAATCGTAATCACAATGCAAGTCTGCCTTTTGCTTCAGTGCTCTCTCCAGTCCTCTAATTCCTGCCCATAGATTTGCTCATTGGTGGGGTAATGCTTCAGCCCCACTGATTGTTGTGTCTGACCGAGCAGCTGCTGCCCAGTCCATCATGAAATAACCAGCTAGCGGTTTTAAAAATGCTTTATTTCAAGTGCAAAGCTTTCTGCTGGGTAGCACCACCCCACACGAGAGCCTGCAATGTAAATAAATGTCAGATGGGTCACTGCTCTATTATTTGTAAGTGCTCTAAAGTACCACAGCCTCATGTTGGCCATCTATCATGAAGTGCTAACTGGGGGTCTTTCTCCTTCCTGTATTTTGATAACAAATCAAAGATCATTAAAGCTTTTCTAAGTATGTCAAGAAACTCTCCCTTGTCAGGCCAAGTACATAGAGTGCATACAAGATCCAGCTCCTTCCTCTGGCTTATGGTGACTATTTCTTTGATGAACTCGTAGCCTTGCATATGGTTCTACTGCTCGTCGGGGCCTGATCCAGAGCCTGTTGAAGTCAATGGAAAGATTCCCATGGACTGCAAATGGACTTGGATCAAGGCCTTTGGGTGCCATGAGTGGGATTTTCAGAAGCATTCAGTCTTGGCCTAACACACACACACATACACATACACACACTCTCTCTCTCTCTCACACACACATGCACACACACAAACAAACTTGACGTCCTGATACTTGCTCTCAAGCCTCCAATTTTTGCATTTTTAACCTGCTCTCTGAGAGTTGCTGACATTGGCAGAGCTCCTAGAAGAGTGGCAAAATTACTGCCCTGGAGTCACTCTGGTGCCATTGGTCATCCTCAGTCTAAAACACTCTGAATTGGAATTACAGCACAGAACATCATCTCTCTCTCTGCTGTGCATGTCTGAACCCTATTAAACCCACTATTATTTTGGTAACTATAATAATAAACAATAACCCTTCTCGTGTCATTCTTTCCTTATTCTGGCTTTTCCTTACGAGCATTTGATTTGTGATTTTGCCTGTTTGGAGAGTTTTTTTAACATGATTCATATCGGACTTCATGTCTGGCTGCTGCACAGCCAGAGGGTGAAAAACGATGGCCAAAGAAACTCAATAAAAGTTCCCCTGAAACTTGCCACCTTTTTGCTGCTCTTTAGTCATTAGTATCAGAGGGGTGGCTGTATTAGTCTGGATCTGTAAAAAGCAACAAAGAGTCTTGTGGCACCTTATAGACTAACAGATGTATTGGAGCATAAGCTTTCGTGGGTGAATACCCACTTCGTCAGACAGATGTGGTGGAAATTTCCAGGGGCAGGTATATATATGCTAGCAGCAAGCTAGAGATACAAGGTTAGTTCAATTCGAGGAGGATGAGGCAGCCTGTTCTACGCGCTGAGGTGTGAAAACATCGAGAGAAAACTGGTTCTGTAGTTGGCCAAGCCATTCACAGGTCTTTGTTCAATCCTGAGCTGCATGGTGGTAAATTGCAAGATGAACTGAGACTCAGCAGTTTCTCTTTGAAAGTCTGGGTCCTGAAGTTTTTTTGCTGCAGATGGCCACCATTATCTGCTTATTGTGTGGTCCAGGAGGGTTGAGTGTTCTCCTATACAGGTTTTTGTTATATTGTCCATTCCTAATATCTGACTGTGTCGATTTAATCTTTTCAATAGGGATTGTCAGCTTGGAGATTGTCAATAGCAGAGGGCCATTGCTGGAAACATGATGGTTGTGATATTACACTTGGTCGACGTGCAAGTGGAATGAACTCGATGATGTGTGGCTGATCCTGGTTTAGGTCCGTGATGGGCGTCGCTGGTGTTGGATATGCTGGGCAGAGTTGGCATCGAGTGTTTGTTGCGATGATTGGTCCTTGAGTATGACGTTACTATGGTGCAGTGTGTGGTTGCTGGTGAGAAGTGGCTTAAAGGTGGCGGGGTAGTCTGTGGCCGAGACTGGCCTGCCTCCCAAGGCGCTGTGAAAGTGAGGATTCTTGTCCAGATGGTTGTAAGATCACTGATGATGTGTCGGAGGGGTTTAAGCTGAGAACCATAGGTGAGGCCGTGGAGTTCGTGGTTACTTTCTTGGGCTTGTCCTTGCCAGCAGAGGCTTCTGGGTACAACATCTGCTCTGTTGATTTGTTTCTCTTATTCCTCATGGCAGGTCTTCGTATCTCGAGAATGTTTGGTGAAGACCTTGTAGGTGTTGGTCCTGTCCTGAGAGTTTGAGGCAAATGTGTTATACCTCAGCGCTGGCTGCCAGACGATGGATCGTGTTGGTGTGTCCAGGATGGAAGCTGAAGGCATGAAGGTAGGCATAGCAGTCGGGGGTTACACTCTAGAAGAGGCCTATCCTCCCTGATTGAACTAACCTCGTTATCTCTAACTGATTCTTGCCTGCATATTTATACCTGCCTCTGGAAATTTCCACCACATGCGTCTGATGAAGTGGGTATTCACCCACGAAAGCTTATACTCCAATACATCTGTTAGTCTATAAGGTGCCAAAGGACTCTTTGTCACTTTTTAGTCATTAGGTTTCTTTTACTCCCCCTTTTCTTCCACTCTAAGCTTAAAGGAGCTGGCAAGGGTGTTGCCAAGAACCAAGGAGCATTAGGACCTGTCTGGCAAGCGCCCATAATTCCTTGATGGGGCTGTTCTAGAATGAAGATTTATGTGAGTCACTAAGTGAGTCATACCATTAATTAAAAGGTGCATGTTGCAAAGGATGTGTTTATTTCAGTGCTGATGGAAGCCAGGCCACTCTAGCCTTGAATCGGAAGTAGTTTTACAACAGATAGCAGTGATGAAACAGGCTCTGTAGGGCCTTATGGAAGATTCTGCAGAGCACAGAAAAGAACTCTGCATTCTTTACTTAAGTCAAAGTTGCTAAAGATGATGCATTGATGCATCACTTTATTTCATTTTCTGCATGAGATATAAAACAGAGGTCCTCATCACTTGCGGTCATTAGAGATCCCTTAGGTGGTTAGCCCGATGTCCTGGTCCAATTCAGCTCTGGGCATTACATTCTGCGTGCCTAAGGTCCCCTGATCATTACAGCTGAATGCAGTATACTGCTTCACTCTCAGTCCTACAATGTTTGGTAGCATTGCTGTGTGCTGTTACATGGGTGCCATGTGTTCCAACACTAAGGGGATGAGCAAAGTGGTGTTTGAGCCTGAATATTCTTGGGGATGCTTTCAGCTGAAAGGCTTTCTGTAGCAGGATGGCACCCATCTCCCAAATGCCCCCTGGTCTAGTGTGTGTGACTGAACACTCTCAGTTTGTGGGGACCCCATCAGTGGTTTCTCAGGTGGGTTTCAGTCACTCAGCCCTCCAGCCAAGTCACACACACTCTCTGTATGTGAAACAGAACAGATCCCTTCCGGGATATACAATGTGCCAGGGGCCTATCCAAGTACCCCTCTTTTGGTATCTCTGTAGCCCTTCCCAGGCTCAGTCTTTAAATAGTCCCAGTCCTGGTATGGGGCTGAACCCCTAGGGCTTCCTTTCTGGAGACAGTGTCTTTCTGCAGTCATCCCTGGACTCAGTCCTTACTCAGTCCCAGCAGCAAGGCAGGATCTCCTTCTTTGCTACCCCGGTCCCTTCCAGCAATTGTCTTAGACTCAGTCCTAGAAGCCAGCCAGGAACTCTCTCTTGCTCCCCCAGTCTCTCCCAGCAGACTGTGCTCCTGGTGCTCTTTCAGCCTACCAGGAACACAGGATGCTGTCCTCCAGCTCCAGGCAGCAACTGACTGACTCTGACCTTGCAACTTCTTTTATGTGAGTCTGATGGGCCACGACTGGCCTCTTCCTGCAGCCTCCCTCATTGGCTGCTTCCCAGCAACCACTCTAGGTTGCTTGGAGAACTTCCCTTCTGCTCCTCTCTGGGATGGGTGTAGTAGGACCCTTAGGCTTCCAGGGCTAGTCCACCCAGTTACACTTTCTAATAATGTAAGAGAGAAATTCTTCTATTTTTTAGTTGTATAATTTTCAAGAAGATACAATAGACCAATCTTCTATGCTTTCTTAAATTAGACAGTCATATTATTTCTAACAACTGCCAGATTAAGTTTCTTAGGGGGCTTCAACAATATGGCACAAAAGTAATGGTGTGTGCAATAACAGTAATTATGCAGCACTTGTCATGCCTAGATCTCAAATACCTTGATAGAGATGGGTAGAAATTATTTTCCCCTGATGAGAAAAAATGAGGCACTGAGAGATTAGGTGATTTGCCCAAGTTTGCACAGCCAATCAGTGGTAGAGTCAACAACAGAAGCCAAGTTTTCTGATTCCCACCATCACCTATGTAGGCCAGATCAAACAACTACACTATCTTAGAGAAAACTATAGGTGTATGGTCACAAACTAACACAGGTTGGGAATTCTAGCTTTGAAGGGGTCAAAATATACAAGGTTTCTGCAATCTTTCAACATGCCACTTCCCGGGGCTGCGGGTGGGACTAGTATGGTTTTAGTGCAAAAAGCACAAAGGATGCCAGTTAGTGTGACGAGAACTGGACTGAGGTCATCAACTCATTTCACACTGGCCATTGTGGAAGTGAGTTGCTTGCAGTCATTTCTTTCCTCGGCTGGAACTGACCCCATGGGCTGGAAATATACAAGAGATATGGTGTCTCATTGCCCATGCTCTGGGTCATTCAGTATTCCCATTGGGCCCCTTTTATCCCCTGTTTACTCTCTTCACTCCCTCCTGGTAACATTCATTCCTCCCCAGATGAGGACGCCCTTCAGATAAGGCAGTTGATCTCAAAGGAAAAGGATACTTAAAAGAGCTGAACGTGATGCGTCTACAGGGCTCCCAGTCTCTGCCATCCCAAAGTTTCTTCATAGTAGCCTACTGCCCTGCCTTTACGCTGCCAGATGGCCCTCATCTCTTCTTCTGATAGCATAGCAGGCTTTTCGTGGCCATTTCCCCTTCTTAACAGCATCAAGACACCTTTGTCCTGTTGCGTGTTCTCCTCTGAGCTTCCTGAGATACCCAGCTGACCTCTCTCCATGCCCCATCCTGCTCTGCATTCCTAGCTCAGGGCTGGCTGTTTTGATTCTCAGTGCAGTCTATCTACCTAGATGCTTGCAGTGTCCACATCACTGTTATTATCTGAGCGCTTCACAATCATTCATGTGTTTTATCCTCACTGCCGGGGAGGGAAATAGAAGTGCCTGTATTTTACAAATGGCAAATGAAGGTTGAGAAGAGAGAGTTTTGCTTGTCATGGGCACACAGAGAGTCTGTGCTTTAGCTGAGACGAGAACTGATGTGTGCTGAGGGACAGCCCTCAGGCTAGGACTCACGCACTAGATCATCCTTTGTTCCCGGTGTAACTGCTGTGTGGCACAAAATCCTTCTGTGAGCACAGCTGGAACCTGCTCTTCAAACCTTGCTCATTATCCCTAAGGCTCTCTTTCCAGCCAGTATCAGCCCTAAGCTTACCTTCCCAGCTGCGGGGGAGCCAGATCCTAAGCGGTGTAAATCAGCGTCACTCTGTTCATTTCAGCTGAAGATCTGACACCGGATGTCTCCTACAAATGTAGCACAGTAGGTTTCTTTGTGTGGGGGATGGGGATAAACACATAGGTATGACATCAACCAATAAGGAGGCAGTCCTATTCTGGAGTTCCATTCCCTTTCATCCCTTTGATGCACTTGCTGGTGGTGAAACTGCAAGCTACTGCTGGCAACGGGGCATGTCTTGACTTCCTACCAAAGAGCTTCGTTAAACCTTTTAGGCCAGATTCCACGCTCAGTTATGGCCACGTAAATCCAGAATAATAATACTGACTTCACTGAACTTACACCTGAGTAATTGAAAACAGATTCTGACCCTTTGCTGGCACTTGAAACCACAAAGACACTTCGTCACTCAAAATAATAAATTGGTAGTGAAAAGTCTCTCGGTTAAACCTGAGAAGAGCACCTTACGTGCAGCATGGAAAAGTAATAATCGATTCCAACGAACATCCCTTGGGGCAAAAATTCCAAAGTGCCAGTGGTTAACACACTGTGGAATTTGGGGATTAAATACACCCTATCAATAACAGGGCTCATGTATGTCTGAGCCTCCTGAAAACAATGCCACCTGCTAGGAAAGCAGAGCCAGTCAGATCTGAACTGCACACTTTCAGGGCTTCTGAGGAAACACTCTGAAGCACTTCCCCTCCAGTAAATATACACATCAGCTAGTTGCCAAGCATGGTCCCGCCTAGCCGGTCAAGGCTGAAGCAGGTAAAATCTGTGATTTCAGATCTTGGGGTGCAGATAAAACCCAGAGCTCAGTTTGGGGTGGGGGTGCACTCATGTATATGTGCATGCACAAAAGTGGCTTAAAGCTCTCCTTTGATCCTGCTGCTGCTTTATACAAAAAGAACTAAATATGTTCATGGAGGATAGGTTCATCCATAGCTATTAGCCAGGATGGGCAGGATGCAAAACCATGGTCTGAAGTGTCCCTAGCCTGTGTTTGCCAGAAGCAGGGAATAAATGACAAGCGATGGATCACTTGACGATTACCTGTTCTGTTGATTCCCTCTGAAGCACCTGGCTTTGGCCACTGTTGGAAGACAGGATACTGGGCTAGATGGACCATTGGTCTGACCCAGTACGGCCGTTCTTATGTTCTTATGTACTAGTTCCATTCCAGCATGTTAGAGCAGCCTTGGGGTTGGTCTAATGTGTGCCTGACTGCTGTGCGTTCAAGGAGCATAAATATGCAGCTGAGGACTGGAATAGCAAGAGAACATACCAACCTCACCCCCTTTCACTTGCTACACATGAAGCAGGGACAAAGTGGGCATGGATGGCATAAAAAACCCTGAGTGGGATCCATGCCACTGGATGATCACCCTTATATAGGTCACTTAAATGTGCTTTTAGCCAGAATATCCCGGTGATGCAGCACAGATCGGCCATGCCAAGCTGCAGTCTTGTTGCTAATCTGATTCCAAGTAAAGGGCCAGATTTTGCTCAAGTCCTGAATAGGTGCAACTTAAGAGGAAGGGGAGAGATGGTACAAGGAGCTTTCCCCCTCTGATCCCTCCTACCTGGGCGTGGGGGCATGGGAAGGGTGACTTGAGTGGGAATTTGCCCAAGCTGTATATAAGAGCTGAATATAACCAAAGTGTTCATGCATTAATTTTTGGCCTGTTGAGTAATGGAGATTCCAGAAGCATAATGGCCCTTGAACATGATCTCTATCTAAGCACGTTGGAAGTAAGAGGAAACTATCTATGTCCCACTGCTCCTTTCAAGGCTTCATTCTGAAGAGAGAGTAGGAAGATGACCAAATGGCTTGCTTGTAAACACTGTCATTGAGCCTAAGCTCAATGCTTTGAATTGAACAGACGCTTGAGCCGGGACAGGCAGATGTATAAATAGCTATCCAAGAGGATAGCTATTTATGTGAAATATTGTGGAGGCTTACTGGCTCTGGGTTTTGGCAATGGGTAGCAAACTTCTGACTTCAAGGCTGCTGGTTTGAATTTGGCCAAGGCTGGAAGTGACTGCAATTCATTCTTTCTGGTTATCGTTTGGAGGTGTATGTGCAATGACTTGGAGGAAGTAGTTGTGAGGATGTGTGTAGAGTTTCTTGACGGGAAGGCTGTCAGGAGCAGGGAAGTGTTTAAGGCAGAAGCTCTACAACAGGGGTAGGCAACCTATGGCATGTGTGCCAAAGGCAGCACGCGAGCTGATTTTCAGTGGCATTCACACTGCCCAGGTCCTGGCCACCAGCCCAGAGGACTCTGCATTTTAATTTAATTTTAAATGAAGCTTCTTAAATATTTAAAAAATCTTATTTACTTTACATACAACACTAGTTTAGTTATATATTATAGAGTTATAGAAAGAGACCTTCTGAAAACGTTAACATGTATTACTGGCATGTGAAACCTTAAATGAGAGTGAATAAATGAAGACTTGGCACAGCACTTCTGAAAGGTCTCCAACCCCTGCTCTACAAAGAAGAAAAGAGAGAGAGAGAAGCAGATTTAATCATTATTTTGTTTTCCTTATTGTAACTTGATCTGGTTGAAACTTTTTGCATGAAAAGTTCGGCCATCAGAAAATGCGGTTTTGTTGAAATCAACATTTTCTCTGGGAAAATGACGGTTTTGACTACATTTTTCAATTTTCTAATTGGGAGAATAGAAACAAAGAAATGGTTTTCCATATGTTGATTGGATTGTTTTGTTTCAATCAAAAATACAAAAAAAAAATTTGTTTCGACATTTCCGATTAGACGCTTTGGGGAATTTTTCAGTCTGTGAAACATTTTGATAGTTTGACTTTTTGCTCCGATTTGGAATGGAAACAAAATTCAAAATGTCAGACTTTACCACAGAACAAAAATTCCATTTCCTGACCCAACTCTAACTCTAACCAAATTCCTTGTTCAGCATGGGAGGAAAGTGATTGTTATGTGACACAGGACCTAGGACAGAGTCCTGAGGGCCACCAACAGAGTGGGAGAGTGGAGAAGAAGGAGCAGTTGGAAAAGTGGGATGAGACTCACTAAATAACAGACTCTAAATTTAAGGGGAGGAGGAGAATTTTCCAGGAGAAGGGAATGATCAGCTGTGTCAAATGGGGAGAACAGATCAAGACAAAGATAATTCAAAGACTCATAGACTTTAAGCCCAGAAGGAACCATCAAAATCATCTAGTCCCGGGGTTCTCAAATTGGGAGTGGTGACCCCTCAGAGACTGCAGAGTGGTTATGTGGGAGTTCACAAGCTATCAGCTCTGTGGGGCTGACAGCCTGGAGGCCCCATTAAATTACCACTCAGAGGCTTGCTGTGTGAAAGGGATCGCCAATAGAAAAAGTTTGAAAACCACTCATCTAGTCTCACCTCCTGAACACTGAAGATCACAGAATCTCACCCACCCACTCCCCGAAGAAGCCGGTAACCCTGACTGAATGACTGAAGTCCTCAGATCCTTATTTAAAGACTTCAAGTTACAGAGAACCCACCATTTACTCCAGTTCAAATCAGCAAATGATGCATGCACCACACTGTAGAGGAAGGTGAAACCCCCCCCAGGGTCTCTGCCCCTATGACCTGGGGGAAAATTCCTTCCCGACCCCAAATATGGCGATCAGTTAGACCTTGAGCATGTGGGTGAGACCCACCGGCCAGACATGTCGGAAATAATTCTCTGTCGTAACTCAGAGTCCTCACCATCTAGTGTTTCATCTCCAGCCATGGAGATATAATTGGAAAAGAGGCCAGGAGACTTTGCTAGAAGAGATGACTTTGATCAGGTCCATTTCATAGGAACAAATCCATAATATTATATGTATCTATATATAAATCAGTCACAGCCCCTCTGCCTTCTCCATATGTAGAGCACATCAATAGCAGCTTTATGCAGGCAGCAAAATAACCTAAAGGATTCAGTCTGCTAGCATGGTGTCAGGGGAAGTGAGTGCAAATTGCTCCGCCGGCTGGACATTAAAGCAAGGAGTGATATCACTCTTAAAATAAGAAACCTAACGTAATATGCTTTAATAGCTGAATAATTGCAGTGAGTGAAGAAGGAGGCTTTGTGACAGGGGATCACTTAAAGCCATAAGTGAGTGCTCATGACATCACAGCGAGTGCACAAGAGGAACGTTATTCTCAAGGTTCTGCAAAAATGGCTTGTCAAGCAACCGGTCCCCAGATAACTTTGTGGGAGACTTTTGAGAAGAGTTAATAGGATGATTGATTTACAGCTGGAAAAAATTAAAGAGTCTGAAAAGTGACAGACTGACATTGTTTGAAAGATTCTAAAGAATTCCCCCCCCCCTTTTTTTTTAAAGGAAGGTCAAATGCTTCCACTGGTATTTTGTGCTCATGTTCAGAGCCCACAGCGTTTTAGCAGGTATTTTGTGGGGCTCTCTTTATTTTTCCTGTGGTGAGAAACAATTGCACAAACCTAGTTAACGACCAATTTAACCATGTAAAAATAGATCCGATTAGTCTGCATCTCAATATGGGAAGAATTAATGGAAAAAGCCAAATGGAGGAGGAAATGTCATGGAATTCGTGTCACAAAGACTCTGTTTATCCACAACTGGTCACTCAAATACATATATACGACCAGACCCTCAGCTGGTGTAAAACCAGCTAAGGATGGATCCCATTAAGCTTATGAAACTTAGGTATTTCATACTTTTCTTATCTCTGGATTCAAGCACAGTATGTTTTCTTTACCCATTAGGAGAAATTTGTCAATTTTCTCTCAACTCCATATATGTTTTCACAGTGGTTTTCTAGCACTAGGAAAACTGAAGGTCCTTTCATCACTTCTGCAGCATGTCCATCATATCTCTTATGGACTCACTATATTAAGTACTTCTTAAGATTGAAACACACGATTCACTATTGTTGGAAACTTGATTCCCTGGACATTATATTATGTCTATACAAATAGACACCCTTTATGTTTAGCTTGAAATTTCTCACGCTGATAAAGCAAATACATGAGTGAGCTCAGAGAGTCATTTCAACCTGGTTTATTGACTTGCAAAAAAGCGAAACAGTCTGTTTCAAAGTAACTATTGGGAGACTATGCTATACCGTTTGGTATACCCCAACACACCATCAGAGTTAGAGATGACATTATTAGTTATAATATCATTGATTCTGATGCATCAGTTATAAAACAAATACGGGACACATTTATCATTTGGATGTAGGTGGTTAGTTTCCAAAGACGTAGCAGAAGCTGCCTGTAATCATCAGAAGACTGTATTTGGGTCAGACTACATAAATTAAAAATCAGATACAGTAGATGTAACTTACTGATGGTGATACAAGAAATAATGACAAAGACAATGGTAGCACTAGGTTTCAGACAAAGAGGAAAGAACAGGAAATAAAGCAATGCAACTAGAAAAAGTGATTAGCTTTCTCAGGAAGGCTATGCAAATTATTTCTTTGGTTTCACATCAGTGGGGTAAGTGTGTGTGTGTCAAACTCTTTTAATTTGGGGGTTAATTTAATGCAAAAAGTCAAAGCAAAACTCAGTCGAGTGCTGCATTTTGCTGTTGCAAAATGATGACTATCTCCCAGTTTTTATGTGAAACTGTAAATTGACCCATGTTGATGCTAGAACTTATACAGCATGATCGGGGTGAAAGTAACTTAAAGGACACCATTACGCAGGGTGGCCGGGGTCCTGGGTAATGTGGGGTGGGCAGCTCTGGGCTCTCAGAAGGGGCAGGGACTCGGGTGGAAGAGATGGGGCTGGGGCCAGACTCCCCCAGCCAGTCCTTCAGTGCTGCCCCGTCTGTGCCACCCGGGGTTCTGGCCACGATGTAAAGGGCCCGGGGCTCCAGCTGCTACCAGAACCCTGAGCCCTTTTAAATCACCGGCCCCCAGGGCAACTGCCCCTTTTGCTTCCTCCCTCCCCCATAAGCAGCCCTGCCGGTACTGTGCTTAAAGCGCTGCCGCAGCAGCACTGTAACGTCGGCAGTGTACCAGCCCGTACTGGTAGCCACTTTCTTACCGGTACACCGTACCAGCTTACTTTCACTTCTGGGCACGACAGTGGCTTCTGATGCTTTGAAACAACAAAGAGTTTACAATCAAAAGTTAGATCAAAAAAGACGTCAACAGATAGGGAGAGGAATGCAGTGCAGTTCTGTCTGTCCACAGATGATAGAGTAAATTAGAAAATTCCCTGCCAGCCTCACAGCTACTCCAAGGAAACCTGAAGTTGCTTAATGAACTGGAATATAATCTCCATGTTTTTGGGGATTCGTCCTGCTCATTCACTTCTATAATTAAAGGATAATGAGCTGAACAGTTTTCCCCTTTGTAGCTGACTCTTTCTCAATGGAAATTCTAAATAATTTTTTTTAAAATCTCATCTCCTGTCTCATTCTCTCTCTCTCCCACCTTCCTTGCTGCCATATATCAGTTAGACATTATGCGGCAGAGATGTAGTTAAGGGCCAGCAAAGAGGCAACCTTATAATAAGGTCCTCTGGCTGATCCATCAAAACCTAAATTCATCATAACACAATTAAAATCTGCTCAACCTATAAAGCAGATTCAAATGGAGCTATGTGAAGACCCAGATCAATTAGAAAGAAAACCTAGTTGTCCCTTATTGCGGTTCTTCTCAAACCTTTTCATGTTGTAGGTCCCCTCCTTAAGACATATGGACAATTGCCCCACCTCTCCTGGTTCCCTGAAAAAATAAGGAGAGACAACGCTGGTCAAAAATGGGCGAGGGGGAAATTTTACAAAATATTTTGACCATTTTTTGTTGCTGAAATCTGAAGAAGAATTTGAAGCAGGTCTAATCAGGAGAGCGACTCTGCTTAGGAAGGCATCCCTGATTAAGGCAGCACTGAAAATACTTGCTTATGTTTAAGCACATAAACCCTATTAACTTTAATGTGACTTAAACATAGGCTTAGAGTTAGACCAATTAAGTGCTGCCCTGAACAGGGCTGCTTTCCTGAAATTCTTGCTTTAACCCTGATGCCCAGTTGAAGTCAATGGAATTTATCCATGTGTTTAAGTGAAGCTTGTGCTTAAATGCTTCCCTGTATTGGGGTCTGTATTCAGAGAGACAAGATTTTTCATCTTTGCATGACCAATGCCATTGAACTAATTAATATGATGATAGGGTCACCGATTTTGTATCAGAGCTATTTACTGCACCTTCACAGGGATGGAGCTCTGTGAATATATAGGTATATTTTTAAGGACCAAATCTGCCCTTATTGCCTGCAGCTCCGACTTCAGTAATTTCTCCAAGCTAGTTTGAATCTGTTCTGCTGTGTGTTTCCTCCCCTTCCAGTTTCAGAGTGGGCTGTAAATTTGATCACAGTAGAATTTAAATGACAAAAGAACCCGACAAAGAAGGATAGGATGCTGTTCTGTACGGTGCAGAGAGGGGCCTGTTTTGTTTAGTCTAGTTTAGTGGTTTTCAACCTGTGACCCACGGACTTAGGGGGGAATATGTCTAAGTCAGTGATACTCAGACCTTAGTAGTTCAGGAGCCAAATTAGCTATTAACATTACTCGAAAAAGCCACAGTCAGTTAACTTCATTGTTTCATGTACTATACTATTATATAGTCATATTTAAACAGTGTGATGGGAAATATTTAGTATATATTATTTTCAAAGCAAAATGACTGACCTAGTATTATTATGTTATCAGCTACAATTGGTTCATAAGATAGTAAATGATTGGTTAATAACTTAGATTGGTTAATAATTAAATCACACAGTGTTATAATATCACGTGTGCTGCAAAGAAACACATTAAAGAGCCACTTGTGGCTTGCAAGCCTCAGTGTGAGTATCGCTGATCTCAGGGGTCCGTGAAATATGGAAATAAAGTTTCAGATCCTCCAAAAGGCATTCAATCTTGCTGATCAATCAAAAGTATGTGAATACTCCCACCTACAGGTCAAACCCCAGAATTCTTGTCCTTACCATAGAAGCCCACAATTTAGTGCCCTTTCTCACGCTATGTCAAATGCCATGCCGAGCATGCGCAACACTCATAGTTGAATTCTCTTCAGTCAGTTTTCAGTCAAAGACTTCTATGGTCGCAGTCCGTGGACCACAGGTTGAATTTCCAAAGGGGTCCACTCCTTCGTTCGAAAATTTTTAGGGGCCTGCAAATGAAAAATGGTTGAAAACCACTGGTCTAGTTGAGCAAAAAGTTCACTAGAAACCCTGGAGTTATCTATAAGTTGAAGAAGAGTTGGTGCTAAAAGACTGGAAGATGCTCTGCAGAAAGAGTTTCATGGACCACCTGGAAGTAAATAAGTAATATGTATTTATAATAATGGACGTAGGATTCCATCCAATACCTATTGACATCAATGAGTCATTCTACTGGCTTCAACCAGTTGGACCAGGCCCTAAACAGGGTCTGAACTGCTCTCTCCTGTAGAAGTGATCCACCAGAGAAGGGTCTATTAGTGGTATGGCGAGAGGTTTATGGGGTCTTGTCCATGCTATGCCATTTCTGCAGATAGAGGACGTCATTCCCCAGGCCTGTCTGTCAGATAGCTTTCATAATCACCACTTTCATTTCTTTGTTTGGGAGTACCCAGGAGGGTAGATAAGCTTTACCATAGGTATGTTTGCAAAGGAAATGTGTTTGGCACAACTATTTCATTTATTTATTTTGATTTACAAAATTCTCACCTAATTCTCACCTCAAGTCCATCAAAGTCAACAGGACTTTTTCGATTGACTCAAATGGGCTTGGAATCAGGCTGGAGCTGTCTAGTCTATGCTCTGGGCTCCTACTACACAAATTAACTTCCAGAGCACAAATCCCCACCTAATATAACAATGCCTTGTTCTTATACAACACTTTGCCACAGTAGTTCTCAAAGCCCTTACAAAGGAGAGTAGTATCCTTATTTTCATTTTATGGATGGGGAAACTGAGTAACAGAGTGGTAACATTACTCACATAAGGTCACCCAGCAGCCAAGCCAGGAATAGAACTAAGCCCTCCCAAGGCCCAGGTTAGTGCTTTAACCACTAGACAACACTGCTTTCACAGATTGCTCATCCCACTAAAATAGATAACTATCCACCTGCAAATATTTGAATAAAACGAAACCTCCATAGCACACGTTGAAGCTCCTCCAGCCCTCTCTCACCAAAAGCCTGGGGGACAGTTTTGTGTGTGTGAAAAAGGGGTGGGACCTAATAACAGGGCATCATGGCAAAGCTTGCCTGGGCATTGTCTGTGTCTGTGGGGACATTGCATGTCTCTATGTTGGTCTGGGATTTCTGCTTCTGTTTTAAAGGTTAGGGTGTATTTGTATATGGGTTTATTTGTGTTTTATGGGTGTTCTCAATGCTGAGGGAGCCCTTTGTGGACTGGGAGCGATGGGAGACCTGCTCACCATACAGTATTCCAATTCTTGGACAGTGGATGTACCGCAAGGAGGCCTGTTCTGACTTGGTTGTGTCTCCATAAGGCAAAAATGCCTGTTGACAGCACAGACACTGGACTGAACCCTGCCATCCCGAGAGCTGTCCCTAATACATTCAGGTTCACTCTGGATCTGCACAAGCCTATAGCCTCATGGGAGCAAAGCACTTAAACATGTGCTCACCATCCATTCCTATTCAGCAAAGCACTTAAGTACACACTTGACTTTAAACACATTGCTTCAGTCCTTAAGTGCTTTGCTGAAGCAGGGCCTTACTGAGCTGTTAACCAAACACCTGTACACCAGCTCTAAGTTTATTTAAAAAAAAAAAGAGTCCATTCATATTTAGGGCAAAGGATGGGGGGGGGGCTTATTTTCCCCACTCTCTCTTCCTACTTTCCTCAGTTTTAGCTGCTACTTCTGCTGCCTTCTCTCCTGCATCATCTTACTCACTCTTTCCCCTGAGTCACCAGATCCATAGGTAACTACTGGGTCAAAGTCATCCATGATGCAATGCCATTGATGTCAGTGGAGTTAAACCAGGGATAAACTCAGCTTGTTTTACCTTTGGATACATGAATTTATCTCCCATTGACTTCAATGTGCCTGAGGACAGAAGTCGTTTCCCTGCATCCACTTCATCACCGACGTAATTCTACTAAAGTCAGTGCTGCTATGCCCGAGATGAATTTGGATATGATAGGCTCCATCCTCAGCTTGGCTGAGCTTACACTTCATGTTGCAGAGGGGGTTGGGCTGAGGAAGATGGCTCTATGCCCCCTCTCTGGCTCTCCAATCCAACTCACCCCTGAGGGAACTTAGAGCAGATACAGGGCTATTCTAAATTACACCATCTGCAGCAAGTAGCTGAGAGGCTGAGGAACTGGTGGAGCGGTGGGCACTCTGCCCAGCTCCTGACATACCCTATACATCGAAGGTGTGGGTTGGGTAGGGCGTGTTCAGCCACCTATGCTCTCTTTGCTCCACCCAAGAAAGCCATTTTAGAACAGCTCTCCGGCCACTTTGCAGTGCTAGCTGGTGCCCAGAATTGCCTTCATCTGCACGTCCGAATTGCAGCACACACACAAAGTGGAATTCCACGATATAACAATTTTAAAGGCCACATTTTGTGGCAAAAATATTGATAACAATGCATCAAAATTTACAACTTTTCAGTGGGCTCTCCTTCCCTCCCCTGCTTCATGTCACTTCCCCACTCATCACAATCTGCAGCCCACAGCTGCAGGGGGAATAAATAAATGAGCTCTATGTTTTTCCTAGCAGTAAACTTTTTTCTCTCTCAGTGAATAAATAGAACGGTATCTAACAGCTTTCCATTCTGGAGTTTGGGAGCTTGTCAAAGTTATAAAATATTTATTTTAGTTCTTTTCCGTTAGGTTTTAATTCTCAATATTTTATAAGTTAAATTATCCAAGAGAACTGAGCTTTCATTTTGGGGGGGAAAAAAAGGAGTATTTGCCCAATTAGAAAAGATGTGATCAACCTAGAACAGTGAAAGAGAAAATAGATCAGAAACTCAAGAAATCCTGGGATTTTTCAGACTTTACCACCAAAATAAAAAGCATATATGTGTAGAAGAATATACTTACATGTCTCACTGAGAACATGTGAGATGATGGGTTGTTCAAAGCTGAGTTTACTTTGCCCTCCATTCAAATAGTGAAAATATGGTAGGCTGGTCAATTTCTGTTTTCTTTCTAGTCAGTCTTACTGCCTGAGGTTCATTCACTGCAGGTACTTCGTTCTGACTTCTATCGGATATACTTATCCGCCCTCCATTTGCATGTATCTGATCACTTCCTCGTCTTCAATATATTTATCCTCACAACTCCAGTTTTACAAATGGAAAACTGACGTACAGGGAAACTAAAATGATTAGGGGGATGGAGCACACGACTTATGAGAGGCTGAGGGAACTGAGATTGTTTAGTCTGCAGAAGAGAAGAATGAAGGGGGATTTGATAGCTGCTTTCAACTACCTGAAAGGGGGTTCCAAAGAGGATGGATCTAGACTGTTCTCAGTGGTACCAGATGACAGAACAAGGAGTAATGATCTCCAGTTGAAGTGGAGGAGGTTTAGGTTGGATATTAGGAAAAACTTTTCCACTCAGAGAGTGGTGAAGCACTGGAATCGGTTACCTAGAGAGGTGGTGGAATCTCCTTCCTTAGAGGTTTTTAAGGTCAGGCTTGACAAAGTCCTGGTGAGATGATTTAGTTGGGAATTAGTCCTGCTTTGAGCAGGGCGTTGGACTAGATGACCTCCTGAGGTCCCTTCCAACCCTGATAGTCTATGATTCTATGATTCTATGACTACAGCACTTGCCCAGAATTATACAGGACTTGTGTGATGGAACAGGGACTTACCCTAAAGTCTTCCAAGTCCTAAGCTAGCATCCAAACTACTGTGCCCCCTTTCCTCGCTAGCTGTAGGAACAATTTTTTAGAGATTTAACATTTTTCATGAACATTTTTCGTTGGCTGGTTTTCAGTTTTTTGAGGAAGGGATTCTCTCTCACCTTCCCCACCCCACCCCCCGCCATTTCTCTGTCTTTTGCCTTTTCCCATTTCGACACTGAAAAGGGGAAGCAAAGGGAGGGGAAAGGAGGAAAAAAGAAAAAAACAGAAATTGAAGAGAGCAACCCCTCCCCTCAAAAAGGAAAAACTGAAGGAAAAACCCACGTTTCATCAGAAAACCAGGCAAGTCTGAAAAAACAAATGGTCGTCAGAATGGTTTTTAAAGGCCAAATTTTCAATGAAAACTATTTCTTTGAAAAATGTGTTTGAGGAGCTCTGCATTTGAGTATCACCCTCTCTCGACCTAAGGCTTGAGTTGAAGGTGACTGATGTCCTGATTTTATAGGGACAGTCCAGATATTTGGAGCTTTATCTTATATAGGTGCCTATTACTCCCCCACACCCATCCCGATTTTTCACACTTGCTGACTGGTCACTGTACTTGAGTGAGACATCATTGGTACCTAGACCCTGAGCTGTTTCTTTGCACGGGACTGAATGTCAGCCAGTGAGAGAGAGAAGAAGTGAGAGAGGCTCATATATAGTAGATTTATTATCTAGGCAGTATGGTAAGTTAAAAATAGGTAGGAGGAGTTTGCTTTAAAGCTAAGGGGTAGATCCTCAGTTGGTATAAATCAAATAGCACAGCTCTATTAAAGTCAATGGAATTACACTGATTTACACCAGAATCTGACCCCATATTCTGACCCAGTCTGGGGAAACACAACTTTGGCATATTTCAGACCCTCTTTCACTTGTCTCAAGAGGAAGGGAAATTCCACTGCCAGTATCAGGCCTCGTCGTCTTCCCCTCTGCCACTTCCAGGGCAGCATTGTGCCACTAGATGTCACCTAATTGTCCCCAAATGAAGCAGCGTTCGCCTCCACCCCACTCCCTACTCAGAAACCCCTCTCCAAGCAAGCCGTTACCCAGAAAGCAGCACTCAGCACATTTGGTAAATGGTCGATGAATGTTGCTATAATGTAAGTTGATGGGGCAGGAATTTGCCATAACCTTGCTCATTAATGACACACAGTTAAAGGTTATTAATTCTGAACTCGCTCGCAGTCACCATTAAAGGATTTTACAGTCCATGAGATAAATCAAGATTGGATTCAGTGTGCTTGAGGTTCATCCTTTATTTTTGATCCTCTCCCACCCTGCCCCCCACCTTGTCCTATTACCTCCCCCCTTCTGCTTCCCCTCAGTTTGGAAAATAATTTGCATTCTTCATCTGAAAGCGTTAATTGAAAGGAAAAGAAATGCAGTCCTAGGCAATTTGGACAAGCCTCATTACTGACTGAGGGCTTGTTCTGAATCAGAGTTTCCCAAAATAACCATCGTAATGCACTGGCCCGGCACCAAATTTTACACTAGGAGGGATAACTGAGAAAGACATGGCTTTGTTCTCAAGGGGCCAACTGTACGCCTTTAATATGGACTGTTCCAACCAAATGCTGGTTGCTCGCTACACAACCCAGTGGGTTGTTTTCTTCATTAAACCATTATTACACAGTAGCAGAATGGAAACCACTGTACTGCCTGAGACACTGCCCTGCCCCTACCCTGCCCAGCTGGCATGCTGCGGGGGTCCCAAACAATGTTATGTTTCAGGGGCCAGAAGTCCACCCACGACAAGAGACTTGGAAATGCCAAATGTAATTACAATATGTTTATTTTGCATTGTCTGGCTTGGACCCAACCCGGGGTGAGCTCTCCTCCTAATCAGGGGGGAGATGCTCAGGTTGGGCTGCTGGGATGAGCAAAGTGATGACGACTGATCTCTTTGAAAAACAGCCATGGTCAAAAGTGTCAGAAACCTCCTGGGCTTCTCCAGGGAAAATGGAAAGAAATCTTTTCATCTGAGCAAAGGAAGTACTGTCCAGATCTGCCTACACAGATCTGCATGAGCTCCCAGCATCCTCTCCTGCTTCCTTTTCCACCTCCCTTCTGGCCCTTTCCTCCCGCCTCCTCCATGCCTTTCTTCTCTTACTCCTCCTATTTCCTTCCCGTTCATTCAACAATGACCTCATCAGATACCTCTGAACTCTCAGTGTGCAGTATAAATACTTAGTAGGAAGATAGGCTGACAGACAAGGAACAACACTTGACAGATGTTAGTCACAGCCCTTAACGCACTACTGCAAGTTGCTCAGAGCAGGGCTACCCCTACAGCCTAAGTCGATATAACTTACTTTGCTCAGGGGTGTTAAAAACTCTCACCTCCAAGCGACATAAGTTTTGCACTATCCACACCTACTATGTTGGCGGGAGATGCTCTCCCAGTGCCGACATAGCTTCTGCTTCTCGCCGAGGTGGGGTAACTATGCCACCTGGAGAGCGCTTTCCCGTTGGCAGAGTGCGTCTTCATTGTAGTGTAGACTTGGCTCAGATACTGTGGTGATGAGGGCAGAATAAGAAATATTAATCTAATACATAGGCCAGCCCATGTAATCTGCAGGGTCACCCAGAGGATTCAGGGGGCCTCGGGTCTTCGGCAGCAGGGCCCCCCCCTGCTTCGGTGGTAATTCGGCAGCAGGGGGGTCCTTCCACTCCGGGACCTGCTGCCAAAGTGCCCCAAAGACCTGCGGCAGGGCCCCCCTGCCACTGAATTACTGTCGAAGTGGAACCCGCCACTGAAGTGCAGAGTCTTCAGCAGTAATTCGGCGGTGGAGGGTCCTTCTGGCCCAGGGCAGAAGGACCCCCCATCACCGAAGACCCGGAGCGGAAGAAGCTCCGGGAGCCAGGGCCCCGCGAGAGTTTTCCGGGGCCCCTGGAGCGAGTGAAGGACCCCGCTCCAGCGGCCCTGGAAAACTCTTGTGGGGGCCCCTGCGGGACCTGGGGCAAATTACCCCACTTGCCCCCCCCACAGGCAGCCCTGGTAATCTGTTTTCTTTCTTTCTTTCTTTCTTTCTTTCTTTCTTTCTTTCTTTCTTACATTGCTACATTATCCTCATATGTCTGGCCAGCTCATTTGACCATAAAACAATATGAACAAAATTAATGTTAAAAATCTTTCCGGGAAAGAGAGGAAGTCAGTCTGGAAGTAGAGACAGCAGGCAGGGAAGAGGGGGCGGGGTCAAGGAGGAGTTGCTTTCTACAAGAGATGGACCCAGGGTATAAAATCCAGATCTTTTCCTTCTCTAAATTCAGGGCTACTTGGAACTGAGGTATTGCTCTAGGACCATCCCTACTTTCTACCCACAGTGAAGGGGAAATTGATAAAAAAGACCAGGCAATCATAAATCAATGGTAATTTAAAAGAGCATCCTGCTGCGATTGAGGTCAGTGGGGCAGTTGCTATTGACTTCATTAGGAGTTGGTCAAGGCTGTGGGACTCCATGCAGAAGGCCAGCTCAAGGCTTATGCATCACATCAATTCATAACTAGAGAGGTCTGTATTTTTAAGCATAAGGGCAAATACTTTCAACAGTTTTCCTTCCGCTTGCGCTTTGCATCACACCATACAGCACAAGTATAATGCAGAATAGAAACTGCATCTAAGGATATGTCTACATTATTCCGATTTTACATAAACTGGTTTTGTAAAACAGATTGTATAAAGTCAAGTGCACACGGCCACACTAAGCACATTAATTTGGTGGTGTGCATCCATAGTCCGAGGCTAGCATCGATTTCTGGAGCATTGCACTGTGGGTAGCTATCCTGTAGCTATCCCATAGTTCCCGCCGTCTCCCCCGCCCATTGGAATTCTGGGTTGAGACCCCCATGCATGATGGTGCAAAAACAGTGTCACGGGTGATTCTGGGTAAATGTCATTACTCGTTCCTTCCTCCGTGAAAGCAACGGCAGACAATCATTTCGTGCTCTTTTTCCCTGGATTATCCTGGAAGACACCATAGCATGGCAACCATGGAGCCGTTCAGCCTTTTTTTACTGTCACCGTATGCCTACTGGATGTTGCTAACAGACGCGGTACTGCAGCACTACACAGCAGCATTCATTTGCCTTTGCAAGACAGCAGAGACGGTTATCAGTCATTCTGTACCGTCTGCTGCTGTCATGGGTTCTCCTGGCTGAGGTCGGCCAGGGGCGCAAAGACAAAAATGGGAATGACTCCCTGAGTCAATCTTTTCTTTATGGTATCTAAAAATAGAGTCAGTCCTGCCTAGAATATGGTGCAAGTGTACTACAGAACCAGTGTACCAGAGAACCAGAGGGCACAGCTGCTCCATCTCAGATCCTGCAGAAATGATGAGCTACATGCCATTCTAGGGGGTGCCCCTGCAACAACCCAACCGTTGCTTCCCTGCTCCCCCAACCCTCCTGCGGCTACCGTTGCAGTGTCCCCCATTTGTGTGATGAAGTATAAGAATGCAGGAAATAAGAAACACTGACTTGTTAGTGAGATAAAATGAGGGGGAGGAGCCTCCAGCTGCTATGATAGTCCAGGCAGGACATTAAATGGTGCGGGGGGAGAGGAGCCCAGCATCCCACTGCTGTGTTAGTCCAGGCAGTACAGAATCTTTTATTTACACAGGAAAGGAGGGCTGATGAGGAGCTCAGCCCCCAGTTGCTCTATGAGACCGTTACCAGCCATTCTGTACCATCTACTGGGAATGACCAGAGTAATTCCTATTTTACCAGGTGCCCCTGGCCGACCTACCTGAGGCCAGCAGGGCACTCACAGGCTGATGATGATGGATAGCAGTCATATGTACCGCTGCCACCGGGGACGGGAGGGGAGAGGATACTGCTGTTCATCATGCCGCAGCATCGCGTTAGTCTACAGCAGCATGCAGTAGACATAGGTGACATTGAAAAAAGTCAAGAAACGTTTTTTTTCCCTTTCTTTTACAGAGGGGGAGGGAGTAAATTAACAGCTATACCACTGAACCCCCCAGACAATGTGTTTGACCTACAGGCATTGGAGATCAGCCAAGAATGCAAATACTTTTCGGAGATTCCGAGGGACTGTGGGATAGCTGGAGTCCTCAGTACCCCCTCCTCCCTCCATGAGCGTCCATTTGATTCTTTGGCTTTCCGTTCGCTTGTCACGCGCACTGTGCTGTGGCCTCTGTATCATAGCCTGGAGCTTTTTTCAAATGCTTGGGCATTTTCGGTCTTCTGTAACCAAGAGCTGTTATAGAACAGATTTGTCTCCATACAGCGGATCAGATCCAATATCCCTGCAGTCCATGCGTGAGCTCTTTTGGATTTGGGACTGCATGACCCTGCTGTCATCAGAGCTCCCGTGGGCAACAGAAATGAAATTCAAAAGTTCGCGGGGCTTTTCCTGTATACCTGGCCACTGTATCCGAGTTCAGATTGCTGTCCAGAGCGGTCACAATGGTGTACTGTGGGATACTGCCTGGAGGCCAATACTGTTGATTTGTGGCTGCACTAACCCTAATCCGATATGGTAATATTGATTTCAGCGCTACTCCTCTCGTCGGGGAGGAGTATAGAAACCGGTTTAATGAGCCCTTTATATCGATATAAAGGGCCTCGTTGTGTGGATGGGTGCAGCGTAAATCGGTTTAAACGCGTAGTGTAGACTAGGCCTAAGAGTTCTATGAGATCCTGACCTCAGTGACATGTAATCTATCTCTGCTACACATCCGTGGCATGGTTCTCGTTCAAAGGCCCAGATGATACAAAATTATCCTGGAACAGAAAAATTGTAGTTCTTTCCTCTAAACATTTACAACCAACAACATATTTTGTCTGTGTGCTCAACGCTATGAGGAAAACGTAGCAGCTGCTCTCTCCAGTGCTGATGAAGTTTGTGTATATTCCAGCTATTTTTAAGCATTTATTTACAAACTCTTTGTCAAACTATTTTAGTTCCTGAGGAGACCTGGCCAAATTCAGAGCTGGGATAAAGGGGATACAGTAAAACTGGAATCATAGCACTGTAGGGCTGGAAAGAACCTCCAGAGGTCATCAAGTCCAGCCCTCTGCTCTGAGGCAGGACCAAGTAAACCTTGACCATCCCTGACAGGAGTTTGTCCAACCAGTTCTTAAAAACTTCCAGTGGTGGGGATTCCACAACTTCCTTTGGAAACCTGTTCAGGAGCTTAACTACCCTTGGAATTGGAATTTTTTTCCTAATATCTGACCTAAATCTCCTTAGCTGCACATTGAGCCCATTACTTCTTGTCCTTTCTTCAGGAGACAAGGAGAACAATTGGTCACTCTTCTCTTTACAGCAGCTCTTAACATAATTGAAAACTGTTACCAGGTCCCTGCTCAGTCTTCTTTTCTCAAGTCTAAACATACCCAGTTGTTTTAACCTTTCCTCCTAGGTCAGGTTTTCTAAACTTTTTCTCATTTTTGTTACTCTCCTCTGGACTCTCTCCAGTTTGTCCACATCTTTCCTAAAGATTTAACAGAGTTGCACCTACTTGCATTGGCTCTCTTTTTCAGAGAAAAATGAACCAATCTCCTTCTTTCCTTTGTCCCTAAGAAAGCAGACACATAGCTTTTTTACCAGCTCAAGTGGGCTCCATTAGCCTTTCCCTGCAATGCTGCTAGGCTGACCCAGCAACACAGAACCCCACAGTGGTCCTTGAGTGTAGCCAGTCAGTCCTCCTGTATGCCCACAATTCCTCCCGTGTGCCCAGAAAGGACAGACAAATTCTCCCTTGGTTAGAATCTATAAAGCGGCTTAGCTGACTGCAGCTCTAACCATGGGATATTCTCCCGGGAATCTTAGCATCACGCAGGAGTAAGTGCAGGGCCAGGGGGGTGGACACAGCAACTTGACTGTTATAATGTGGCTTGGCTGCTCTCACTGAAGTGAGACTAACTCAAGAGAAGTAACTTGCAGGTAAACACTTTGAATTAAGTCAGCAGTGAAGACAGACCCACTGTGGGCTTTGTCTTGGTGGCACAATCTGGTTTTCAGTGTTTCAGTGTGTGTCACGTGTTCTGCTAACCAGGTATTGTTGCTCAGTTCGGGTTCTCAATAATTTCTGGATAAGTAATTTACAGGTAGCAACTAGTGCTTCTTTTTAGGAGCAGTGAAATATTTATTGAACATGAGACACGATCAAGAGAAAATGTGGTCCATTGGATAGGGCACTGGACCTGGGACTCTATTTTTAACCAAAGATACACTCTCATTTAACTCTGTTGGTCACCAGGCAGGCTGCCTAACATTCTCTGAAACAGTATGGGCTGCATGCATATACATCATTTCAGCTCAAATGAACAAATCTTTATTGACAAGGTAAACTGTACTAACATAGCCAAAGCATTAAAAAATAAAAATAAAAAAAGACAGACAGACAACCTTGAGTGTCTTCCAGGGGTAGAAACAACCCACCCAGGATAGGGCTACACATTGTGTTTGGAGTACAAACCCCAAGGCCGTAGCAACAAAGAACGTGGCCTCCTCCGAACATATGTCCGGGGCCCCTTACCGAAAAAGTCAACGGCATATTTTGATGACTTTGCCATGTCTGAGATCACAAGATTCCAAGTGTGAGCTCCACATGGTACATACAAGGCACGGTCATTTATTTCTAGCATGCGGGCTTGAACTCCTTTATTCTTTCCTCTCATATTTGCGCCGTTATCATAAGCTTGGCCTCTCATGTCAGCAATGTCTATTCCTAAGTTGTTTGCCTTTTCAAGAAACGCTTCCAATAAGCCCTCGCCAGTTGTATCATGAACATTAAGAAAACCAACAAACGCTTCACGAATATTGACACCATCTTCACCGTTGCATTCAACAAAGCGTAACACCACAGACATCTGTTCTTCATGTGACACGTCGGGAGTACAGTCCAAAATAACTGAATAATATTTTGCTTTTTTAAGCTGCGCTATGTTGGCCTCTTGAATGTTACTGGCAACAAGTTGAATCAGCTCGTTTTGGATCTGTGGACTGAGGTACTGAACATGTGTCTCTGCCTTCTTAATCCTCTGTAAAAGTTCGCTGAGGACAGTATCATACTTTGCAAGCAATTCAAACAGTCCCAAAAAGTTGCCATTCGAAGGATCGCCGAGCTTTTCATTACTTCCTCGAAATGCCAAGTTTCTTTCGGACAAGAAAATAACGACATCAACCATGCGTTTGACAACATTTCTCCAGAAATCTCTTTCTTTCAGAAAAGCCTGCAATTCGAGTTGGTCAATAGATGTACGGTTTACTATGCCTGACCGAAGGTCAAACCATTTCACCATACAGTCTTGATGACCTTTGCCTGTTTCATGCTGCTGAAGTCTTTTTGACAGTGCTTTCCAAGCAGATGTTCCACGACGTAGCGGTATGTCGCCAGTGCCAAATAATTTACAACAAAAACAAAAAATGGCATCTTTCTGAACTGAGTACATTAACCATGAACGTCTTATTTTCTCGCCATTTGCCATGGTTCGATAGAAATGAGTACTTGTGAACCCCCGTCTTTCCTCGTTAAATGGAAATTCGTAACTTTCATTCTGCTGCGGTGGGCCACGTGCAACAATGTCACACACTTGCCTGTCCGATATTATAGACGGCCAATCTCCTGGATCATCAGTCAGTGGTTCAGATTCAGATACTTCTTTCCCAGCAGCAGCTGGAATATCTGTCACAGTTTGTTTGGTAGAACAACTGGCTTCACCTTCGACCTCACTTGAAGCACTTCTGGATACTTCTGGATACGATTCGTCGCTGCTAGCGCTGTCCGTTTCATGTGCCTGTACCTGTACGTTGGATTGCAGCGCAAAATACGTTGACAACTTTGGAATTTTCTCAAGTTCCTTCTCGGCATCTTTTGCTGCCTTTCGTTTACTAGCTCCACTCTTATACATTCTCTTAGACATCACAAAGCACGCTTCTGCGTTGGAAACGATAAAAAACTAAACAACTAAATTAATAACATTTATCCGCTGACCGCCATTATGAACGCAAATACACATTCTTTGAATGGGTCCAACTAAAATTCGAAACTGACCGACAGACAACTGATGTAGCCAATAGCATTATGATGTATCATAATGACTTCACGGTTTTGTCAGTAAAACCGACATGGATTGTGCAATAGCGTCAATAAATGTCACTTACCTAGTTATACCTTACATTTTTTTTGCCACTTTTAGGGGCCCCCTTCCTTGCGGGGCCTCCTCCAGTCGGAGGGTACGGAGGGCGCTAGCTACGTCTCTGACAATCCCTCCAGTCTGTTTGTCATTACTGGCTGACCTGGATCCAGTGTCTAGTTGCTATGTAGCACAATGCTGCCTGCACGGTCCCTCTCCATCTCCCAGTGTCAGGTAGTTTTCCCTCATTGCTCTGTGATTAGACATCTTTTATGGTTCCAGACGGTTTGATGAAATCTTTGTCTTTTTCATAGGTGGAACACTGGACTAGAAAGTGTCTCTGTTTCTCCTCTGTTGGACTAGGTGTGTAATCACCCCTTTCTGGGTTTAGAATGGTGTTGGTGCTCTTGGATAGCATCACTCCACACCTTACTGCACAAGCAGTCCCAGTGGAACATAGCGCTACTCCAGAACCTTCCCTCTCATTTCCCTTTTGCAGAACTGGCTTTAGTCAGACGCAAAGTCATTCTGAGAGCTGCTCCATGCAACACATCAAGGCACTCATTAAAATCCCTCTCGGTCCCTTCTGATGGAAAAACAGTGACAAAATGTTCACCCTCTGTGTTAAGGCTGTTGAACAAATTAGACCATGTTTTGCCAAAAGATGATCCTGGATGGATAAAAGTGTTTGTGCAGAAAGGGGAGACCTCAAGGGACACCATCACCTGGCTGCAATCATGGTCTCAGTAAATGGTCCCCTTGTTCACACTGTAGACACCAGTGTGTATTGGATTTAAATACCTTGAAGACAACTAGTCACTTACAGGCCTCTTAAAGGGAAATTCCACTGACTCATGACCATGCAATTCCATTCTGTTTATTGTGGTACAAATGGAATTTCTTTTGAAACTGAAATTAAATCTAATAGATGTGAATTACCAGGGAACTTAAATGAAGCCTGGAAAGTTGAGGCCTTCACGCTTACAAAAAAAAAAAAAAAAGAAGGGAGTGTGGCTAATGCTGCTTGGTTTGAACTTCGGAATTTTTTGTCATACAGATGCCTCAAAGAGGCAGGCAAATTGAAAAGTTGACTAAAAATGGTTTTTGGGTCGATGGAAACATTTTGTGCATTTTGATTTTAAGTATTTTTAAATGCTTTTTCATTTTTTAAAAATAAAGGATTTTTTTAAATGAAGCATCACTTTGAATCAAAAAATCAAAATGTCTCATTCATAAAAACGAAAGGTTTCAAGTTTTAGGGTGGTTGGGGGTGGCGGTTGATTAAGTGGGGGGCAGGGGGAGGGGTTGGGGTTCTACCAAAACAATTCAGTAAAATCAACATGAATCGCAAAAAATGTTTCTGTGTCACCAGATCTACATTTTTTGCCAGAAAAAAAGTTTCAGGCAAAAACTTTCACCCAGGTCTAGTGAGATCCCAAATGGATCTTTTGCTCTCTCCAGCATGGCATCAGAGTTTGGGGGCAGATGGAGTGGGATTTGCATCCTGATTCCCGGATCTCCAAAGAAACAGCCCCCTGAGCCACATGCTTAGGACTCTAATGTTTCTTTTCCTGCTACAACTTTTTAAATTAAGACCAGTGAGCCTGATTTAAGTCTCACACCAGATTTACATGAGAGAAACTCCATTGCCTTCTATACACTTATTCCTGATTTATACCACAGTAAGCAAGAACACAGTCAAATTCAATATCAATAAAATGGCAGCTGGTGAAATAGATGATGGCCTCGGAACTGGTCTTCACTGAGATCAGGCATCATTCTGAAATGGCCATGTTCTACCAGATATGTCAGTTTTTGCTAGGAAATAGAACTGCTCCCAGCTCTATGCTTTAATTATCCAGTGCAAGCTAGGTATCTTTCACAGTTGGTCACCTTGAACAGAGCTTTGACAGTAGACATTTAATTAAATTAGCAGATCTAAAAACAAACTTAGAAATAAAGAGGAAATATGTCTGGTTTGTTAAGCATAAAAAATTCATCACTTAACGGTGACATTAACAAACGATGTTCATTACTTATTTTCCAACTGACCAGGCCTGATCTCTGATGGAGATGTTAGGAATTCTAGTAATTCTCTTTTAATCATTTCACTTTGCATGATGAAAGATGGAAACCACTCAGCAGTAAAGTAGTACTAGACTGAAGAAAAGACGCCTTTCTTTAATGAAAGGACTAGCACGACTTTTGTCTCAGTGTAGCAATGCTCCATATCAGTATAGATACAGGCAGAGACAGAGGGAGCACAATGCACTATGGTTTATTTCAATCACAGAGCATTTTTAAATTCACAGATTCAGAACGGCTGGTGTTTAGCTTCACAGTCACGGGGCAGCATGTTTGGATATCAAATTAAAAAATGGGCCAGATCTTCAGAGGGCATGAATCAGTATAATGCCACTGGGGTCAGTTCCATGGAACCAATAGCACTACATCCATTTGAGCGAATGTTTAAGTGCTTTTGTGATGTATCTCTAACAATATATTTTTTATGTAGCATATACACATCTTTGTTTGGGGCTTAATAATACATATTATATCTGAACTTGCATCTCTCTGCGTCTCTGAAAATGTGTGCTTTGGTGTGTGTTTGCATACGGTGGTATTGTGTACATGTGAAAGTTTGTGTGCGATTCATTTAATGCTTGGGTGTTAGCCTCTGTAAGCAGCTGCACTTTTGTGTGTGTTTGTGTAGAAGAGCAGAGGGCTTAGAACTTAACCTACACATTGTATAGCAATAACAGTACAATTCCAATACGTTGCTATTATGGCTTTTATTATTGGTATTATTTAATCTTTATATTCCCATAGCTGCTAGACGCATCAAGAAGATTGGGCCTCTGTTGTGCTAGGTGCTGTTCAAACACAGGTGATGATTTTCAAAAACTCCTGATGAATTTAGGAGCACAAGCCCGCTATCTTTCAGTGGGAGATCAACTCCAAATCCTTTAGGCCCGTTTGAAAATCTCCCTCCTAGCAAATGACAGACCTTGTCCCAGAGTTTACAATCCTAATTCTACAAGACCTTATTCGGGCAAATAGTCCTTGTGCACATGAATAAACCCATTGACTTCAATAGGGACTGCTTGCATGTATGTAAAGCCTATTCTCCTGAATGAAAGTTTGCATGCTCTATCCCTGTAATACGGGGGTTGTGGAATCCCTGTCACTGGAGGTTTTTAAAAACAGGTTAGACAAACAGCTGTCTAGAATGAACTAAGTACACTTAATCCTGCCTCAGGGGAGGCACCTTTGAGATCCCTTCCAGCCCTACATTTCTGTGATTCTTTTGAGAATGTAAATAAAGGTTAAAGCATATGTTTGTGTGTGCGTTTTAGGCACAGCCGATGCTAGCCCATTTGGTGCCTTAAGCAGGAACATCTTTTGTCCCCCCCCAATACTAAAACAGGCAAGTTTTTATAATAAAAAGCGAATGGGGGACCCCTGTGAGCTGCTCAGGGCCCTAAGCAATTGCTTAGAACCAGCTCTGGTTTTATGTAGACGCATGCATGTGCCGTATTTCGATCTGAGAAAACTCATACCATGTTATTTTGCATGTATGTATAAATCTGTTTGTGTGTTCAGGATACGGGGGCCCCAGTGAATCAAAAAGGGTGAGCAAAGGAGCAATAACATTTGTTTACTCAGCTGACCAAGAAAAAGGAGAAAAAACCCTGCATTTTCTGAAGGGGACAAAGCAATGCTTGGATTCCAAAGGACAATTAGAAAATGGCCATCTTTTTACAAACTGCACTGGGCATCACTTAGAGTGAAAGGCCTGCACCAGAGTGCAAATCTGTAGAGAAGATCTTTGGATAAATTCCCAGGACACTGCTGATTGCTTCATATCTTCAGCCTTTGTAAGAGAGCATTGGCTGATCTGTGTTTATAATCATCATCATCATTAGTAGTAGTGGTAGCGGCTAGGAGTCCCCGTCACCAGCCAGGACCTTATTGTGGGAGGTGCTGGACATTATTATTACTGTTTAATAATACAGTATTAAAGGAGCCCCAGTCATGGACCAGGACCCATTGTGCTAGGTGCTGTACGAACACAGAACAAAAGGATGGCCCTGCCCAAAACAGCGCACAATGAGAAACAACAGGTGGAGACAAAGAAAGAATGAGACAATACTGATCAGCATGACGGGCAGCGGTCTCAGCACACCAAGTGCCTCACCACTGTCCTGTTTTCATTTGTGCAATGAAGCGTAGACCACGTAGCATGATGATTTAGCTACTTATTCAATTGCAGTGTGTGCGGTCCTATAATGTTCGCAATGTGCTTCTAGTCTGGGGATCACTTTGGGTCCCACTGATGTCAAGGGAAGATTTCTCATTTACTTCAGAGGGTCGGGATTTGACCATTTAACATTTTTTAATGTTTCAGTTATTTCAGATGGGAGTCTGTATCAGGATGCTGTGCCCTGCTCAGCTAAAATGAGAAGGTGGGCTATCCGCCCTTATTCTATCCCCAGGGAAGGCCAAGTGTTCCATCTGCTCTGAAGAAGACTCAGTTTCATGCAACAAACGTAGCACTGGGGCATGAATTTGTCATTACAAAAGCCCTTCAATTCCACCTCAGCTATGTTGCTATGGTCTAAGCATTGTGGGTGGAATTTTCTACGCTGCCTTAGGAATCTAGATACCCAATCTGTAGATACCTAAATTTGAATGGGAACTGGATATCCACACCTCCCTTAGACATCTTTACACATCTCAGCCCATATTCTGATTTTCCTTCTTGGTGTCATTGGAGAAAAGTGCATATGCAAGAAGTTGCCAGGGAGTGGGGATGGGGGTGCATGCATGCAAATTGGAGTGGTTGTGCATACAAATGGGTATAATCAAAAATTCTGAAGGGGCAGTTTTGGAACCCCCTGTGCAAATCTGAGTCAGCATACACTGGAAAAAACAGGGCAATCTGGCTCAGTGGGCAACTTTACTTTCAAGTTCACACAGCTATATTGTTAACCTTCTCCACCAGGACAATGTGTGAGCAGTTGTGCAGGTGAAACTCTCTGAGGACTACATGGTCTCCTGTGCTCAGTGAGCTTAGCACACAGTACAGTAGAAGGGACATTGCATAAAGAGTGAGAGCTTTTGTTACCAATATTGTATGGTCTATTATTTGCTGAGATCGGGCCACATATAGAACAAGCCTTACACTTTGCACCTCCAAAATACTATTAACCTTTAAGCTGGCCAAGCAGAGTCTTTCTTTTTTGTATCCTTGGGTGCCAGTGGTTGGTTTCAGTCGATGGCATTTTGGCAAAGAGACGCAATTAAAGCCCTGACAGAGTGTCGTGAATCAGTGTCACAGAGTATGGTGCATTGCCAATCCAATGAGTATGGTGCATCAGAGTTGTCAACCACACGGTTGTACCATGTCATCTTCCCAAAGCGTGACCCACAGCAAAGCCTGGACATGGACAGCACTGGGTCCTTCGAGCTCTCCAGGTGGCCAGGATGACTCTGGCAAGTTCAGATTTCTAAGGGATAGCAAAGAAATCAATTTGCTGAGCAGCTTTACAGCTGTTTCTTTCCATCCCATATACTACAGATGAAAAAAGCCCTATTATCAGAGGGGATGTAATTGGAAATGTGTTATCACTAAGGAAAGGCTTATTAGCTCGGCGGGTCTGTAAGAGGGAATTTCCTGGAGCTCCTGGAGCCTTAGGGATTTTCAGGTTTTGTCTGGTGCATCCTTAATTCAAATAATCCTCAAGGGCTTTTCTTTTGAGTATAATAAATATACAATCCACTTACATGGCACTTTCTGGCCAAAGCACTTCAAAAGGGTCAAGCATCTCCATTTTACACGTGGGGAAACTGAAGCACCAGAAACGTTAATTGACTTGCCCAAGGTCACACCGTGAGTCAGTTCTAGAGCTAGCAACCATTGCATGTCCCATCTGTGTACCTCTGCTGCTTCCCAGTAACTTCCATCTGGATGGCATTGATTGTGTCTAACTGTATGGCAGTTGTGCAGGGGAATGGGGGTTTTTTCACCCACCTGCACAGCATGGTAGAGCTCCCTGCATGGCATGAGCAGCTCTCAGAGGAGCAGTCAGTGCATGAAGCAATAGCTCCATTCTTTACTTTCCTCCCAACAGAACTGGTAATCAGTAGTGAAGAGTAAGGGGCACCTGGAAAAGGGAGGTGGCAAATTACTACCTCCACCAGCCCAAGCGGGCCACAAGGGACCACTATGTATATAATAACACAGGTCAGAGAACTGCATCTAGTGAGTCCTTCACTGAGCCCAATAATCTGTGGCTGAACGAGAGTGAGCACATGTAACTTAGGCCTGAGGAATCAGCAGAAGCTATTTAAAGGTACCACGATTTGAACAACCACTGAAAGAGCTCATCACGTATTGAAACCCACAAGCTTTCATATCCAAAGCCAGAAGCCGAGGCCTGAAACCACCCACCCACGATATTTATGCTAATTTACAGGAAGTTTTCCGAAGGCACAAGAGACAGTTGTGCACCCAACTCCCACTGACAGGCAATGAGATGTGGGCACCTAACTCCCATTGGGCCTTCGAAAAGAGCAGCCTGAAAACCTGCCAGCCAACTCTTATGAGTCCAACAGGCAACATTACAAAGCCCTCCTGGCCTGGGTACATAATGGAAACAGCTACGTTCTTCACTCAGTCAGCACCCCTGGGTGGATGCTATGCTGTGAGCAGTGTAATGTTTCCCTGGTAGAGACTAAACAGGCAGGCGAGTTTTGGAACTGGTGGCCCTGTTGTCTTCCTACCTGGAAAAAATTCTCCATACAAGATATTAATACACTAAATGTATATATGCAATAAAGCTCCAGCAGACCCCTCTCCGCCAAATTTACAGACTTCATTAATTATTAGCAACTAAACTGTTATAGCTCAGTTATATTTGTCACTGAATGTCCAAAGCACACCAAGTCACACCCTCTTCCTATTTAGCCCCACTACTAATATCATGGGTGTAAGGGAAAGTAGCAACTGGCCCATCCGCTGCATCCCCCCTCCCCCTCATCAGCAGCTTTTGAGTTGTCCAGTCCGGAATGAGAGCACACTACAGCAGAACTGTCCGGCCATCCCAGCTGGCCAGGAAAACATAGTCAGTTCACATGCTAAGAGTAAAACACTAAAGGGCAAAATCTGTTTCCCCACTCAAGCCCCGCTGAAGTGCCCTAGTAGGAGGGAATGTAAATGCAACAGCCTGGGGGAGAACTTCCCTGACACAGGAGCAGCATAGGGCCAATGTAGTATAGGGCTGTAGTGTGGCCTAGTGCAGTGGTTTTCAAACTTTTTTTCTGTTGATCTAGTTGAAGAAAATTGTTGATGTCCACAACCCAATGGAGCTGGGGCAGAGGGTTGTGGGGTGGGGCCAGGAATGAGGGGTTCAGGGTGTGGGAGGGGGCTCAGGGCTGGGGTATGTGGTTGGGGTGCAGGAGGGGATCAGGGGTCTGGCCTTGGGATGCAGGCTCTGGGGTTGGGCTGGGGATGAGGGGTTTGGGGTACAGGAAGGGGCTCTGGGTCTGAGGGGGAGCTCAGGGCTGGGGCAGGGGATTGGGGTGTGCAGTTGGAGTGTGGCCTTACCTCAGGTGGTTCCTGGTCAACGGCGCAGCGGGGGTGTTAAGTGCCTGTCCTGGCACCATGGACCGTGCTATGCCCTGGAAGCAGCCAGCAGCAGGTCCAGCTCCTAGGGGGAGGCACGCAAGAGGCTCCATGCAACTGTTGCCCACAGACACACCCACTCCCCACAGCTCCCTTTGGCCAGGAAACAGCCGAATGGGAGTACGGAGTCAGTGCTCGGGGTGGGGGCAGCGTGCAAATCCCCATGGCCCCCTCTTCCCACCCCCAGTAGCCAGACCTGCTGCTGGCCACTTCCAGGGTGCAGCGCGGTGTCAGAACAGGTAGGGACTATCCCACCTTAGCAGGGCGGCACCACCAATTGGACTTTTAATGGCCCAGTCAGTGGTGCTGACCAGAGCCACCCTGACCCATTGCTTTACATTCCGTGAAAGTACATTCCCAGTACTGGGTCATGACCTGCAGTTTGAAAACCACTGGCCTAGTGAACAGAGCACTACAAAGGTGTCAAGAGACCTGGGTTCTGTCCCTGGCTCAGCTCCTGAGCTGCTGTGTGACCTTGGGTGAGCCACGTCATCACTGGTTCCCCTTCTGTCTCATGCATGTAGCTAGTAAGCTCTCCAGGGCAGCAGACATAGTGGTGTGTCAGTACGGTGCCCAGAACAATGGGGCCTCTGGATGCTACTGTCATAACTGGCTCATGGCTGGACCTATGGACAGGGTAAATGTCACTGTTCTGAAGAGAAAACGCTTTTGCCTGTGGAACAGAGCGGATGGCACCCGATATCAGGGATTGTCAAAGTCATCCTAGAAGGAAGGAGACCAAGAACTCCCCAGAGGTGCTCACCCTTGCCCCCGTTTCAAATTGTGCCAGCTGGCTCCTGTGTTCTCCTATTAATTAATACTCAGGAGGCAGTAGTAGCAAGCTCTGCAATTAAAGCAGTGCCGAATGGCTTCCATTACAGATCTCTGTTTGATTTCATTTAGGTTCTAGAAACAAAGTATAAATACTCCCAGCCAATGCATGTACTGTAAGTGCACTGGCCAAATATGGTTTATCCTTTAAGTTTATGGAACACATTTTGTTTAAACAGGAAAACAACTGAATAGATCCCCGTTTTCTCACAGCCTTTCCCTGCAAGCCCCCTGGGCAGTGGGATTTAGGGGAAATATTGGCACAAGGCCCTTGTTAAAGTATTGGCAGCGTTTCTGGTGATGTTGGGCACCACAGGTTGCTTTAGGATTTAAAAGAGGGAGGGAAGGCAACTGATAACTCAGTCTGGAAATAAAGTATCATCTTCAGATTTGGTACAGCAAGGAACTGCTTCTCCTCTAGGCTGCTCTATTCTGGGACTCAACACCATACACCAAATCACAGCCCTGGGAAGCGGAAAAGGAGGTACCTCTTGTAGTGTGTTCTCATGAGCTGTAAACAGGATGTACCTCAATTTCTGCCTCCCAGAGCTATAACTGGGTCTGAGGTATGGGGTGAAAATTCACCTCCGTGGAGTGGGCCAGCCTAAAGCTAAAACACCATTTAATCCCACTTAATTCCTCAAAGTAGGGTTTAAGTGAGATTTAAGTGGCATTGAGGCCAACCAGAAAGGGTAAATTTTCCCCAGGCTAGAATAAATCCTGTCTGACTCTTTCACTGAGTTATTATTTTCTGATTAAAGGTGGGGAACAGATTAAAATATCCCCTAAGTACAGCTGGCTAATTTTCACACTTTCTTTACAACAAACGACAAGCCAAAGGCTCACTGCTGGCAGGCATCAAATCCAACATCTGCAAAAGGAGGGCCTCTGGCCTTCAGAACTTACTGGAATTTTCCAACCCATGTAAAAAAATTCCCAAGCTGCCTGCAATGTTTATTGAAGAGAGGGTGGGGCAACTGGATTGTCCATGCCCTGCCTTACTCTGAGATGTGTCCCTGCTTCCAGCCTTATGTTTCAGGAGTGTCCACCATAAGGATTTGACAGGATAAGTCAATCAGCCCTAGACAGAGTAGGGTTCAAAGAGCTCAATTTCTCACCTTCAATCTGAAGGGGTAGCAGGTCTGAAGAACAGGGGCAGGGTCTCCCACTCCATCCATTCCCACTTATCTACGTGCTCCCTGAATGTGTCAGATCCAGTGTTTGGAAACAGGACAGTGACTTTCCCACATCACCTATTGAAAAAGAAGCCCCAGCTGGGGGATTGGATAACATCTGGCCACCTCTTATGTAGCACTTTTCATCAGTAGATCTCAAAGCGCTTTGCAAAGGAGGCTAGTATCATTATCCCCATTGTACAGATGAGGAAATGGAGGCATGGAGGAGGGAAGTGACTTGTCCAAGATCACCTTGCAGGCCAGTGGCAGAGCTGAGAATAGAATCTCCTGTGTCCCAGTCCAGTGCTCCAGCCACTAGCCTGCACTCAAATAAGTGCACGTGAGTAGAACTGATTGGAAATTCTCTGATGGAAAATAAAATATTTCATTGGCTGATTCGTCTCACTTGAAATGTTTTGCAAAGATGGTTCAAGTCTGATGAAGTTGCAATGGCCCCTAGGCAGATTTCTGATGTACCCTACTTGGTGGGGTGTTGGGGAACAGGGGTCCCAGGGCTTTGAAGCTCCTGGCCCCCTATTAGGTCCATCAGGGCTGCCTGGCAGATTGCCCCAGGGCCAGGTCACCATTACTTTTCGCTGAGAATTTCAACATATTTGTTTTCATTTCAAATCAGACTGAAACCAAACCTTAGTATTTCAAAATCCGCTGTGAAACAGTTATCTTTCCCCACATGGATCTACTGATGGGATCTGGATGTTTTTCGTGTCTGAAGTGGCTGGTTCAACTCCACCCTGGGGTCAGTAGGCTCCAAAAGTTGTACCCATTTGCGGGCTGTCTGGTGGCCTCTCTGTATGATGATTTTGGTGGGTCTCAATTGGGTTTCTAGCCGAGAAGTGTCTACTTCACCAAATCCATCACCACATCTGGCACTATGTGGAGGCCTCAGCAGAGGATGAAGACTGAATAGTCCAAGGACACTGATCTCCACTCTCTCCAGTAGATCAGATTGATCCCCATGGAAGAGGAGTGTTGAGGCACTGAACTAGCTGTGGCCAATTCCACAGGTTATCTGCTTCAGACTGTCCACCTGGCTCCTTTCATATGCACTTAAGGAGATCCCAGACTACACAAAGAAAAAAAAAGTGAACCCACAGAATTATCTGAGTCATTTTTTGATTGGACACATGCTAGGCATCTGCTGGAGTAGACAAGCAACTCAGGGGTTAAACACCCTGGCAGAAATACAGTTGTATGATGTTATAAAATATTTTATAGCATTTTTACAATATTGTGCAATGGGTTTTGGGACCTGAAAAGAAAACACCCTATAAACGTAGACAGCAGCTGATGGGAGAATGCATGACAGGAATCATTTACCTCTCCACCCCGCTTCTCTCTTAGTGCCCTCAGTACAACCAGAAACACTTGTTCCCCATTTCTAAGGTTGATTTGGATTTCTTTTCTTTCCCCCGGCACATCTGTGCAGTTTTTATGTGAGTGCTGCATAGTTACAGGGTGAGCGCATGCTCCTTGTTACTACAAACAGCCCCTATAAATGATGGAGCCAAGTGTGTCTAAATATTACAACATATTAAACACCTTTCAGCCTGATCCATAAACTTGTAATTGGTACAAAAATAACAAGACCCCTCTTTGAATGTGGCTCCGTGTTCGCCATTGTCCAGTTGCTCAGTTCCCGCTTGCTTCAAGACCCAAACAGCAGAGTCTATAAAGGAAAATGGCAGTGATTAGTTAGAACGTTTAGATGACTAAATAAGAAGCTACTAAATTTAGCATGCGTTTGCAGAGAGAGAGAGTGGGTGGGTGAATAAAATGAAATTTTAAAATAGGGTTTTCAGAAATACAGCGCAACTCGCTGATTGATTATCTTCATATCTAGCTGATTTTCACCCACCATACAGCAGGTCAACACAAATTTGGTGCACCATTTAAACTCTTACAATAGGGCTGTGAGTAATGCCTAACTCTCTGGCAAGAGCTGACTCTGACCCAGTTGTATCTAGCACTAGTGTGTCTCAGTGTTAGGATGGTCTAAGATTAAGGCTCAGGGTCTGCAGCTCCCATCTGGATGCATGGGAAAGGCAGGAGACTTTCAAAATGGTTTTAGCTAGAAACTTATTTTTTTTAAAAAAAATGAAAGGTGAGATTCTTATGTAATGTTTGTATTCCAGTAGCCAGGGTTTTGAGAAAAATTCCAAATATCACTAGACGTTCTATAAAATCGCAAGAGTTGGTAACACTGTGTTTATAGTGAGGCATGCTAAGGAATGGCTAGTACAATTGTATGCTTTAGAGCGAAAGAGGAAAGAATTTTTCCTCTTATGTACTGCCCTGCAATAATCATCCAGGTACTTTGTAGGAGAATGAGGGGTTCCTCTCATGGAAAAGCATCAAATATTTGCCATCTCTGAAGGTAGATATCTGACTTCATGGCCTATTTGTCTGATCATTCTGGGAAAATCCTGCAGTGTGATCCTATGGGTGTTTTGAAATTGTTTTAACCATTGTCAAATAGAGCATACAATAAGCAAACTTTCTGTACAACAGCTCTGTTGGCCTGACTTCGGTAGGGGACTCAAACTGTCTGTCGATGTACTGAGAGAACTCGGGGGTAGAGTTTCTTGACAATTCACTTTTGCATTTCAATTTTCTTGTGTTGTTTATGATTGCAATTATTTATATTCCACTAGCACCTAGGGAACCCAGCCAGCCTCAGGAACTCTGTGATAGGGTGAAGCTCTTGTGGAGCCAGGAATGAGGAAAAGAGATGGCCAGATGGGCTGTCAATCACCCAGAGAGACAATGGAGGGACCTCCCTTCCCTGCAAAGGACTATATGTAAGGAAGCCCTTTCTAAAACTCCCTGACTTCCAGTTAGGAGTCAGAGTTGCAGGAGGAAGGGACACCTAGAGGAACCTGGATTTGTTGTGTTTTTTTTAATGAAAGTATTCCTTGCTAGGGCGTTTCTTTATTTGGGGTTTTGGGGAGGGTGGATGTGGGGGGAGGAAGAATTTGGAATAAATCTTGGTATTTTTTGTTTAAACTCCTCTCAGCTGGTGGTAGCTATTGCACTCTGTCACTGACTCACTGTGCTAGGTGCTGTACCAACACCATCCTGCTCTGGAGTGTGCAATGACAGCCTTAATAAACAAGAGAGGAAACAGGTTAAGTGCTTAGCCCAAGGTCAGCAGCTGTGTCAGGAATTGGGCCTGGATTTCCTGTGTCCTATCCCAGTGCACTGGACCATCCTGTCTCAGCTTTAGACAGCTGAATTAAGTTGCTTAATAGATAGGTAGTTAGCCTAGGAACTTGCCCGGCTAGTCTCTTTATGATTTCAGGGGACTCTGGCTTTGTAACTCTGGGTGAGACCCACCTCAGGTAGGGCCAACTCTACTGTTTTGGCCACCCCAAGCAGCGCGCCGAATTCCTGCCGCTGACGGTGGGGGCAGTCCATGTGCCTTTAGGGTGGCACATGCATCTTCGTGGCGACGGCAATTCGGAACAGCTTCTGTCTTCAGCCAGAAGACAGAAGCTGCGCCGCCACGGACAACTGAACATAGAAGCTGACACCGAATTGCCACTGCCGCAGAAACGCATGTACTGCCCTAATGGCACACGGACTGCCCCTGCCGTCCATGGCAGCAATTCAGCACGCTTATCCTTTTCCGTAGTGACTGTCCAGGACTGTTTGGATATGTGGACTCCCTACTCAGACCCTATGCCATCAGCACTCCCAGCTATCTCCGTGACACCACTGATTTCCCGAGGAAACTACAACGCATTGGTGACCTTCCAGAAAACACCATCCTAGCCACCATGGATGTAAAGGCTCTCTACACAAACATCCCACACACAGATGGAATAACGGTGAAACTACTAAAATTACTTACACTGAACGTGCACCACCTACCATCGTTAACAAGGTCCTAAACCAACGATTTCAGCCTCAATTACCCCAGCATTGCTGGGAATAGCACTCACCCCTGGTTAGTTACCTCTTTTGAGGGGACACTTTACTTGTCTAGACCGGCGCAATGGTTCTACAATATTTGTCTAGAGAACAAATACAAGCACGTGATGAGTGAGTCACGCGCTATCAAAATAAAGGCTCGGTGTCCAATGCCGATCTGAAAACTCATACGCCACACCAGAAGCCTTCATGAAGTCCAACCTTCTGGAGTTGCTATCTGAACTCACTTAGCCAAGAGTGGAGAGTTTCGGCCCATCCAAACTGGCTAGTTATCTCTGTCGTGGCTACGGAAAAGGATAAAATTGGGACACAACTTGAACATTAGATATCAAGAATGGCAATTACATATAAACTGTAAGGCGATACTACTTCAACTGCGTCCCCTGGACAACTATAGCTGACCCTTAAGGTGGCTCATCCTGCACAGCCAAAGAAAAATTCAGGACCAAGATACTTCAAAGAAGAAGACCTTGTCTGAGCTCAGTTCAATCTGCAATTTGATCCCATCAGCTCAGGATTAAATAAGACTGTGAATGGCTTGCCATACTACAAAACCCGAATTTCTCCCTCCCTTGGTTTACAGGACTCAACTGCTGGAACACAGAGGCCTATCCTCCTGATTGAATAAACCTCATTTCTCTAGCTTTCCTGCATGTTGTTGAAGAGCAATTTCACACGTTTCTTTACAAACAAACGACAAAGCCAAAGCTCACTGCTGCCAGGCAGTTCAAATCCAACATCTGCAAAAGGAGCCTCTGGCCTTCAAGAACTTACTGGAATTTTCCAACCCATGTAAAAATTCCCCAAGCTGCCTGCGAATGTCTTAGTGAGAAGGGTGGGCAACTGAATTGGTCCATGCCCTGCCTTACTCTGAGATGTGTCCCTGCTTCGCGCCTGATGTTTCAGGAGTGGTCACCATAGGATTTACAGGAATAAGTGCAATTCAGCCCTAGACGGAGTAGGGTTCAAAGAGCTTCAATTTCTTCACCTTCAATCTAAGGGTAGCAGGTCTGAGAACAGGGCAGGGTCTCCCACTCCATCATTCCCACTTATCTACGTGCTCCCTGATGTGTCAGACCAGTGGTTGGAAACAGGGACAGTGACTTTCCCACATCAGCCTATTGAAAAAGAAGCCCACTGGGGGATTGGATAACATTCTGGCACCTCTTATGTAGCACTTTTCAATCAGTAAGATCTCCAAAGCGCTTGCAAAGGAGGACTAGTATCATTATCCCCATTGTACAGATAGGAAAGGGGCATGGAGGAGGGAAGTGACTTGTCCAAGATGCACCTTGACAGGGCCAGTCGGCAGAGCTGAGAATAGAAGTCCTGGTCCCAGTCCATGCTCCCAGCCCACTAGCCTGCACTTCAATAAGGCAGTGAGATAGACTGACTTGGAAATTCTCTATGGAAAATAAAATATTCATTGGCTGATTCGTCTCACTTGAATGTTTTGCAAAGATGGTTCAAGTCTGATGAAGTTGCTAATGGCCCCTAGGCAGATTATCTTGATGTACCCGTACTTGGTGGGGTGTTGGGGAACAAGGGGTCCAGGCTTTGAGCTCCTGGCCCCCTATTAAGGTCCATCACGGGCTGCCTGGCCAGATTGCCCCAGGCCAGGTCACATTACTTTTCGCTGAGAATTTCAACAGTATTTGTTTTCATTTCAAATCAGACTGAAACCAACCTTAGTTTCAAAATCCGCTGTGAAAACAGTTATCTTTCCCCACATGGAAAAATCTACTGATGGGATCTGATGTTTTTCGTGTTCTGAAGTGGCTGTTCACTCCACCTGGGTCAGTAGGCTCCAAAAGTTGTACCCATTGCGTATTGTCGGTGGCTCTCTAGTATATGATCTTTGGTGTGTCTCAATTGGGTTTCTACCGAGAAGTGTCCTACTTCACCAATCCATCACCACATCTGGCACTATGTGAGGCCCAGCAGAGGATGAAGACTGAATAGTCCAAGGACACTGAATCTCCACTCTCTCCAGTAAGATCAGATTGATTTCCCCATGGAGAGGAGTGTTAGGCACTGAACTGAGCTGTGGCCAATTCACAGGTTCATCTGCTTCAGACTGGTCCACCTGGTCCTTTCATATGCACTTAAGGAGAATCCCAGACTACACAAAGAAAAAAAAAGTGGAACCCACAGAATTATCGGAGTCATTTTGATTGACACATGGCTAGGACATTCTGCTTGGAGTAGACAACACTCAGGGGTTAAACACCCTGCAGAAAATACATTTGTATGATGTTTATAAATATTTTATAGCATTTTTTACAAATTGTGTCAATGGGTTTTGGACCTGAAAAAGAAAACACCCTATTAACGTTAGGACAGCCAGCGATGGAGAATGCATGACAGGAATCATTTACCTCTCCACCCCGCTTCTCCTTAGTGCCCTCAGTACACCAAAACACTTGTTCCCCATTTCTAAGTTGATTGGATTTCTTGTCTTTCCCGCACCATCGGTTGAGTTTGTGAGTGCTGCCATAGTTACAGGGTGAGGGATGCTCCTTGTTTTACTACAAACAGCCCCTATAAATGATGGAGCCAAGTTCGTGTCTAAATATTACAACAGATTAAACACCTTTCAGCCTATCCAGAAACTTGTAAATTGTTACAAAATAACAAACCCCTCTTTTGAATGTGGCTCCGTGTTCGCCATTGTCCAGTTGGCTCATTCCCGCTTGCTTCAGACCAAACAGCAGAGGTCTATAAAGGAAAATGCAGTGATAGGTTAGAACGTTTAGAGGGACTAAATTAGAAGCCTACTAATTTTAGCATGCGTTTGCAGAGAGAGAGAGTGGGTGGGGTGAATTAAAATTGAAATTTAAAATAGGTTTTCAGAAATACAGCGCAACTCCGATTGATTATCTTCATATCTAGCTGATTTTCAACCCACCATACACAGGTCAACACAATTTGGTGCACCATTTAACTCTTACAATAGGCTGTCGAGTAAAAAAAATGCCTAACTCTCTGGCAAGAGCTGACTCTCACCCAGTTGTATCTAGCACGTGTGTCTCAGTGTTAGATGGTCTTAAGATTAAGGCTCAGGGTCTGCAGCTCCCATCTGGATGCATGGGAAAGCAGGAGACTTTCAAAATGGTTTTAGCTAGAAACTTATGTTTTTTTAAAAAAAATGGAAGGTGAGATTCTTATGTATGTTTGGATTCCATAGCCAGTTTTGAGAAAAATTCCAAATTATCACTAAGACCGTTCTATAAAATCGCAAGAGTGGGCTAACACTGTGTTTATAGTAGCATGCTAAGGAATGGCTAGTACATTGTATTGCTTTAGAGCGAAAGAGGAAAGAATTTTTCCTTTATGTACTGCCCTGCAATAATCATCCAGGTACTTTGTAGAGAATGAGGGGTTCCTCTCATGGAAAGCATCAAAATTGGCCATCTCTGAAGTTAGATATCTGACTTCATGCCTATTGGTCTGATCATTCGGGGGGAAAATCCTGACGTAGATGATTCCTATGGTGTTTTGAAATTGGTTTTAACATTGTCAAAGAGAGCTACAATAAGCAAAACTTTCTGTAACAGCTCTGTTGCCTACTTCGGTAGGGACTCAAACGTCTGTGAGTTGTCTGAGAGAACTCGGGGTAGAGTTTCTTGGACAATTCACTGTTGATTTCAATTTCTTGTGTTGTTTTATGATTGCAATTATGTATTTCCACTAGCACCTAGGAACCGCGCAGCCTCAGGAACTCTGTTAATAGGTGAAGCTCGTGTGGAGCCAGAGAAGTAGGAAAAGAATGCAGATGGGCTGTCAAGCACCAGAGAGACAAGGGGAGGACCTCCCTTCCCTGCAAAGACTATATTAAGGAAGCCCTTTCTAAAAACTCCCTGACTTCCAGTTAGAGTCGAGTTCAGGTAGAGGGACACCTAGAGAACCTTGGATGTTGTGTTTTTTTTAATGAAAGTATCCTTGCTAGGGCGTTTCTTTATTTTGGTTTTGGGGAGGTGATGTGGGGGGAGGAAGAATTTGGAATAAATCTGTATTTTTGTTTAAACTCCGCTCAGCTTGGTGTGCTATTGCACTCTGCTCATGACTCACTGTGCTAGGTGCTGTACCAACACCATCCTGCTCTGGAGTGTCAATGGACAGCCTTAATAAACAGAGAGGAAACAGGTTTAAGGCTTAGCCCAAAGGTCAGGCTGTGTCAGGAATTGGGCCTGTGATTTTCCTGTGTTCCTATCCCAGTGCACTGAACCATCCTGTCTCAGCTTAGACAGCTGAATTAAAGTTGCTAATAATAGGTAGTTAGCCTAGGAACTTGCCCGGCTGTCTCTTTATGATTTCAGGGGACTCATGGCTTTTGTAACTCTGGGTGAGACCCCCTCAGTAGGCCACTCTATGTTTTGGCCACCCCCAAGCAGCGCGCTGAATTCCTGCCGCTGACGGTGGGCAGTCCATGTGCCTTTAGGGTGCCACATGCATCTTCGTGCGACGCAATTTCGAACAGCTTCTGTCTTCAGCCAGAAGACAAAGCTGCGCCCCACGGGACAACTGAACATTAGAAGCTGACACGAATTGCCACTGCCGCAGAAACGCATGTTTACGCCCTAATGGCACACGGACTGCCACCTGCCGCCATGGAGCAATTTCAGCACGCTTACCTTTTCCGTAGTGACTGTCCAGGACTGTTGGATATGTGGTACTCCCTACTCAGAACCCTATGCCATCAGCACTCCCAGCTATCTCCGTTGAACACCACTGATTTCCCGAGGAAACTACAACGCATTGGTGACAACTTCCAGAAAACACCATCTAGCCACCATTGGATGTAAAGGCTCTATACACAAACATCCCACACACAGATGAATACAAGCTGTCGGAACAGTATCCTATTGATGCCATAGCACAAACTGGCTGCTGAGCTCTTGCCTTTATCCTCACACACAACTATTTCCAAATGTGATGACAATAATATCTCCAGATCATGTAGGCACTGCTATGGGCACCCGCATGGCGCCACAATATGCCAATATTTTTATGGCCGGAACTGGAACCAATGCTGTCCTCAGCTTTCGTTCACTCACGCCCCCTTTCTCTAACCTACGCTACATTTGATTGACATCTTCATCATTCTTGGACACATGGAAAGGAGACTCTGAGAAAATTCCCACCACAATTTCAACAAATTTCCACCCCATCACCTCAGCCTGACATCCCACGGGAGGGCCACTTTCCTAGACACCACGGTGCAAATAAGTGATGTCACATGTAACACGCACCCTATATCGAAAACCTACCGACCGCTGTGCCTACCTGCCATTGCCTCAGCTTCCATCCCGGCACATCACACGATTCCATTATCTACGCAAGCACTGAGGTACAACTGCATTGCTCTAACCCCTCAGCAGAGACCAACACCTACAAAATCTCCACCAAGCATTCTCAAAACTACAATAACGCCGCACGGGAAATAAGAAACAGATCAACAGGCCAGACGTTACCCAGAAGCTTCCAACTCCAGACAAACTCTAAGAAAGAAACCAACAGACTAAACTGCCATCATATACAGTCCCCAGTTAAAACCCCTCCAATCGCGTCATTAGGATCACAACCATCCTGGACTACGATCCACACTTTCACAGCCTTGGGTGGCAGGCCATTCCTCGCCGCAGGCAACCGCCAATCTAAAACATATTCTCACCAGTAACTGCACACCGCCACCATAGTAACTCTAGCTCAGAACCAATCCATGCAACAACTCGATGCCAACTCTGCCCACATATCTACACGAGTGACACCATCACAGGACCTACCAGATCGCCATACCACCACCGGTTCATTCACCTGCATGTCCACCATGTAATATAACGCCATCACTATGCAGCAATGCCCCTCTGCCATTGTACATCGGCCAAACTGGACAGTTGCTACGGAAAAGGATAAATGACACAAATCAGATATCAGGAATGCCAATATACAAAAACCGTAGGGAACCACTTCAACCTCCCTGGACACACTATAGCAGACCTTAAGGTGGCCATCCTGCAGCAAAAAAACTTCAGGACCAGACTTCAAGAAAACTGCTGAGCTTCAGTTTTCATATGCAAAATTTTGACACCATCAGCTCAGATTAAATTAAGACTGTGAATGGCTTGCCAACTACAAAACCAATTTCTCCTCCTTGGTGTTCACACCTCAACTGCTGGAACAGCCCCTCTCCTCCCTGATTGAACTAACCTCTTATCTCTAGCTTGCCCTTGCATATATATACCTGCCCCTGGAAATTTCCACTACATGCATCTGACGAAGTGGGTATTCACCCACGAAAGCTCATGCTCCAAAATGTCTGTTAGTCTATAAGGTGCCACAGGATTCTTTGCAACCATAAAATCCTCTCTCAGAATTTAAAATTGTTCCAATTTTCACTGCAAATATTTCACACCTACTGCGAGTTATAAGGACCCTGTCCAGGTGGATAAAGCAGATCTTTTGGTTCTAATGTCCTGCTCTTGGAATGTCTTGAAGGATGCTGTGACTGGGAATAACTTCCCCTGAAAATGGTACCTTCCCAGAGAAACATCTGCCAACCAGTCCTCACCAGCCAAAGAACTGCTGCTGTGTGCAGTGATTATTGCAGTGACATTGTTTAAGTTCAGGGACTGGGGTATTATCCAGCGCACCTAGATGCAATCTGGATGTTTGTTGGGTATCTCTAGCTATCACAATGGGGAACATATCCTATTCCCCTTCCATCCCTAAGCATGATATAACATGACCCAAATTCTTGTAATAGCAGCTGCCCCTGCATGTAATCCTCTTCTCAACACAGAAGAGATGCACGCTAATCCCTATCCCACCCAGCAGATGACCCCTGCCTGTTGTTCTTCGATTCAAAATTAGCTGCCCCAGGCCAATCCATCTCCCTCCTTCCCATCCATCTCATAGATACCTTCCCAGTTAATCCAGATGTCCCCATCCACTTCTGTCAGCCTCTCGCTTCCTCAGGGTCAGGGCACATATGCCACAGAAGCACAAAAAGCATTTTGCAGCAGGGGAGTTAGGTGAATCTATGGTACTCGGGCTGTAGGGGAAGGGAGTGGGATCTGAGCCCAGGAACAGCTGAGTTAGCATGTGAGGAGCTCTGGGAGCCTGCTAGCTCACAGGGGAGGAGAGATCATGAGGATTTATGTAGAAGCAAATCCTCCCCTGGTCCATATCTCCATCCCTATTGTGTTTTATCAGCTTGTGACGGTGAAGCCTTGAGTGTGGGAGGAAAAAACAGATACTGGGGGGGACATCTCCAGTACAAAGTGACCGTGATTCCACTATTCGATACATTAATGCTCATTATATTAAGGGATCTACACAATGGGTCGCCTTTTTAAGCTCATTTATCCTCATATGGCAGACAAACCTCCTTATCGCCGTATTAATCAGTCTGTCCATTTAGCCACATAGCTGCCTCTCACACTGGAATTTATAGAGTGCCCATCCTCACAGCACAGTGCTCTGACACACTCTGTGGGATTTCTTCAGACACGGGTCTATCAGTGGCCAGACTTTGAATTGCGCTGCAGCCAACCTCTTTTTAACCCTGCATCTTCCAAAGTCCCCCTCTGAAACATTTGATCATTGCAGGGACCATATTAGAAGCCATGTAATTGCAAATGGAAACCATCCCATCCCAACCCCTCCTCCCAGGCCAGCTGCTATCAATGGCATCAGAACTTGGATTACATCAATTCTTTTGACATTGCCCAATTGAAACCTGGCTCCCCCAGGGAAGCCTGGTTTAATTGAGTGTGGTTATTAATATTGTATTATCAGCAGCCAGATGGTCCGGAGACAGGCAATGTTCATACATTTTACTGATGTCCTTCAGAGGAAAACGATTTCCACTTATCTCCCAGTCTCCTGTGCTGTGGGTGCTACAAAGTGTTAATAGCACCCCGCTCTGTGGAGAGCCATCTCCAACAATAATAGCCTGTCTGTAAAGTGAGATGTAAAAAGGTGTTGGTGTGGAGTTTAATTAAAGTAGTTTTTAGAACTTTTGTGGGGGAGATGGCAAGTGCTGGGTCCCCCACCCTGAGCCTAGAAAATGCCCAAGAGTGACTTCTCTGGATAGATGTTTAGACTGATACACTAAGAGCTTTCAGCAGCTTAACCTGGTGCCGCCAGTCCTGCTGCAGCTAATGCCAAAGGCATTTCCAGCGTAAAGCAACCCTGATTTTCCAAGCAGGTCAGTTGGAGCCAAGCAAGTTTGGGGACGGATCAAAAGTCATCTGATGACTTGTGTGGAAAAATGTGGATGTGCAGGGGCGGGGAATAAATCTGTTTCACAGCATGGTTATGACCAGAGAAGTGACTATAAAATGGTGGCTTAATGAGGGGAGACGCCAAAAAGTCTTTGGAGTTCAGGCTCAGATTAACATCCAAATATTTTCATCAGTGATCTTAGTCCAAGCTGTGGCTTCCAGCCTTTCCTGTTTACCCATAACCCCCTTCACCCAGTAGGTCCCACAAGCCTCTGTACAAAATACACACACTCACACACCTGCTGTTTGCCTTCTTGCAGGTCAGCAAACTGGGGAGGAGTGGGAGGTGGCAATCTAGCAACCTAATGACCCCTCTTGAATTGTGATCTCTTTTGGGAGCACCCTGGCAGTCTGTTCCATCACACTGACTGTGGGCTCGTGTTCCGAAGATAAGTGTGATGCTCCAGGAGAGAAGCTGGCTCTCAGGTCTCCCAATAACCTTTTGGGAAGCACAACAAGCAACAATCAGAGAGGAGATTAAAAGATGGAGGGGCAATTTGGGACTTCCTCCATCTTTCCTCATGAGAAGAGGAATGGGGATGTCTTCAGTGTGGTGTACTGAAAACTGTTTAAATGACACACTATCCCTTTAAGAGTATGGGGTTTTCTGGTCTGGCTTGCAGGGTAGGGGGCTCTGTGTGGAAGCATGGGATCTGGTCTTCTGCAGTCCATCTGCAAAGAGACAGCCTAGAGCAAGATGGGGTGAGTTGTGCTTTCTGTCTTAGTGAGCAGTCTGTTTTGTCTGTCTCTGGTTTTGGTTACTGTATGTTATCATTATGACTTCCAAGAAATAAAGTAGTGTCACATTGCAGCCTTTCAAAAAAAGTGTTTGATCTTTTTATCCATTTTCTCTGAATGTTTGCCATGATCACAACACTTCATCAAGAGCTCTCCTGGATCTTGGCCTCTTCACCCAAATCAATTCCCTTATTCCTAATTTGTCAGTGTCTTGCATACCAAATTTACTCAAGACCTGGTGCCAATGACTCTGAGATGTGGGTCAGCGGGGAAAGAAAAGTCACTGCAGTTTAGGTTGCAGGAGGAAAAGATCTGCAGAGTCAGTATATTAGAGAATGTATTATTTGCTTTGAGGCAGCAGTGGCCTGTGGTAACTGAGATCAGGAGAACTGTGTTCCAGTCCTGGCTCAGACAGTGACTCACTCTGTGGCCTTTAGCAAGTCACTTTGTGTATCTTCAGAGTCTCCATTTCCAGATGAACAAAGTGTTACCACAGGTAACTCTCACACAGGGGTGTTGCGGGGTGGGGGGTGTTTGTAAAGCACTGAGAGCCTTTTGCAACAGGGGCTGTATATATGCTAAGGGTGATTCCAGGGCTCAGATAATGCCATAATCCTAACCCCTCAGTCATCACCCCACTTCAGACTCAGCTATTGTTTGCTTCTCACTCATTTGACTGCCTCTCCCTCTGAGACATGAGTTCATACGGCTAACTCTCAGAGGATTCACCAGGGTGTCCTATGGGATTGGAAAACTTGGTAGACTGGGTCCTCTTCAGAAAGGAGGTGGTAGATGGCATGTGGAGCCTTGGAGAATAAACTGAACTCAGAAATGTGGTGTGACATACATATAAACAATGTCCATGTGCAAATCCTGGCTTTGGCCCAACCTCTGCCTTCTACATGGAAAGGGAAGGATATTGTGGGACTTGCTAGGCTTTTGCTTAGCCTGATACCCTTCCTTTGCTAAGCTTTTGCCCATCATGTGCACTTTGCTTCTTGGTGCTGGTCTGCACAACAATACCTGCCAGTGGGAAGACATTTACTCTGCTAGGAATAGCTCCCATGTTGCAGTATATTGATCCAGCCTCTTCAGCCAGAAGATAAATTGCTCTCATTCCTTCTCTCCCTGTCTGTCCTTCGAAGAGTGCAGCAAGAAGAGCAAAATGGTGCTGTGAAAGGTTGCGAGAGAGTTTGCAGATAATATGTAAATATTCACATCTGTGGCTTCATCATTCAAGCTAGGGAGGAAGATCGAGTAGTCTTTACGGAAACACCCTTCTATCCCCCTGGAAAGACTACTGTGGGGGCCTTATGTGAAGCTCTTGCATACTGATGGAGAATCATTGGGACCAGTCCCATAAAGACCACTCGATCTTCCTCCTTATACATATATTTGCATAGTTGCCTCTGCAACATTTGTCTTCTCAGGTCCAGCTGTCTTGAAGAAAAGGGTGCCCATTGTACTGACCTGCACCAGCAATGGGGGGTCTGGGACAATGCAGACAGAAAACAAGCAACGTCATCAAAGCAAGACTCATTTGTGGCCGTAGATACCTAGGTCTTATGGGAATTCAGCGCCCTGTAAAGTAATCCTTCATTCACAGATTTAAGGGCAGAAGTGGACCCTTTTGGTCACCTAGTATGACCTCCTGCATAACATAAAAGACCATCATCCCCTCATGAGACGTGCACCAGCCACTCCTGCCTTACCCCTTAGGCAACAGGGATTATGATCATTAAACCAAGTTGAAAAAACTAGGTCTACTTGCAAAGGAATGACTTGCTTGCTAATTTTGGGGTGGAAAAAGTTTCCCATTAAGAGATGCTGGGAAGGCCTTGAGCTGGAATCATCTGAGCATAACCCAAATGACAAACTTCCTGCACTTGCAGGGGGAAAAGGACCTCTGTCCTTCCTGTCTTTTATATCTATGTCCAAATATATGGAGCACACCCCTTCCCCTGAGCACTTCCTGGTGACCTAGTTCTTCATCTTGTGAAATTTAACACCGGGACTGGATACAGATTGTGAGAACAGCCGCAGTGACGTAGATTAGATTTACAAAAAAGGACAGCTCTCATGCTTCTGGGCATGAGTCAGTCACTAACTGCCTGGGGTCAGGAAGAAGCTTTCCTATTGACAGCTTATTCCATAAGGCTGAGGTTTTTTTCAAAGGGGCCTGAGGGATTTAAACACCCAACTGCCATGGAAAGTCAGTGGAAGTTGGGCACCTGACTCCCTTTGAAAAATCCTAGGCTATCTTCCCACTACTAGGTTTCTATCACCTTCCTCAGAACTGTCTGGGGTTGGCCACTGATAGAGACTGTCTGCTGGGCTGGATGGACCTGAGGTCTGAGCTGGTCTGGCAGTTCCTGTAGTGGAAGATGCAGTCAGTTATCAGCAATGTTGAACGTGAGGCTGCCTCAAGGATTGGTTTGTGAAGGAAATGGTCCAGTTCGCAAACATTATTCTTTATAACTAACTCTGCTTCTCTCCTTCCCTAACACTCGTGATAAAAGCCTCGTGACTGAAATATCCCCATGGATTATTTCCTAGGGGTATCTAATGGCTGTCATGAGTATGCACTGCTACCTTTCTACCATAACGGTAAAGCTGGGCTGTACAGGAGACACAGGCACTGACTTTCCAATGTGCTGGTGTTGGAGGGTGTTGGACCTCCGGATCGGCCCCAGGCCCCGTCCCCACTCCACCCCTTCCCCCGAGGCCTCATCCCTGCTCCACCTCTTCCCACTCCAGGTCCGGCTCTTACCACCCCATTCTGCCCCCTCCTCCTCCGGGGGGCTGGTGGTAGTTGCTGGAGGGGGGCAGTCCCTACATGGGGGGCTGGGTGCAGGGGGGCAGTCCCTGAGGGGGCTGTTCTGCCCTGGACAGGGCACGCTGTCTCTGCAGGGAAAGTACATGTGCCAGCCCAGTGTTGGGGTGGGGGAGTCTGGATGCTGGGGGCACAGTCCCAGAGCGGGTTGGGTGATGAGGGGAGCAAACTCTGGCTGTGGGGGTGGGTGCATGGGGGGCAGTCCCTGGCTGGGGGGGACATCCCACACCAAGCAGGGCCTCCCATCTTTGTAGGCAGGCTCCGCAGCTGCACTCTCCCAGCCCCGCTGCCAGCAGCCGTGTGGATGTGAGGGTGGCAATGCATCATACCAGGCCACCCTTACAATAAATTAATTAATTTGAACAGTTAACTTTTTGACTTATTTTGCTCATTTAAAATGCTCTTTGTAGACATTTGCCAGAGGCGAAATGAAAGGTACTAGAGCGACTTGAATCGTATTGCTGTCATATAACAAATACTAAACCTTACTGTGTTTATAGATGGACAGGTAGTACCAGAATATATATTGTGTGGATGCAGCCCACATAACAAAGAGAGAGATGCACATACAGTCCTCAATGGTAAATAGGTTGAGAACCACTGCTACAGTGCATCATGGGAGATGTAGTCTTGCTGGCAAGCTCAGCCCATAGAGAATTCAAGCATGAAGCTCTCAGACTGCAACATCCAGTAGACACCATGGCACCATTTCCAAATAGTAATTTTTTTGGTCTAAAAATTTTGTGTTTAGCTGAAACACTCTAGTTTTCACTCAAAAACCAAAACCATTTCAGTCTTCAAGCATTTGACTTTTTGACGAAAAAAATCAAAACTTTCCATAGAAAACACACTTTTTGCAAAAAAAAAAAAAAAAAATTCACTTAGTCACAGACCGAGTTTTTTATGGACCAGTTTTGACAGAACTTTTTTGGCCAGCCCTCATCTCAATTTTTTTTATTTTTGGTTTGGTGAAAGGCGAATGTGTAATCTCAAATACTTTGCAGGCAGTATGTGGCACTGCTAGGACTGGATAAGCCCTAACCTCGGCAGTAGTTGCTTTCTGCTGGAATATTCAAGCCTTGTTTTTGTTTGTTTGTTCTCTTCTTGTCATGAGCGGGGAGTATCTGGACCTGATGGTGACACTGCCAGGAACTGCATGTGCCCTTCAGGCCATATATTTGCTGCAAACATCAGAAGCAAAATACTATAGATGACATCTGTTTGGTAGTTCATAAATATTTCATAATGTACTGTGAGCCACCCGGTGAAAGACAGAGACCTCAGCGCTAGTTCAGAGCTTATTACCGAAGACTGACAAAAGCTGCTAATTGCGTTGGTGGCAATGATAATATTGACAGTGATAGAGGATTAATGACTGTGGTTGATTTGCTTTGCTGTGGGTGATCTGTGTTAAAATGTAATTTGAGGGTGACAGATACGGTTCTGTGGAGGGTTTCCTGTCTTCTCTTGTTAGACCAAGGTATCAATATAAGTAAATAGGCAGCTATTAAGTAACAAGTTATGCATATGGAGACAAATTCTGCTCTGAGATGTGCCAGTGTAAACCTGAAGTATAATGAGAGTTACTCCAGGTTTATACTGGCGTATCTCAGAATAGAATAAGACACAATGCCTTTCTTCTAGCCCCACCTAAACTGGAGTCAGATGGTTATAAGGCTGAAAGAAAATTCTCAGTGATTTCAGTCCAGTTGCTTTAAACTGGAATTTTTTAAAAGGAGCCTATGGGAATTGGGGAGAGTCAATAGATGCAATTCCCCTCAGTCCCTTTTGAAAATTCCTGCTGAATTGCTTCCACCACGTGTAAAGAGGAGAGGTTTTTTAATAAGTAATTGCACTGGGCCAAATTCTGCACTCCCAATTCAAGGAGAAATCCCTTTTTACTGAACATACTTCAGTTCTGTAGGTCTCCATGGATGGGGGGAGGGAGGAGTAGGGTAAGGGCAGTGGGACTCAAGAAAGTCTCCTGGTTTTTATTCATAGCTCTGCCACTGGTTTGCTGTATGCAAGATGTCTCACACAGGTATAGAACTGCAGCTATATGTCTCTATAATGTATTCCATGGATGATGTAAGGCTTGATTCATTAATGTTTGTAAACCATGCTGAGGTCTTTGGCTGAAAGGAGCTTTTATTAAAGAGTCTCCATGCTAAGGGCTGCCTAAAACTAATAAACAGAAAGTTGGAGCGATGTAATTTGGGGCCATGATGACAGCTGGCTGTGTGTGCACGGATGTGTGTGCATGGATGTGTTTACGAATCTTGGAGATACCTGTTACATTTAGAGATAAAAGAATCTTCGACCAACGAAAGGGAAGAATTGTTGAAGTGTTTTTAAGTTGTTTTTTTTTAAAGAGTTCCTTTACAAGCTTCAATTTTTGCAGCTTGTTGGGGTTTTTTGGGGTGGGGAGAGTAGGGCTTGCCGGCCATCATTACCTTCCTGCTGGAGCAGATTAACAGATTGCTGGAAGGATGCAATTTAAGTGCAATTAATTCTGCTTCAAGTCGCAATGCAGTGTTGCTAAATAGCTCTCGAATCCCCCATATCAGAATCCACAGCCTTGCACTGCCTATCAACTTCTGCCATGGGGCTGCACTTTTAACAGGGTCTGTTCTGCCAGTGCAGCCCTTTGTTTGCAGTCAAACATTTTGCTCTGATAATTGGCAGACAAAAATGGTATTTGTGTTATAGCTCTACATTTTATAGGGATACTTAGAAGGTTTTCTGCTCAGTTACTTCTAAGCACCTCATGTGCAGGGAGCAAACTCCAAACTGCCTTGCAAAATGCCAACCACAGCATCCACTTCGGTATCTGTTTGATATCTATTTTATCGGCTCTGCCAAACTGTCAGAGCAAACATGTTCCCATCTGCTTGCATAAAGTAGTAAGAGTTACTCGTAAAGTAAAACAGATAAAATATAAGGCAGTAAAATCACACTAGGCAGTATGCTAGCCACTTTTTTCCAGATAAGACTGTTGTCTTGACTGTAGTAAACAGGATTAAACTGGATTCTTTATTTAATCAACCCCCCCAGATTCTGCAAAGCCTCATACAGGGGTTTAGGTTTATGAAGGTGAAAATGGGACTCCTGGCCAGAGGTGCTGGAGCCAAGGGTGTGGGGGGTGCTGCCGCACCTCTTGTCTTGACGTGGTTTCCATCACACACAGGGTTTACAGTTTGGTTCTATGGCTCTCAGCGCCCCCACTATACAAATTGTTCCTGCCCTCGCTGTTCCTGGTGGGTGTAAAGTTAAGTATGTGCATAAAACTATGGAGGATCAGAGCCTTGGTCTATAAGTGCTTTCATGCAGGGATTGTCTTTGTCTTGTATGTACAGTGCTTAATACAGTGGGGCCCCAGCCCAACAGTGGGCTCTGGCCCTCCATCTGAGCCTGTAATCATCATCCTCTCCTTTATAAACACAGAACACCCCTGCTTGCTTGTTGTCTCTGGTTCTCACCCCTTCCCTCTGGTCCCCCAAGTATTCACAAATACGTCTTGCACACACTCAGTCTAGGAAGCATTAGGTACAATAAATCTACCTGTCTGAGTGAGGACGTCTATATAAGTATCTGAGCTCCTCCCAGTCTTTAACGCATTGGTCCTCCCCAGACCCGGTGAGGCAGGGCAGCGCTGTTATCACCTTGTACAGATGGGGCACTGAGGCCCACAGAGGCTAAGCGGCTTGCCTAAGGTCACATAGGAAGACCATGGCAGAAGAGGGGACTTGAACTTGAATGTCCCAACTAGCACCCTAACCACTGGGCAATCCATCCTGTCAAAGAGCACATGACTATGAAACTGCTGTTCCTACTGGCATTTTTTTAGGGTGATCAGACTTTCAATGTGAAAAACCATAACCCCTTGGAGAAAGAGGGAGTGGGGTTGGGGGCTGCTTATGAGGAGCGGAATTCAGGGGGAAGTGCACAATAGGGGGGAGAGGGAGAACAGTGCCCTCAGCACCCCTAGCTCTATTCAGTGGGTTTTGGCCTTCTCATTCATAGGTGCTAAACTCTGAGACGCTACAACAGAAAACACAAATTCCCAGATTTGTAGTAGAGCAGAGGGAAAAGTGCTGGCCCCGAATTTTTGGCCAAGGCACTAATGGAACTTCCCATGCAGCTCACACTCATCACTCATTTTGTTTTAGATTTATCCCGACTTGTCTCCATGGAGCCATTCAAGGATAAAACAGGTGAAAGTCATTTTTTACACACGTGCAGCACGTCTGCACTAAGGCTTATACGGATGCAGCAACTTCTCTGTCACTGTGCTGGTGCAAGACAAATACAGAAGGAGCTGAATTGCCATGATCCTGCATTGTGTGCAGTCACGCACAGCACAAGTTGGCTGTAAACTACCAACATACTGAGTGAGGTAGCTCTTTGCGCTGGTACAAAATGGCTGCATGTAGTGCAGGTCAATGGAGAGTTAGGCCTCCAGTGTAGACAAGATGTCAAAGGAGCTCATGGCAGCTCATGTGTCTCAGCTGAGAAACAAAACACAAAACTTACTGATAAATGTCAACTTCAAAGGGATTCCCCATCTCCCACCCCTGCCCCAGAACAGAGCTTAGCACATTCCACACATTCACCCCCTCGAGCAATGGCCTGAAAAAATAGATGGCCCTTATACACCGTGCTCTAAAGGTCAGCAGACTTCAAGCTGATGGGCCGACAGGAGGAGTGAATTCCACAGCTGAGGGACCTCTGCTGAGTGCACTCTGCCACTAGCCACAGGTGTCCAATTCCTGGAGCTCTTAACAAAAGTGCCTCAACCTACCAGCATATAAGGGACGGGGGGAGGCTTCATTTTCACACCCTTCTGCACTTTGGGTTGGACCCAAAGGCCTGGCCCTTCACTGAGAGATGAGGGTGCTCAGCACTTCGTTGTCAACAAGGGATGCTCACAAGGGATGACCAGAGGAACATTTCATTTCACGGCAGCTTCCTAAGTTTCTATATTTATTTTCATTCAGAGCTGGAATGAGAACAAGGATCTGCAAACGTACATGTGCGTGCACCGGCTTGGAGTGTGGGGGAGCCAGGTTCACCTCCCTGCTCTGCCTGATTTAGAGCGGACCTTTTCACTCTGACTCAATCAGCCTTCCCGGTGAAGGCTCAGGCGAACCAAAATGTCTCCGCAGAATGTGTGGCTTCTTTGAAGCAGCACACTTTGCGGCAATTTCGATTAGGCAAAAATGTTCTGAGCAGTACTTTTGCAGGACTGGGCCTGAAGTGCTGCTGACTACAGAATGCAATGAGAGAGAGGCTGCTCTTGCAGTTGGAAATAAGGCCTGGAATTTAAGCTCTTAATGACCTAAGAGGCTCTGGGCCTAGGAAACTTTGTGAGACAGTTACAGGCTGATTTTGATACCAGTTCTTGGTGTCTTAACCAGATAGGATTCACCTCAATGGGGTGGAGGTCCTATTTCTGTGATGGGGGCATCAGAGAAAATGACTTCTGCTGCTTAATAATACAAGGTTTTCTAGCTGGGCGTAACATGTGCCTGTATAGAATCCAGCCTCATGTACCTTTGTCCTTCAGGGATATATCCCCAGTCCCCGAGGCCAACTCCTAGAATGACAATGCAAAGCAGTTTTCATGGTTAGTCTCCCACATCTCACAAGCCAAGCACACAGGACAGCTGTAGAGGCCTGATTGTCTTAGGGCCCTTCAGCTAGTTTCCTGTGGCTGTCTCCTCACATGCTCTTGCACCACAGTGCCCTTGTGCACAGTGCCTTTTTCCCCCTCCGAGGGGATGTACAGCTTAATGGGACAAAATCGGAGGGCCCGGACAATCTCCATCCGAGGATATTAAAGGAACTGGCGCGTGAAATTGCGAGCCCGTTAGCAAGAATTTTTAAGCAATCGGTAAACTCGGGGGTTGTACCGTACGACTGGAGA
>NC_133781.1:12210722-12334849 GCF_003597395.2 Chelonoidis abingdonii
TGTGTATGGGTAGGGTTTTGTGGCCTGCCTTGTGCAGGAGGTCAGACTAGATGATCATATTGGTCCCTTCTGACCTATGAGTCTATGAGTCTATGAGCAATAGCCAGCAGCCCTACAATGTAGTGAGCAGGCCTTTGATATAGTGATCAAGCCAGCTTTGAAGGGTATGTGTCATTGTGTTTGTGTGTCTATGTATACACATGTGCATGCAGGGGCTTGTTCAGCTCTGGTTCTGAGCTACAGTGATGGGTCCAAGCCATGAACTTTAGAATCCGATCTAAACTCATGCAATGCATGAGGGGGGTGGAGCCTGTATTCCGGTGTAAGCTTGGCTCCGGGCAGTGGGAGGATCAGCTCTGCGAGGCAGAATGCTGAAGGAAAGCCTGGACTGTGTCTCTGCTCATCAGCCAGTCCCTGCCCACCCCACAGACTGTGCCTGTTACATTGGAGAAACTTCATAGCCAGCTCCCCTATGGGAAAACATGACCCCCCCGCACACCCCTGTGCTGAGACCAGGCAGGGACAGCAGCTGAGGAAAGCTGGCTGTGGAATTCCACTGTCCTGCGGGCAGCTTCCGCTGGCACTTTTCACAGATGTCAAAGCACTTGAGAGATGAGGGGCCACTTTAAACTCAGCGACACTGCTGTCTCTGATGGGGGAATGGCTTCCTCCCCACTGGCAGGGAGGATCTTCATCAGCTCTGCAATCAGCCTGCTCTGAGGGAGAGTGTGCAGAGTTTGCAGGGTCATGCCTTTGCCTCTTCCCTGCCCCTCCAGAGTGCTGTGCACCCTGGGGACTCCATCCTGAGGACAGTCCCTGTGCTGCTCCAGTTGCAGGGACGTCTGTTGTGACAGGCCTAGTATCCTGTCCTCACACGCTGTCACAGTCTGACTGGATGCGGTTGCACCAGATTGACACCTGTGTGAGATCAGAATCTGGGCCAAGACACACAAATGTGCTTGTGCTGGCCAGTCCTGCTCTTTATCTGTGCCCACATTGTCCTGTCACTACAGAGACGTCCTCTCCTCTCTTCTCTCACCCTGCCCCCTTCTCCTCTGTGTTCCACCCACCTCCTCCCTGTTTCTCCCCACCTGCCAGGGGGCAGCCAAGTCCTCCAGTGACCCTGGCAAAGCCCTCATGCTCAGACAGGTTCACGGGCTGCAGTGGTGGCTGACCCCTGTGTGGGGGATCTAACAGGGAGAAGAATTGGTTTCCTCTTTGTACACTCCCAGCATAGCACTGTCCAGTCTTGCTGTCTTAGGGCCCAATCCACTGAAGTCAATGGGAACCTTTCCATTGCCTTAGTGGGTGCCCCGTGCCCGCCCTGCCCTGCTGTGAAGTCTGAACACCAAGGCTTGTGGATAATGAGATAGCTGATTATTATACACCAAGACCCTCTTCCACAGCAGCCTCTGTCACTGGCCGGCCTTCTGACATGCCTTTACTTCTCTGGACTGTGCAGTGTTCCTGGCAACTGGGATTCCCAGCAGGCTGAGGAGATGATGGAGACATACACCTGGCACAGATCTACCAGGGGTTCCTCTCTCCTGATGCAACCAGTTTACAAACCAACCTAGACTGCAGAGAGTTACTGTTATTCTGGGATGAAAAGGGAGTGATTTATAACACAGAAGTGGTGATTGTGGGCAGTACCTTTTACGGGCAAAGGGCATGAGCTCATTTCCGATATAGCCCTTTGCAGGTCTCTCATTCGTGATGCTCTGGCGATGGAGAGACTGCCCTGAAGCCAAGAGGGAGAACTCTTCTGTCAGATCCACTTAGCCTCTCTTGACTGTGAAATGCTGCTCTTACATGGGTGGATCTCCCATCTCCCTGCATTTGGCAGGAGCGGGGAGGATTTCGGAGCTGAGATCCTGGCAATGCATGTTTGCAATAAGTCTGGATTAACTGTGATGTCAGACATCTGGTGAAAGCATCATTTAAACGGCGATAGTGAAAACATCATGCCTCAAAGCCAGCGAATCCTGGCTCTTCCAGAGGGTTGATTCTACAGGGGTGGCCTGGCTTGCATCCCAAGGGGGTCAAGTGACACCTGTCTTGGTGTGGCCAACTGTTTCCTGAGCTAGCAGGTGCGCCTGCTTTTGAAAAATAAAACAAAAACAAAACCCAGCTCAACTATATTTTCTCCTGTTTTGCACTCTTCCAAAACCAACAAGTGAACAGCCATTGAAGCAACACCCTGAATCTGATTAAGAATTCAGACATGAAGAGGTTCACAAATTGCCTGGGACTGAAGTTGAGTTCTTTATTTTTAGTAGTTTCACAGAGAATAAAGAATTAAATGCAGCCTTTTGCAAAGTTCACGCAGGGAATGAAATGCACCCTGATGCAAAGGGCCAGTGCAGGTCCAGTGGCATGACTCAAATACTTAAAGTGACATGTATGAACAGGGCCTGTGTGAGCCAGGGGAGTAGGAGTGTGTGTGTGTGTGTGTGTGTGTGTAAATCTCTGGTCTACAGGCACTCTATAGGTGTCTTAGTGCATGCAACTCACGTACAACCAAAAATGAGCAGAGGTTTAAAAATTTAGGGCATAGGCTTTGATTTTTGGTCTGGCTTTAATGGGGCCTTGGGTTTTGCACCTGACAAATAGTTGTGACTGCCATTTTGTGCCAGCAAGTACTGTAGGTGCTGTCTAGGTCATTTGAAAGTTGAAGAATTGAATTTACAAGCACAGCTAAGAACTTAGGGCCCAGATCCTCAGATGCCAGTTAGGCTCCTAACTTCAAGCAATGAAATTAACTTGAAATCAGTGGAAGTTAGCACCCTAAATACTCTTGAAGATCTGGGCCTGGTTCTCTAAATGATCTAAGGCTGAAATTTTGCAAGCCACCTAGATCAGGGGTTCTTAACCTGGGGGTCATGACTCCCAAGTGAGCTGCAAACAGGTGTCAGAGTCTCATGATTACCTGCCCTTCCCATAGTGCTAGGTAGGAGAAGGTTCCCAGCTAGAGGGCATCCAAGATGGAAAAGAGTGCCAATCCCTGGCCTAGGGGATTTGGACACATAAGGCATGCAGATCCCTTAGGCAGCTTTGACATTCTGACCCCAAATGTCCTCAGCTTGGCAGGCACAAAACTGGAGACCATTTAAAAAACAAACAAAAAAACCTTTGCCCTTAGTCCATTTAGTTGATCAGGGCTGAATTGTCTTCACACTGCCTCTCCAATCAAGTGGATTGTATGATCAAGTAGGCATGGTACAGAGCTGTCTGTAAGAGTGGAGGTGGAGTCACAGAACAAATTCACTGTAAGCAAAGAGTCACTCTAATACAAACTAGAACTGGTGCATTACAATGCCCTGTATTAATAGGGGCTTTCCAATGTATTATAAACAGAGTCTGAATGCCATTCATTTAAGTTAGGTCTAGGGCTTAGGTACCTGTAGGGTCCTATTACCATACTATTTCAGCCCCTCTCAATTGTTAATGGATTTATCCTCACAATTTCCCTGTGAGGTAGGGCAATGCTATATCCCTATTGTACAGATAGGGAAATAAGACATGGGGGGAGGGGAGGGTTCACAAAGGTATTTAGGTGCCTATCGCCAAATGACTTCAGTAGGAGTTAAGTGACTTCCCACAATCATATGGGTAGTCATTGGTAGAGCAGGAACCTGAATCTAATCAAAGGATGATCTTCCCTATGGTCCCACTGGCCATGCAGTCTGTCCTGTTCAATTATGTCTGTCTCTGTAATGTTGTTTCCTGTCTCCCCAGCTGCTGGCGAAAGCGATAGCTCATCCACCGCATTTCAGTTAGCGATGGAGGGAGAGAGGCCTAGGGACCGAATAGGGGCTGAGGTTCACCAGGATGCTGGGATTCCATTTCTGGCTAGGTCACTGGCTGGCTCCGTCCTCAACCCACTGAAGTCAATGGAATGATTCTTGCTGACCTCAGTGGGCTTTGGGGCCAGCCAGGAGAGGTGCCAGGGTTTCTGGCGCCCTAGGCAGAATTCGGGGGACGGCATTTTGTGCAGTCTGCACAGGGCGCACGGGAGCTTCCGGTTCCACTCCCATCGCACCACCGAAAAAGGACCCTCCGCCAAAATTCTGCAGGCGACAGCGGCAGTCATTGAGCTGCTCAGTTGCCGGCCACTGTTTTCTGCGGCACGTCTGCAGAAGGTCTTTCTTCGGCAACGCAACGGGAACGGAACCGGAAGCTTCCGTGCGCCCCATGGGGAGCACACAAAATGCCGCCCCCCGAATCCTGGAGCCCTAGGTGACTGCCTAGGGTCGCCTAATGGAAACATCGACCCTGGAGCCAGCCCTGACCCTCATTGTGCCCCAGTCCAGCCCTTTCTAAAACGGGGCTAGATTGGCTAGTAATGCTTCCCTTCCTCATACGGAGAGTGATGTTTGGAGATACTAGTTAGGTGCAAAGTCTTATCTTCTTAGCACATGGGATCAGTCCCAGCAGGCTCTAGTAATACAATGTAACTAAACAGCACTTGGAAAGGATAGAGCAGAGGGTCAGGACCTCAACAGGCGCCAGGGACTTGGGACTATCCTGCTCTCCCTATGGTACTCAGTGGATGGGGAAGCAGATGGTCCTGGCGAGAAGGGATCCTGACATGGAAGAGGCTGAGAACTGATGGGCTCAAGCTTAGACCCCACCAAGCTAGAAACAGTCTAAAAACCTAGCACAAGACAGATACATAAAACCCTGAACCCAGACCTGGGGGCTGGAATCAAATAGATAGTAACTAGCTTCCAGGAGAATTTTCACCTGGTTTATGGAGTGGGTTTCCCCTCTCTCCTCGCAGTTTGAAGAACACACCAGTTCCTAGGCAGGCCCAGAGGCAGGTCCTGCTGATAAAACCATTTCTGAATGCAGCCTGTCCCTCGAAAAATACAGCCTTGCATGTGAACTGACAGTATTGGAAGAACTCTGGGGACCACCAGGAGGGCTTTTACCTCAGTTCAGTTGTGCCCAGAAAGAACAAGGGATCTTATCCATCCAGCATCGCAGATGGTAAAGCCTGGGCTGCCTTTTCATGCCAAAAAATATCAGCATTGCTGCTTAGAAGTCAAATTCAGAGCAGTTAACCCAATGTAGCCTGCAGACCTGTACAGTGTATACGCATCCTCCTTAAGCATTCATTTGGCTACAGAATGCCAGGACTTGAAGGGTTAATAGGGATGCTGGCTAGATAGAATATTAGAAATGGAGCAATGTGGCCTCAACATATTATTTTCCCAGTTAAAATTTTCAAAGCGTGTTTACCAGCTCTAGTCGATACCAACCCTTTCATCGTCTGCTGGGGCAGTCAAATAACAGCTCATAACGACTGGCCAGCAGGGAAAAAGATCAAATGTCTTCCAAAAAATCCCAGCCCACCATCTCGTCGGAGCTCTGCACACTCAAACATCTGAACCCTTGGCAATGATTTAAAGGATGGCGTGCGGTCCAGTACATTCTTCAGCAAACAAGTGGCTGCGTTTTAGAGGAGGGCAGAGGTGGAATAAGACGGTTTTTGGCACGCTGTGTGAGGAAAAGATTTATGGAGGTTTTGTTGTGTTGTCTTTAGGCAGCTTCTGGGAGGTGGGTTGTTTTTTTTTCTTTAAATCTATTTCTTTCGATCTGAAGCCAAATCCACCTTTCCTACAGAAGACAGGATGATTTGCCATCAGAATTACCATTATTGATTAATTAAACAAAAGCTGCCCTTTTAGCCTTAAAATTCATGGGTGCACAGTCTTTGCTTCAAAGATCTGATGCAAGAAAGTAAGAATGCCTACAATAAAGGCCTTAAATGCTGAGGTTAAAAAGGGATGACCCGAGGTTGGGGATCAGTTCCATGATACTCTCTGGCACCCAAAAACTCCTCCAGCTCTTGAGAGATTAGTACCCAAAAGAAGGTGATTTGTTAAAGCTATGGGTGTGTCTCTTTTGTATCTTAACCCAGGACATCTGGCAGAAGCAAGAAGGGTCTCTGATCGCTGGCTCCAGCCCCCATTCTCACCCAGTGAGCTGTGCATCATTGAAACACTGACCGTGGATTCTCATGCAAATGGCCGAACGGTGAGAGCAGATGTGAAACATTTGGTTCTGTTCTTGTTGGCTTGTAAAGAAATAATACAACTGAAGGGTGGGGGGTGAGGGGGAGAAGGGGTGGGGGGCAGAGGGGTGAGGAGAGAAAGTTTACAACAATGACTTTCTCCCTTGGTGGCCCGAAGTAATGAAGTTTATGTCAGGCTGTGCCAAATTCATATCACTAGGTGAATGGGAATAGTCTTGTCAAATTGGAGGTAGAGGCAATGCACCAATATTATAAACATAGGGAAGTGTGGAAGCTATGGCATGTCCAGTTTGGGAGCATCTATCATTTTCTCCTCAGCCTCAGTTTATAAAGTGGTTTCTTACAGTACTTAGACAGTTTACTCAGGCAGTGTGGACTGGCTGGAAAAGCTGACTGCATGTTTCGAGTATGTTGCGTTTGCTATGGCAGAGCTCTGGTAATGAGGTGCACTGGCAGGTTTTGTTGATATTAACGGACCAAAAAGCAGGTGAGGAGGGGGGAGGGAAGGAATTGCAGGCTCAAAGGAACAGGCAAGTAGGAAAAACAATATATGCTACGGATGACCCCTTCCCGGCCTAAAATGAGCACAGCATGTCAGTCATTTCCCAGTCGAATCCCCCCGAGTTTCATTCAGCTCACTGTATGTGCAAACATTACTGGGCAAATAATAAATCCTCTAATGACACAAGTGATTCAGCAAAGTGGCTGGAGTTTTCTCGGACGTTGTTCATATTGGCATCCTCAGCATGCAAATATACTCTTCCGCATTCACATGGTGCATAACCCACATACACGCATACAAATTCATGCTCACAGACACATATGCACTAGCTCATCTTGGCAGGCTGACAAATCCATGCACACATTACACACTTCATATGAACATATGCATGTAGGTATACACACTTGCATATCTGCAAACACATGCATGCAGATGTGCATAGACATAAAACATACATGTGTATGCATGCACACACGTATGAATACACACACATGCAAACAAGCATTCTTATATATGCATATACATACATGCACATCCATATTATTATTTATTTCTCCTGCAGTAGCATCTAGGAGCCCCATTCCTGGACCAGAACTGCACTGTACATCCATACACATCATTATACATACAAGAACACACAACTCACTCTGGTCAAATCAACATAAAGAATTGCTTTCCGGGGACCAACCGCTCAGCCTTAACCAAAGCTAAATGACATTGTACGGGGCTCATAGGCCCTGTTAGATCCAATTATCTCCCTTTCCCAGCCATGCCCACTGCGCTGCAGTACACATGGAGATGCCATTACGTAAATGACTACCTCCTTTTTGTTCCCATTTCCTTCACTCCACTTTTCCATCTGTTTGTTTGCTAAGAGAGGCCTCTGCATTGGAAGGCAGGAAGGGGCAATTAGGAAAATTCTCTAGATTGACTCTGGCTTAGCTTTGGGGGTGGATGTGCCCTCTAAGCATATTCCAAAGGATGTGACTTACAAATCATGAGCCGTGGGAGGGCTAGATTCACTGACAGAAGTGGGTTTTGTCAGATGTGGGGGCCAGGAGGGAAGGGGGAGAATGGAGAGAGGGATCCTTGGGAACAGAGAGGGGGTCACCTGGGAAAATGGCTAAAGACCCAGTTTGTACGTATAGGCTAAGTCTAGGCTAGGAAAAGCAATTGTGATTAGGTGGGTTGAGGTTAGCTAGCCCCAACCTAACCTCAACCTTCTTTCTAATCTAAATGCATGGTAACACCTTGTTTCTTGATTTAGCTGGTTGAGGTCGATCCTAGGGGTTAGCTAACGTCAACCTAAACTCAGCGATGTTGTCTAGTCTTGACATACCCATAGATACATGGACACAACAGCCTGGTCTGTGCTACAAAGTTTTACTGGTAGAACTTGCCTTACTTTGGCGTATCTTTGCATGTATCCACACTTGATTCTCAATCCTGTTGGTGCTAGACGGTGCCACAGGCCACCCTGGAATGCCTGCTCACAATGGAGTGCATCAGCAAAGGCAGCTGGGTGTGCACACACACTAGCAACCCTGCAGTGTTGGCAGCTATATGCCAGTATAAGTGTTATCAGTAAAATCTTCTACTGTAGACATGGCGATTCTGTTCTGTGAAACAATAAGAACCAGATTTTCAAAATATTCCAGTGGATAAATTGCCTGCACAAATCAGGTAATGACCCCCACAGTCATGATAATTGCCCATGCAAATTGGGCATGAAATTACACCTGCATTTTGTGCTCCAAAGTTGTTAAAAACCCAGCCCTGCATTTGCCCCCAAAATGCTTTAGAACTTAAAGTGTTCCCAGCCTTGCCTCCCTTTTCATTCTGCTTCCTGGCTCACCCAATGCATATACATTATTGCCATTGGAGACCCTGGAGTTTCAGGTTGCAGCAAAAAGGCATCAGCTAATTCCTTAGAAGAAAAAAGAAAATCCTCACAAACCATTTCTGCATAAACTGTCCAATCCCAGACAGATTCCCCACTAACAGATGCTAATTTTTGTGTAGTGCATGGATGCTATGGTGAATGACACAGTATAAATGCTTAAGCAGGCAGATGGGCAGGCAGGCATATAATGGACAGATTGATAAATGGATGATAGGACAGTCATTTCCCCATAAATTCCCCCTGCAATTTTAGTTGCCTTTGGTTTTCTTTGTTCCCTTCTCATTTTCATGATGCCTTTCATCCAGCAGGATCTCAAAGCGTCACAGATATCTACAGAGATCACTTCACCAACTACTGATGTACAGCCACCTTTGGGAGGCAATGTTGCAGCTTTTTTAACAGTGCACAGCAATGCTGCACAGTAGTTTGGGACAAGAACTGAAGGATGCTGTATCCACCCGAAACAGACAAGGAGCTTTAGGGAAGGCAAATTTCCCATGCAAGTATCTGAGTTTGTGTCTCTCACTCCCTAATCCAGCAGGAGGCAGCATTCTCTGTCACTGCTTTGAGTGAATTTTACAGAGCCCTCCCCACTGCACCTCGCTCAATCTAGTCAACCCAAAACTCCTGTTAGTGGAGCAGCCTGAATCCTCAGCCTGAATTGAGCAGGAACCCTGATGCAAAACCTTTCAGAGAGAAGGGGACATCTCAGAGAAAACAGCATGGAGAGGCAGCACGAACCAGTAAAAGGAGCACTGTACTGGGAGGCAACAGTCACGTCTGGCTTCATTTCCTAGCTCTGCCACTGCCTTGCTGGGTGGCCCTGGGCAAGTCACTTCCCCTTTCTGGTTAGACTGCAACGGACAGGGACTCTTTCAATGGATATGTACATCACTTAGCACAATTAGGCCCTGAGCTTGGTTGGGACCTCTAGGTGCCACCGTAATACAAGCCAGAGTCATCCCCACCAAATCTCCAATAAAAACATGGAAAATGGCCCCTTGTTTGTAAGGGATGATCCCAAAGCCTGGGTCTGAATATTGTTCATGAGAGATTTGTCAGGATTTCACACCTGGATTTTACTACCCACCTCAGCCCCAATTAAGTTCAGGAGTCTTTCAGTCTGGGGTTTTGGTTCATACTCTCACAGCCCCATTCACTGCAGTGGGCTTTGGCTCAGGCATGTTGTGATGACAGCATATTTGGCTTTCTTTTATAGCCTCTCTCCATCTACAGTTATCTAAGGCTTCTCACCTGTAAATCTCAAAGCACTTTACTTAGGTGGTTAAGCATTGTTAGCCCAATTTTACAGATGGTGAAACTGAGGCAAGGAGTTGTGATGTCATTTGCTCAGGGTCCAATAGGAAGCCAGGGACAGAGGTAGAGACTGTGGCTCCCAGTTCTGTATCCTGTCCTCAAGAACATGCTGCAATTTCACCTTACTTTGGCAGCGGAAAGATATACAGTATTTTAATACAGAATGTGAATGCAGATGTAGAGTTTAATTTTCCTTGTGTGGTTTGGTTTGGACTTTTTAAAAATTGAGAATATTATAAAAACACCCCCCCATGGTATTTACTGTCATTCCAGATTGTACTGAATTGTGATTGTATCCAGCCAAGCACAAGGTGCTGCTGGGCACGAATAAAGCAGCACATAAACAATGGCGATAAACCAGAAACAGTACCTGTTTCAAAAGCACTTGACTGGCAGCAGGAATGCATCTATTCCCCATTCCAGCTAATATAGCTGTCTCAAGTGATCCACACAAAACTATACCGGTTTGTGGGTTTCCTTTGCAGAGAGCTCTGGTAAATATTTACCTGCGATAGTTGAGGGCTGTTGTTAATGCTAGTGATGTGCTGATCATTCAGTTTGCCAGACAATCTTGAGTAACCCACTGCTCAGTGGATCAAGCGTACTTGAACAGGGACTTGCACTAACATGCCAACATGGGTTGTACTGTGGCTTTTGTCGAGGTGCAGAAGACACTGGCTTATTGGGACACCGGGTTGTCCATGAAATGTACAGGTTGTGTATGTGAAATCTGTGTATATGTCACAGCTAGATTCAGATGTGAAACATTTGACTTCTATAAATAACAGTAGTACATATTTTATATATGTGTATATATAAAGCGCCTTTCATCCAAGGATCTCCAAGTGCTTTGAACACATGAATCAACTCACACAATGCTTTTGCCAGGCACAAAGTGGTTCACTGACCTTCCCTCTGCTCTATCGGTTCCACTTCACAGGCTGGGGCTGGCTGGCAGCAGTGGAGTCAAGCTCCCACCGTCTCTCTCCCCCTCCTTGGCTCCACTGCTGTGTACTTTTGGGGCAGGAGGAAGGACAAGGATTGCAGCCGTGCCTGGTTCTACGCAGGCCACACAAAGAGAGGGATGGGAGGAGATTCTTGGACCTGGCCCCTCTAGATACCAGTGAAGGGCTAGGAAAAAGTTGGCCTCTGTGAGCTGACATGGACCTAGGTGTTTAGAAGCTTTTCAGCGGCATGTGTACATGACAATCCCTCTTGCCGGTCAGTGTGGTTTACATCTGAATGAATCGATGACTGTACGGCAGCAGCGTGCGAGGTGCTTAGCAGACAGGTATGAAGACGAGGTCCCTGTCCGGTAGAGGAACATGCTGTTATATACAGAATTTAATATTCGGTCTTTGAATGACATTAGTAACATACAAGTTATTGACCTGTAACTCGGACGAGTTGTGTGTCCGAGGGAGTTATTGTCTTGTTGGATGCAATCATTTATTAGCATCCTACATTCTGGCTGCACTCTGGAAAGGATTGTATCAGAAGATAAGAAGTACGTGGAGCTCTTAAGCTATTATTCAGTACGGTACTAAAGCACAGGCATAACATCAAGCAGACAAATGGTCCCATTGCAGCCAGTGGACTGCTCATGGGCTTAGAGTATGACACATGCTAAAGTATTATGCAGAATTAGGGACCTGAATGTGTATTTTGGGATCTAACACATGGCCTAATTTTCAGAGGTGCTGAAATGGATGAGATGAGAGCCCCAAAGCTGAATGTGCCATCACCCCGATCTGGGAGGCTGTGCTGAATGTACGGCACCCACGCACAGCACCCCGCAACTCCAGCTCTCTGCTACATTGTCAAAGGAGCAGAACAGCACCGGTTGCAGCTACATGTTTTCATGTAACTTACATCAGAAACTAAACTTGCTTCAGGATCTTATTTAGAGAACCCCTAAACTCTATATGTCTCTCTCCAGCCTGCATCCCCCTGCCTCTGTGCTTCCTGGTACCTCTGTGCAGTGTGCCACAATCCCTGTTGTCAGAAACTAAGGAAGGGCACTTACTGCAGCTGTGTGGGTGAAACTCCTCGCAACGAGTTCAGGTGTACATGGCATTCAGCACCTCTAACTCATCGACTTTGGGAGTGACTAGGGGTTACAGAGCATTGGAAGAGCACACCCTGCCCAGTGCAATGCTGTACATACAGCAGCCATTGCTATGCTGCATAACCTTTTACAGGTGCTGCAGACTGAGCAGCCTGACTTATGCTTGGCAGGATGGGGCCTTTATCAGTTTACTTTGTGTTTCCCAAACTTGTGAAAGCTGAACCTCCCCCTTCAGGAAAATGAGCCCACTCATGCCCCTTCCAATCCCACCAGCGGTTGCTAAGGTTTGGCTCTTCATATGATCCTTTCTCTCCTTTGTCACATACTTTGATGAGCAGTGACATAGTTAACAATGTTGCTGTTTAAAGTGTCATCATTTGGCATCTGAGTTTGCATTGAAATGAATGGGGGCAGATCACACTGTAGAGCCCTTGTTTCAGGCTCTCTGCAAACTCTGGCAGACATTGCTGCACCGGTTACACTCAGGTCATGCTTTCAAGATATCTTGGCAAACAGAACAGCTGGAGACTTAGGGTATGGCTACACTTGGAAATGTGCAGCGCTGGGAGTTACAGCCGTGGTCGTACAGCTGTGTAGGAACAGCGCTGCAGTGTGGCCACACTGACAGCTACCAGCGCAGCAGTGTGGCCACATTTGCAGCATTTGCAGCACTGTTAGGAGTGGTGCATTGTGGGCAGCTATCCCAGCATTCAAGTGGCTGCAACGTGCTTTTCAAAAGAGGGGGGGGGGGTGGAGTGTGACAAGGAGCGTCAGGGAGACAGAGAGAGCGGATTTTTGGAGCAGACACTGTGACAGCTCCCTGCCTTGCAAGTTCAAAAGAGGGGGGTGGGGTGGAGTGTGACAGGGAGCGTCGGGGAGACAGAGAGAGCGGATTTTTGGAGCAGACACTGTGAGCTCCCTGCCTTGCAAATTCTGGCCATTTCCCCCACCCCTCTCTCAATCACTCTTAAATGTAAAAAGGCTTCAGACCAGATAAGCAGCTTCTCCGATGGACTCCCTCCCCCCCGCCGTGCTGTTTGTCTCCTCAAGCAAACAGCTGTGAACATTCCAAAGCCTCGGCTCGGCTTGCTCGCTGGAGCAAAGAGCAGCTGTGTTTGGTAGCTCCAGGGAGTACCTTCCGGTTTGTTGTAGACAGGAATTCTGGGATACCTCTTAATACCCTGGAGGCCAATAACAGCGCTGGAGAGTGTCCACACCTGATGAGCAGCGCTGCATCACCAGCGCTGGATTCGCTACACCCGTAGCAGACCAGGAGTACAGCCAACGCTGCAGCCAGGGAGTTGCAGCGCTGGCTGAGCTTTGTAAGTGTGGACACCGAGTAAGTTGCAGCGCTGTAACCCCCTCACCAGCGCTGCAACTTGCAAGTGTAGCCAAGCCCTTAGTTTAAAAAAAAAATTAGAAATGGAAACTCAGACTGTGGTGAAAGATGGAACTACCTGGCTGGGCTCCCTTTTCTCCGGCTAGTCCTGTATACTTCTGGAAATGTTGAGAGGACTGATTTCACAGAACATCTGATCTATTAGAAGGCTATGGAAACCCACCCAATAAATCACCAACCCCTATATCATGGGGCAAGCTATGTGAACTAGTCTTGTTTAGAGACTCATTTGAGCTTTTAATCAATTTCCCCCGTGGGTTATATTCTGTATAACATAATGCAGAATTCAGGGCCAAATTCTCTACTCCCTTATGCATAGGACTGCACCATGACTTCAGTGGGATCACATGGGGTCTCAGGGAAGGCAGAATCATGTTTTTTGGCTGTACAGAAATCAGGATTGTGCCTGGAACCACCAAGTACAAAGTTTTTCTATCAAGGAGCTGGAAAGGTTTTGAATCCTGTTCAGTCTCCTCATCTTACTGGCTCTTATTAATTCATGGGCAGGTGTTCCTGCCTCAATGTCTCCCAGATGTCCCCTATTCTCATGCCAGCTTACCAGTCATGCTGGTCTATCTTTGTTCCCTGCCTGGGACAGGGTATCAGATACAAGGTGGATGGAGCTGATTTTCAGCACTGGATACAAACAGGCAGACAAGAACACTGCCTCCTGCAGCAGCTAAAGCAAGACTGGGTAAGATTTCAATGCACTGTAGTCTGCTCAGAGAATTGTTGCCTGCTTCCCTGGGCGCAGGCAGTAATGTCTGGGTAACTTACCTGTGTGATCGCCTGCCTACTGCTTGAAAATTTTCCATCACCATTTTCTTGACACAATATTGGGGGGTGGGAGGGGGAAGCGTCTGCTTTCCTTACATGATCCATTTTACATCAGAAAACATACAAATCAAAATGTTCCATGAGAAAAAATACCCATTTTTTGACAAGCTCTATGTAGAGTCAGTGTCTAAGCCAGGGCTGGGCAAACTTTTTGGCCTGAGGGCCACATCAGGGTTCCAAAACTGTATGGAGGGCCAAGTAGAGAAGGCTGTGCCTCCCCAAACATCCTGCCCCCCCGCCTCCTATCCACCCCCTCCCACTTCCTGCCCCCTGACTGCCTCCCTCAGAACCCCCAACCCCTATCCACACCCCTGCCCCCTGACAGGCCCCCCCGGGACTCCCATGCCTATCCACTCCCCCTGTTCCCTGTCCCCTGACTGCCCCAACCCCTACCCACACCCCTGTCCCCTGACTGCCCCCTGGGAACACCTATCCCTTATCCAACACCCCTGCTCCCCACCGCCTTACCATGCCACTCAGAGCAGCATGTCTAGCAGCCACACTGCCCGGCCGGAGCCAGCCATGCCGCCATGCTGCCCAGCAGCTGAGGCTGTGGGGGAGAGAGGATAGCAGGGGAGGGGCCAGAGGCTAGCCTCCCCGGCCTGGAGTTCAAGGGCTGGGCAGGACAGTTCTGTGGGCTGGATGTGGCCTGCGGCACGTAGTTTGCCCACCTCTGGTCTAAGGCCAAAAGGGACCACTAGATCATCTCTAATTTGACCTGTGTATAGCACAGGCCAACAGCACCCCCTAACAACCAAAATGAGACCCACAGGAGACCAGACTGTTACGTGCCACAGGAGGGAGTGAGGTGCACTCATGCTCAGGGAACCTGCAATGGCAGGAAAATGATTAAGTGAGATATACTCAGACAATCCTGGCAAGTGACCTGTACCCACATACTGCAGAGGAAGGCAAGAGAACTCCCATGTCACTGCCAGTCTGGCCTGGGGGAAAATTCCTTCCTGATCCCACATATGGTGATCAGTTAGACCCTGAGCATGTGAACAAGAACCAGCCAACCAAGCACCTGAGAGAGAGAATGTTCTGTCCCCACTCAGTGGCCTGGCCCACCCCACCCAGTTTCCCATCTCCAGCCCTGATGCTTCAGGGGAAGGAGATCAAAAAACCACCCAGAATACACCAGGGGAAATGTCCATTCCTGACCCTTGCTGGTAGGCAACTGAAGCCCTGAAGCATGAGCTTTGGGAACATAAGCCATAAACCAGAAGTGATCCCCAGAACTGCTAAGCTCTTTCCCCTTCCATCACAAGCATTCTGATCATACAGTCGCATTCATACATTTGTTCAGCCCTCTCTTAAAACTGTTTGCCCCCAAAGCTCCTGCTGGTAGGCTGTTCCAGAACCTCACACACTCCGATGGTTACAAACTGTCTTCTAATTTCCAGCCTGAATTTGTTCATGGCCAATTTATATCCAGTGATCTACCTTAAAGCAGTCTGCATCTCCAGGGGACTGGACAGACACTAACCAGCACCTGTACATCCCTCTTATCAGCTGGTGAAGATGCGCCTGGTTTGTCCCTCTGTTGCATGGACGCAACTCCCATCAGCAGCATTAACTACAGCACAGATGGCAGACTGCATATCTGCAGAAGTCTGAGGGGGTGCCCAAAAAGAAGTGGCGCCTGATGCATCCCTGCCCCCACGCTGCAGAGTGCCAACCCTGAAGAGTGGAGGTGATAGTCCTTGAAAGTGTAGCCTGAAACACCAGTTCTGCTCTCCATCTTCCATGCCGCCTCTGTGCCCTCTTTCACTCCCACAAGGGGCGCATAGCCCCCCCCCCCCCCAACCTTCCCTCACTCTCTTGGTTTAGCTGGGGGCTTTATCCTTTGGTGTTGCGTGTGCCCAAGTATGGACAGATGCTGAAGCTCTGTATTTCAGCAGTAGTGCCCAAGCTGGAATCAGGACCCCATGGTGCTAGGCCCTGCACACACATATGGTGGAGGGGAAAGGATTCCTGCCCCCAAGCTCTAGCACTCTGAGCACACAAGATGGTAAAACACTGAGAAGGAAATGAGCTTCTGGGGATGTAGGTGAGACTTACACAATGGGACAGATCCTCAGCTAGTATGAACCAGCGCAGCTGTACTGGAGTCAATATAACAGAACTACTCTCATCTCTGCCAGGTGAGGACCTGGCCCTATTCTGTCAAAGTATCCTCGGTATGGATGTGCCCGGCCTCATTTAATGGTAGAAATAATGAAAAAAAATAACCATGAACAATCCTGGCCTGTTTCCTCATTCATCTCTGTGCAGCTCCCGCGGGGGTTGGGGGTGGGGGTGTGTGGAGATTCCAGCAACCTCTGGCAGCTGCTCAGGGGGGAGATGAAGGATCCTTTCCCAGCAGACAGGATGTCAGTGCCTGAACACAACACAGGAGTGATAGAATGAGACATCCTGCAGGTGAGGGTCAGGAGTTAGGCTGTGGCCACATCCCCTTCCATGCCAGCTGGTCTGGGAGGACTGACGGGAGCACATCTTGCAGCCTAGGACAAGGTGTAGCAGTGTCATTCTTATGAGTGCTCCTCCTTTTTACCCCCTCTCCCATGCTGCAGCAGTGCTCATTAATGCTACAATACTCCTGTAAGTGTTTTTCCCCCTGAGTTGAAGGCAAAGGGAGGTATCTGCAGAGCATGGAGCCCCAGAGCCTCCAACCACAGATGAAAAGTTCACTAGGACAAAACCAGAGTTCAAAAGAGAGCTCTGCAGCCTGGTGAGCCATGCAACAGCATTTGCCTTGCAAAGGCCAGCTTTAAATCTGTCTCAGCCTGGATCACACATGCTATGAGTTAGGTGGTCTCAGTGGAATTCCTAGCGGACAATACGTACATCCCCACAATTCAGAGGCAAAAAGTCCTTGAACTTTCAGTGCAATTTCAAGGAGGGGAAAGCCCAGGAGATTACTGAGATCAATAGAGGATTTGGGTAAAACAGGACCCTCCATTGACTCCTCTCCTCTGGGCTCTCAAATCCTCAGGCTGCTGCTGGCCCAGCCCCATTAGCTATTGTTCCTATTCATTCTAAATGAAGGGGCTTTTGTCACAGAAACCCATTCGGGGTCAGCCTGCCCCTTGGTTATCAATCTGGCTCTCTCTCCTCTGTTCATTACCCCACCTCCCCTGGTACAATGGGATGTTTTCTTCTGGAGCAGCTTCCTGACACCAAGTGGCTCCCTTTGGCTTCCAACCTTGTAATGAGATGTCAGGATGTGCAAGCCCCAGACACCCACGCCCCCAAATTCCCAGTTTAACTCCTGGTCCTATCTACATTATTGCTGGTAAAAAAAAAAAAAAATCAATCAATTAGTGAAATTCTAATAGAGGCTGTAACTGGCCACCCATTAATGAAGCATCCAAGGTGTCATGTGCTGTGCATTCCCACAGACTCCTAAACTGTATGGAAAAAACCTTCCTAACCCAGAGAATGGCACAGATCAACCTGTGCAAAAGGGACTTCTGCTTCAGGGTGCCCAATGCCCCTCCATTGGGACCCAGTTCTCAGAAGGTGTCTGCTCAGCACTTCTTGCAAATCAGGCCCCTTTAAGATGCCTCAGTTTGTGACATCTCCCCCCAAATTAAGCTCCCCCCCCCCAAATCACTAGCCACTTTTGAAGATGCAGTCTGTATTTACAGAGAATAGGTCAGATCCTCCTGCCCTTGAAGTCAGTGAGTGTCTTGCCATTAACTTCAACGGGAGAACTGTGCCCACTGCCAGAAATATAACCAAAAAACCCATTTAGAGTCATATCATACAGTTGGGCTGGGGCCAGGTATGGGATGGTTCAATCCCCCAAAAAGGAGAAGTTGAGGAAACTAGTGGGTGAGTGCAAACAGGGCAGTCTGATGACAGTCTGTAAGTAACGTTAGCCCTAGTATCTGCTGTTCAGGCAAAGCAGCATGATCCAGTGCGAAGGACAAAGGCCTGAGAATAACTAGTATTGGGATCTATTCCCAGCTGTGTTTCTGACTTGCTGGACTAGCTTGGAGGACGGATTTAACCTCCCAGTGCTGCAATTCCCATCTGTGAAAAGGGGGATAATGGTGCTCAACCACCCTTGAAAAGAGTCTGAGATTTACTGATGAAACGCAACATAGCCCTGATTCAGCAAAACTCTTACACCAAGATAACTTTAAGCATGTGCTTAAATCCCATTGATTTCACTGCTCTGTAGCTCAAGCCTTATAAATCCTAAAGGCTAAAATCATGTTTACAATAAACTTCCTACATTTCTCTCCTTTTCCCTCCAAAAAAGGTTGCCTGTAAGATTTGAGAAAAAAAATTGTTTTCTGAGATTCAGCTGAAAACAAGGAATCTCTTTGAGGATATACTGTGATCAGTTCAGGAACCATCCCACAAGCACCTGCAGGATTTTATATTTCTTTTTCATTTATTTATCACATCTTCAAAAATTTATGAGCAATTTAAATGAGAAGAAGAAGAAAGTGAAACAAAGAATACACTAGCAATCAATGAAGGGGATCTGGCTATAGAATGAACATCCAGGGAAGATTAGATAATTCCAGAGTCTTTACAATCTTTCCAAAACAACGAGGAGTCCTTGTGGAACCTTAGAGACTAACAAATTTATTTGGACATAAGCTTTTGTGGGCTAAACCCCACTTCATCAGACAACTGGAGTGAAAAATACAATAGGCAGGTATATATATTACAGCACATGAAAAGATGGGAGTTACCTTACAAAGTAAGGGGGTCAGTGCTAACAAGACCAATCCAGACAAAGTGGATGTAGCTTATTTCCAACAGCTGACAAGAAGGGGTGAATATCAACAGAGGGAAAAGTACTCTTTGTAGTGCTAACGAGGGTGGATGGGCCCATTCCCAATAGTTAACAAGAAGGGGTGAGTATCAACAGAGGGAAATTTACTTTTTGTAGTGACCCAGCCATGCCCAGTCTTTATTCAGGCCTAATTTGATGGTGTCAAGTTTGCAAATTAATTTCAGGTTTGCAGTTTCTCGCTGAAGTCTGTTTTTGACTTTTTTTTGTTGAAGAATGGCCACTTTTAAGTCTGTTATTGAGAGTCCAGGGAGATTGAAGTGCCCTCCTACTGGTTTTTGAATGTTACGAGGGCTTTGGAGCTGTGATCCGGCTCCGCTCCAGCTCCAGGCAAAAACCTGCAGCTCCACTGCTCCGGAGCTGCCCCCCGCTCCAGCTCCGGGCTCCTCTCCAAAGTTCTGAATGTTACAATTGTTGATGTCTGATTTGGGTCCATTTATTCTTTTGCATAGAGATTGTCCAGTTTAGCCAATGTACATGACAGAGGGGCATTGCTGGCACATGATGGCATATATCACATTGATAGATGTGCAGGTGAACGAGCCCCTGATGGTGTGGCTGATGTGATTAGGTCCTATGATGGTGTCCCTTGAATAGATATGCAGACAGAGTTGGCAAGGGGTTTGTTGCAGGGATTGGTGCCTGGATTAGTGTTTTTGTTGTGTGGTGTGTAGTTGCTGGTAAGTATTTGCTTCATGTTGAGGGGCTGTCTATAAGGAAGGACTGGCCTGTCTCCCAAGGTCTGTGAGAGTGAGGGATCGTCCTTCAGGATAGATTGTAGAGCCTTGACACGCTGAAGAGGTTTTAGTTGGGTGTAGGTGACGGCTAATGGCATTCTGTTACTTTCTTTGCTGGACCTGTCCAAATGTTCAGAAATCCTGCCAAACCTGAGAAAGCTTTCCCCCCATAACAGAAATAAGCTTCACAGCATCGAACACCATTTGTGCTTCCTTTAAAGCCCCAGACAAGGCTTCCAAAGAGAATAGCCAGAGATTACATGAAGTTTGCTAGGGAATTAAGGATTTGCTGTTGTGGAAGGTACTCAGCTGGTGGTAGCTGGCAATACAAAACCTTATGATAACTGGATAGATTAGCTAAAACTATAAAAGAAAGGAGAAAAGGACAGAACTAAAATATAACTGAATCTGTCATGATGGCAAAATGTGTATCAATATTGCTATGTTCAGTGGAACTACAGTGTGAAACTTCCTTTGTTCTGAAGTGTAAACTTCCTGAAAAATCATGAATATTACACTGAAAAATGGTTATTTTGTATTAAAGCTGAAACAGTTGAGGTATGTACATTCACAAATATAGATAAATAGATTGTACTCTTCTAATATTTCTAACATTAGAAGTACAATATTCAGAAAACAGTGTTTATACCAAAATGCATAAATCTAGAATAGAAATATTAACAGGACTTAATCCTGAACCCCAATTAGTGCCAAACTCTGCCTCCAGATCCACGCCTTTTACCCTAAGTGAAGTGAACGGGATTTGTGCATGCACACTTGCAGTGATGCCAATTCAGATGTTTCTTGGGGAGATCAAACTCCAGTCTCCTCTCAGCCAGGACCTCATTCCTGTCCTATTTTATCCCTTCCTCCCAGAGGGACACTGGGTCTCTCTTAGCCAGGGAATCTCTCCTCTCTCTTACCCACAGTGCATGAGCTGGTGCTGCCAGGAGTTGAGTTCTCAGGGGAGTCCTCAGTGCCCCACTGTACAGGAGCAGACTCCCTGTGTGCCAGATCACAATGCTATTCACTGATTTGGCCCAGCCACCCCTCTGTCTGTATGGAGGGAAAGACGAGTCAAATTTCAGTGGCATTGTGACCACAGAGCCAGTCATGATTTTCAAGGGTTTCTCTGCAACCAGAGGACCTAAACTTTACTCTTTTTTTTCCCAAATGAAAGTTGAGTCTAATCTAGCCACATGCCTCCAAGAACTTTAAGAAAAAACATCAAAGATCACAAGACTTATGATAATATCACAAGAGTTGGCAACTGTAGAGACACACACAACCTGTGCCAATGTTCTCTCTTATGGAGACTTCACTTTTGTTCTTTCTTGATTTTGTTTTCCTTAGTCTATTACTCTGAAATCTAAAATAACAGTTATTTAAATTGAAAATACAGGTTGCTCTATATGTCTGGAAAAAACATAACAACCAGCATAAACTGCATGAAATTGATCAGAGTCGTTATATAAGACCTGCTTCCAATATCACTGAAGTCAGCTAAGTTTGTTCACTCACTTTTATAGGCTTTGTATTGGGGGCCACATTTACAAAAATATTTAGGGACTTATGATGCAGATAGATACCTAGCTGGAGTTAAATGTCTAACTTGTTCTGGCCTTTTAGGTAAATACCACTAGATGCACTTATATGCATCTTTAAGTACCTAAATACCGTGGTAAATCTTGCCCTAGGCCCATAAAGTAAGTCAGTTTCACAAATTTTAGATAAGCAATTTTCTCCGGTTACCATGTATCAGGCGTGGGTATAGATCTTGAAAATCACAAATTAAGGATGTTTATTTGCTAAAAGAGAAAAAAAAAAGTGTTATCAAATTTCTAAGCAGACCTAGTAGAATAATTCATTGTAAATATTTGTTACGAATTATAGTCTGTTTTCTATTTACAAACACATTTGTATAACTCAACCCACGCTGCAGACAGCTAAATAGTATTCATTGCAATTTTTTTATCTTCTTTGAATAATTTGAAAATATACGAGCTCTACTTCCAAGTAGCTGCTGAAGTCTAATTGCTTAGCTACATCCATACCAAATAAACAGAAGAAAAAATCCAAGTCAAGTGTTTCATGTGCAAGTGTGTTTAAAAACTCTATAATCTATGACAAACATTTCATATTAAAAGGACATTCCCACAGGCAATGAAATAATGAAGCCCTTAGTATCAGGCATTCCAGGCATGAAGATGATAGCTATTTCAACATTTGATTTACTCTCAAAGGAGAATAATAAATTCTGAAAGCAATATGCATATATTTATGACAAACTGAGGGCCCAGTCATGCAACTCGATCCTGAAAGCATAAGTGTGTTCCATTGAAATCGTTGGGGCTGGATCTAGTTTCGGGACTTTGTGTGCCTTATAAATTGCTTCCTACCAGTCTATGACCAGAATCCTGCAAAGATTTATGCATATGCCTAATTTTATACATTTGAGTAGTCTCATTGACTTCAGTGGGATTACTCCTATGTGTAAAATTACTCATGTGCATGAGTGTTTGCGGGATCAGGGCCTAAATCAGAAATTTGTGCTCCAATACCATGGTGATGGATACCGTATGAATACCTAGGTGGATGGATGATTACACAGTCAGATACAGTACTGGATAGGTTTGTCTTGATAGAAAGCCCTTATGGAAGTCTTATAGAATTTAATAGAGAATTGAGATTTTTTTAAGCTATAGAATTTTATAATTCTCTACGAAATTCTAGAAGATGATGTAAAATAGGGGTCTATAGAAATCACCCCAAACCCTATAGAATCTAATAGGATGAGATTCTTTCTATACAATGTTTAAACCATCCTATAGAAGGCGGGAGCGAGGACACAATTCTCTATTAATATATCCTATAGGATGCCTTAAACATTCAATAGAAAGTAGATCATTCATTATTAAATCCCATAGGGTTTTAGAATAATTTCGACAGACCCCATCACATTTCTCTAGAACCCTACTTCATTTCATCCTTATTTATAATCCTAATAGAGCTTCCTCCATAAAAAGAAGTGACTTCTGTGCTTGCTCTGTTTAAAACATGTTTGGTGAAGAAGTAGCTATCAACCGCTCAGGGTGAATTACAAACTGTTTTTCCCCTAAATCTGCCTGAGCTTGTGACAATAGAGAATGAGATGAACTTTTGGCTACCAAATCCACCTTTAGTCGGAGGCTGATATAAACAGGGCGGGCAATGTACCAAGTATCAGAGGGGTAGCGGTGTTAGTCTGGATCTGTAAAAGCAGCAGAGAATCCACCCACGAAAGCTCATGCTCCAAAACGTCTGTCAGTCTATAAGGTGCCACAGGATTCTCTGCTGCTTTTGCAATGTACCAGCGGCTCCGGCGAGTAGGGGAAAGGGGGTGGGGTATTCAGCGCAGCCCACGCCCCTCTCACTCCATTGGGTCACCAGCAAGGGAGGCACGACCGCCCCCCCTCGCCTGCAGAGTCCAGCCCCGGCTCTGCCCTCCGCATTCTCGTAGCTCAGGGACGCGTCCCGCTAGCTCCGTTTGGAGAAGTTTTGCTCCAGCTCCACGTGTGGCAGCAGCTGGAGGCGAGAGGGGCGGTGACAGCCGCCCCGGAGCGCTTCCCAGCCCCCCCCCGCAGGTCTCGTCGCGCCAGTTGTGCAAGGTAGCGAGCCAGAGGCTGCACTGGAGGAAGAGGAGAAGCCGGAAAGCCTGGACCTGGCTCGTCCGTGTTCCAGCTATTCCCCTGCCGGGGGGTGCGCTGGGCAGTGGCGAGCAGCGGCCGGCTTCAGTCGTGCAGGACTGTGACCCCCCTCTCCCCCATCCCCACGCCAGGGGACTGGCCGGGCGGGGGCCAGAGATAGGCAGACTGGGAACCTTGAGCCAGGGACTCCTGTAGCGACCTCGCCTCGGTGGAGACGGGATCTGTTCGCGTCCGGCTACCCGCCTGCGGACGATGCCCTGAAAGCACACCCTTAAGAGACCCGGGGGCAGGGGGCAAACAGTCCGACCCCTCCCAGCTCCAGGCAAGTGACGATTCGCCCCCCTGGTCGCTGCTGACTCGGTCCCGGGGGCCGCCACCTTAGCATGCCGGGGGCCGGGCTAGCATGGCAGGAACGGGCCGCCTGCCCCCCGCCGCCTGCCCGAGCCTCTGCCCCGCAGCGTCTTCCAGGAAGTTCCTCTGATTGCTCATGTCCTGCTCATGTCCCTCTACGCTCTTCTACTGCCTGGCCGAGCGCTGCCCCAGCCTGCCCGCGCCCCTGCTGCCTCCGCGCCCAGAGCAGGCGCGGCGGGCGGCGGCGGGTGGCTGGAAGCCGGTGTCCCCTCGCTGCCCAGCTGGCGCCGGCGGCCCGGAGGAAGCGGCCGAAGCAGCCGCGGTTGCGGGCCCGACGCGCCCGGGGCGAGGGCTGGTGTCGGGGGCGGCGGGGAGCCCCCGGGCACGCTGGCCCTGCTGCTGGGCGAGGGCAGCAAGCGGCTGCCGCAGGCCATCATCGTGGGCGTGAAGAAGGGCGGCACGCGGGCGCTGCTGGAGTTCCTGCGGGTGCACCCCGACGTGCGGGCCGCGGGGGCCGAGCCCCACTTCTTCGACCGCGGCTACGAGCGGGGCTTCGCCTGGTACAGGTACGGGACAGGGCGGGGGACGGGGGCTGGGAGGGGGAGTTACCGAGGGGTCCTGCTTCCGCCCTGATCCCCAAAGACACCCCTCAGAGCCCTGATCCCCAAAGACCCCTCATAGCCCCCAGCCTGGATCCCCAAAGATGCTCCTAGCCCCAGACACACCCCAGCCCTGATCCCCCAAGACACCCCATAGCCCTGATCCCCAAAGACCCCTCAGAGCCCCCAGCCCTGATCCCCAAAGACCCTCCAGAGCCCTGATCCCCAAAGGCCACTCATAGCCCCCAACCCCGATCCCCAAAGACCCCCTCAGAGCTCTCAGCCCTGATCCCTCAAGATGCCCCTAGCCCCAAACACACCCCAGCCCTGATCCTCCAAGATCCCCCATATCCCTAATCCCCAAAGACCCATCAGAGACCACAGCCCTGATCCCCAAAGGTGCCCCTAGCCCCCAAAACAGCCCAGCCCTGATCCCCCAAGACACCCCATAGCCCTGATCCCTGACTCTCAGAGGCCCCCATAGCCCCCAGCCCCGATCCCCATAACCCCTCCCAGGCCTTGATTCCAATAGCCCCGATCCTCATACCCCCTATAGCTCTGATCCCCAGACACCTCCTCCCCCCAATTCCTGTAGCCTCTCCAGCCCCCCAGTTCTGATTCCCAGACACCTGTAGCCCACCAGCCCTGATCCTTGAAGACACCCTATAATCCCCACTCCAGCCCTGATCCGCAAAGACACTCCTCAGCCCCATAGTGCTCCCTCCAGCCCTGATTCCCAAGCGCTTCCCAGTCCTGATCCTCAAAGTTTCCTCTGCCTCTCCAACCTCCATAGGTTTCGGAACATCCCTTCCCAAATCCCTGCCAGGATCAGGTCATGGAACATGATCAGCAATGTCTCATGTGTCCACCCTTGCATCAGTGAAGGGGAAACAGGGTGTGGGAGAGAAGAGGGGAAATAGCATTTATCCTAACCCCGTCAGCGCAGGGAGCCCAGCATGTGGGGAGGCCACAGCAAAAGTCATTTTATAAGGAGGGACAATCAGCTCTTGAAATGGCCTCCAAAGTTTTCAACCACTTATAGCATGTGATTCATTTAGTGACTGGCTCGTTTTCTTTGTAAGGGTTCTTTAGTGATTAAAACAAACAAGAAAGCAACAGGCATTCATACCCCCTCCTCCTCCTTATTAAGGAAGGGAAGTACCATGTCAGGATGTTTAGGAATTGTTGGGTGTTTTTAAGGTATATTTTGAAGGCTAAGAGCAAGTCTACTCTACAAAACTAAGTTGACCTAAGTTGCATCCAGGTATAGCCACTGCAGTAATTGAATCAGTTTTACATGTCCACGCTACGCTGCCTGTGTCGTCCGTGTGTGTCCTCACCAGGAGCTCTTGCCCTGATTTAACTGCCAGAGTGGGGCATTGTGGGACAGTTTCTGAAAGGCAGCAGCAGTCTACAGTGACACTGTGTTGACCTAATTACATCAGCATAAATGCTACCTCTTCGCAGAGGTGGCATTATTATGTCGGTATAGTGGGTGAGTTACATTTTTGTGTAGATACTTACAGGGTTAGGTGGATGTAAGCTGCCTTATGTCAACCTAGCTCTGTAGTGTAGACCAGGTCTAAGTTGATAACAAACTATATTTTGAAAGTCTGGCTCAAGGTACTTATCAGTTGTGTTTTTCTGCTGTGATGATCTAAAAGATTTAACTCAGCATTTCACTTGATTTTTTTGTGTGTTTGCAACTTCCATGTACTTAACTTTACACACACGCTGGGATTGCTCAAGAGTGTAAAATTGAGCAGGTTTACAGGATCAGGGCCTAAATCACTATTGTCAGTGGAAATTTGGCTGATAATTTTAGACATCATCCTGATACGAACATTTCTTTAGATGATCTTAAAAAACAAGACTTGTTGCAAGAAAACTGAACTTTTTGTTTTTAAAAAATGTCTTGTGGGAAAACTAAACTGCTTGTGGATGAAAGCAGATGAAAACATAGGAATATACTTCAGAGCCCTGCCTTTGTTCGATTTTTGTTTTTTGTAGACTGCCTGGCTCATCTTTCTTTTTAAGAAGGAAAAATATCATGCGGAAGAAAGCCTCAGAATTCCCTTAAATTTGCTGTTGTATTTGTAAAATCAGGTAGTATATCTCTGTGAAAATGAGATAAGATTGTATTTGAAAGTAAACAACTGACAGCGTGGAAACAAATATGCTATCAGGTATTACAAAATCAAGCAAATAAACAACCCCTAAGAATCTAGTCTTTAAAATTTATTTCCTCCATTTAAGTATAAGGAAAGCTATATGTTTCACTCATATAATTTTGGGCAATCTGATAATAATAAGAATGTCAGTGGTAGTAATTATCCATAAATAGCCATGAACAAAGTCAGGAAAGAAAGCAAATGTTGTTAAAGTGTCTTTGTTTTATGGTTTTGTTCAAGTAATTAATTTTTCATTTGCAGGAAAAGAAAGTAAGTGTGAGCGCTTGACAATGTGAAAAGAGAAATTAAAGCCATAGGGCAATACTTCTAGTGTTATTAGTTAGATTTTTTTTTCTGTTGTGTTGTAGTAATTTAAAGTTGTGTCCTCTGGCAAGTTCATATGAAAACGACTTGTTGGATCTAAGAATAGATTGTCCTCCTTTTGCGCAATAGAAATATTGGGTTTTTGCATCCGACAAACAAGCAAAAAAGAAGGGACTTGAAGTCACTTTAGAACTTGTATCTAATTGTCATTTAACTCTTACTAACGTTTTAGTGGAGGGTGGTATTTGGTTAAGATTGTGATGACTGACTATACTGAAATTAGCAGTATCCTCATACAGAAAGTCAGAGTCTAGCCCGAGCATTTGTGCAATATATTTTTGCAAAGGGAAAAGACCACCGTACTTCCATATATCGCACTGGATAGAATGCACCTTATTTTCTCAGATTGCAGGATGCATTTTTTTCTGAGAGTAAAGATTTCCTCTTGGGAGAGCTGAAGCTGTCTACAAAATGATATTTTCAGTGTGTGCTTATCCAATTTTCCATGCACTGACCCTATATCAGAAAGGAAATATTAAAAACAAATCTGAAAACCTCAAGAACTTTAATCAACTCTTGACTTTGAAAAATAAACACATGGCTTTGGGAGAGGGTCTGCCATTATTTATGGTAGGTAATTCAGGAAGTCTTTTCTTTGAGAATGGATTCCTTGATTCATTGCAGAGGAGATGGCACTCTGGGTTGGCCCAATCCTGGAAATCTTGCCTGAGCAAGGAATACAGAATCGGAGCATATGTCAGTGACCTACATTGTTGCACAATATATTTCTTAGTGTCTGGGGTTTAATTTTCAAAGAGTTTGGGCTTGATTTGGTAGCTGTTGCCCATGTGAGTAGTTCCCCTTCAGGCTCTTCATGTAATCACAGTGTTATACCATCTGATACTGGAGTGTTTACATTAATTGCTTCACTTTGTTTGCTGTTTGATGTGTTGAGTTTCACTGTTTTGCTATTAGCTCTGTGGAGACTGAAGTACAGTGAGATCTTTGTATGGGGCTATTCATTACTAGGGGCCCAATCCTGCAACCGTTACTCATGTGAGTAATCCGTACTAATGTGTAGTTCCAGAGATGTCAGAACTGCAGGATCAAAAAGTCGGTAATCAGTTAAATGGTTCTGTTTAAAAACATTACTTAAAAAAATCTTTGCATTCGTTTGTCATGATCTTTGAGTAGAACTGAATACTGGGAATATCACCATATGTTTGCTAGTATCTCTTGATTGCTTGTCTTTGGAATCACCATCTTAGGTTTCAGATTTATTTTTATTTTCAAGCAGGCAGACTAAACAGCATCATTACAGGATATAAACATTTTAGTTCACTTTCGGTGGCCTTAGGGAATCTCCATGGGCACTGAATGCTTTATCTAAAATGTAACAAAAAGGGCTAGGATCTTTACATTGAAATGAAAAAGACTTTAGGTGCTAATATTCATAGATGTTTATTGACAGCAGCAGCTAAATAGCAGGCTTAAGGGAAGAGAGGGGATCAGTGGATTTTACATGTTTTATGAAGTTGATGTGTGTGGATTCTTGAGCGATCGTTCAAATTAAACTGTGTATTGTCACAACAGTGCCCCTCACAGGCTGAGAAGAGAGAAGCAATGTTGACCACAGAGGAGCTAAAGGGAGAACATCTATTTGGAATAAAACACGAGCTTTAGTAGCTGTTGCATGTTATCATGAGATCCTTTTAATAGGGACGTAAGTGTTTGGAGAGGCTGATACCAGAAGTAAAGCAAGGTCAGATTATTTTTTAACCGATTAATTAAATTGTAATGCTTGTAGGATAGCAGACTCTTAAGGCAAAGAACTTGTAGCAAAGCTCTGTGCTAATAAGTGAAAGTCTCAACACCTACTGTGGTTCCAGACAATAAATGAAACCGATCTAAAATGCTGTATGTTAAATCAAGTGGAATAATCACCTCTCCTCTTAGACTGCATTGCGTCTGTTTAAAAGGCAGCTCGCCTACAGTGAGCTTTATTTAAAAACAATCTCTGTGATTGTATTTGGGAGGTGTGACACCTACATGTGTATTTGCATGTGGTTTGAATATCAAGGGAAGTTCAGTGCCTACAACAGCTTTCTCCATTTCAGTTTTGCGAGTACTTAGTTCATAAGGGAAGGAAGGAGGGGAAACAGCCCACAGTGGTCTCATTGACTTTAAAACACAGAAATCTCTGCTCTGGTCCTGAACAAGTCTATTGAGTTGACAGAGTTCAATAGCAGGTGAGCCTGTGTATTAATAGAGCTGAGCCACCATCCCCTCTACCCAGCACATGACTGTATACAGCCTGGGGAAAACTTCAAGTCTTTGGGGTTAATGCAGTCGAGTAAGAAATGTCTGAAAAAAAATACGTGTTTGTTGATGGTAGTGTGAGCCTCGCTGTTTCTCTCTGATCTTTGTTAGCTGTGCACCGATTCAGTCGCCCGTCGGAATGTCATTATGCTGTCAGTCACACAGGGAACGTTTATTTCATATGTTTTAATCTCCCTGCCTTTGTAATGCTGCTGCCACTTGCACTAGAGAAAAGTTGAGCTAATGTCATTAGGCTACAGCGTTCTGCAAGAGATAAGATTACTCAAGGTTTCTCTGTCAGTCTGGGAGTTTCCCCCCTGATGCCTCTAGACCTAGGAAGTTCCGTGTCCTTGTATCAATATCCTCTTGTTTTATTTGTTTTTTTTTCTTCAAGGCAACCAGTAATGCTTGAGGGTCAAAGTGAGCCGGGAGTTGTTCAGTTCCTGGAAAGAATGGCAGGAAAAAGCAAGTTCATAGCAGCTGGGAGCAGCTGTAAAGGACCTTCTTGTGCAGTGAGTTTCCCAGCCCCTGTGCCTCAAGCCTGGATTCACACAAAGAGTCTGAAATGAAATCGGAGCCTCCAGGACTCTGGAGGTCAGCCGCTATTGCGAGGTCGTATGGCCAGAGCTCATCTGGACAGCAAAGTTCAGAGGAGCGGAGTGGGAGTCATTTGCCACTCGTCGAGTGACCAGAAGAGAGTATGCATTTTGGGTAGGGTGGGAACGCTTGAAAAAGAACTAGCGCAATGAATGAGAACTATGAGCAGCCCAGTTGGCCCAACCATCATGAGTAAAATACTGCAGAGCAAACTACTTGATGTAAACACCAAAAGCCCTCTTCTCTCTGAGGGGAGGTGCGCTAGCAATTGTGAGCCACAACCATCCTCAGTCATATCACTATGCCTGGTAGGGGAGACTTTATGTACCGTACAAATTTCCTCAGGGTAAATGAGATTTTTCCCCTTCGTCACGCAGCTTGGCTGACAAAGTCTTTGGTTTCTAGATGTTGATGTGTCCCCCACGATACTGGAACTGTGAGCCTTTATGTTGTTTGTATTCTCTGCGGCTAGATAATTATATTTGGGCATTCGCTTGATCTTGATGCTTTTGGTTTTTTAATTCCTGGTTTATACCCCCCCGCCCCCGTGTGTGCTTGTTGTCAGAAGCTTGGCCGTTAAAGTGGATTTAAGCTTTCCAATCCTTGTGTTCAAGGACAGAGTCATTATTTTTTGGCTGTTTTTTCTGTTCCAAGAGATGGTTTTTGTTGGGGAGGCTGGAGTTCAGGAAAGCTTGTTTACATAAAGCCACAGCTTTAAATGTTTTGGGAGAGGTGCCTCGTTCTATGAACTCTGCTTCTCCCAAACACACTTGACTTGATGACAGTGTTGCCTGCAGATTGTAGAAGTGACTTTGCAACCTGGTTATAGTGAGCTTAGGCTGTGTAGGGAAGACAGTGGGAGAGAATGAGAATCCTGAATTATGTATTTGTGTTGTAGTAGGGCCTACAAAGCCCAGGCGTAGACCCATCGTGCACAGTGCTGTACAAACAACAAAAAACGGTCCCTGCCCCAAAGAGTTTACAGTACGAGACAAGAGACAACCAGTCAGACAGACGGGGGAGTGCAGTGAGACAGTGTTGGCCAGTGTGATGGGCAGTGGTCCAAGCACACCAGCTGCCTACTTGTGGAGATTTGTGTAGGCCTCATGGCAAAGGAGAGTTTTGAGGAGATGTCTGAAGGAGGTTAGTAAGGTCACTCTGTGGCCATTTAAAGGGAGTTCCTCAGTCTGAGGGACAGCCGGGGGGACAGCACAAAGGAGCTTGTTTGAAAATTTGACACGTGGGCGATAGAAGCTGGCGTCATCGAATGCAGCATAAGATGATGAATGGAGTCAGAGAGGGGAAGTATTGTTCAGTGGTTCAGGTGCTCGCCTGGTCTCAGGGGACCAGGTTCAGTTCCCTGCTCTACCATAGACTTCCTGTTTGACCTTGGGCAAGTCACTTAGCTGCTCCGTGCCTCAGTTTCCCACCTGTACCGTGGGGATGATAGACCTGCCCTGTCTCACAGGGGTATTGTGAGGATAAATACATAAAGATTATGAGGTGCTCAGATACTGTGGTAATGGGGGCAGAGTCATAGACATACCTAAAACAGGGAATCTGGTCATTGGATTTCCTGTTACAGACTGACCATCAGGTTAGTGAGATATTTATCTGTGGGCAAAACACCTTCACTGTGAGGAAAACCCTACACATGCTTCTGTAGCTGTGGAGCATCCTCTGGCAGTGAACCTGCGGGGATGGGGTTGGGTCAGGAGAGCTGTGCAAAGGGGATTACCTTGCACATGATGCAGGGCTCCATGTCCTTTAAAGGGCCAGATCCACCTGTATGTTCCAGCTGCCTTGAGCCACTCTTAAGATACAAAGCACCCATAAACCTGCTCTGACTGTCCAGTAAAACCAGATTTATGGCTGCTTTGCACTGCCGGAGTATGTCGGTGAACTTGGCCCCCAGTTCACAATATTGTCTGCGTGGAATGTCTTGATTAGGGCAAAGGCTGACTAGTTAAGAGAGTGAATAGACAAGTCCTCAGAGAAAGCTGAAAGAGACAAGTCCCTTCTATCAAAATCCTCTCCATAGCCTGTTTCTTACATCTGTACAATCTGACTTTACTTGGGAACTAGCTTTTTTCACCTCTCTTCACTATGTGATGTAGAGCGCCATCTAGTGTATACACATGGGGAAGATTTAAAAAGCAACATTGATTCTACATACCCAGCACCCAGTGGGACCCAAACTTATTTTGGGTGGTTAATTTTTGGGGGATAAACCAAAGGGGTTTTGTTTTGTTCAGCTATGTTCAAATAAATATCATCTTTGATTTCTCGCCTGTGGGGAGGCTGAAAAGATACGGAGTCCCTTTCATTTCTAGTCATTTAGGATAACTCGTCGTTATGAACAGGAGGAGGTCTGTGACAGGGCCAAGTTTTCAAAAAACTCAGTTCCCATTTAGGCACCAGAATGAGCAGTCGGATGTTTTTAAGTGCTCTGCAGCCAATAACTCCCACTATGACCCTTACAACCAGGCTTTCAGTGCTGAGCTGGGAGCTCTTTCAGAAGTGTGGCCTCATGTCTGGCTACCTAAATGGGAGTGGAGCTCTCTTGAAGACTCCATCCTGTTTGTGGATTCTGAGCAGTATTGAGAATTGGGCTCTGTACATCAAAGACTTTGTAGGCAAAAGTCCCAAGGCCCAGTCCCTTGGAAATCAGCTTTGAAATGCTATTTGGCTGTTATGAGAAGGGATTACTCCCATTTTCCTGCAATTAAGACTGAGGGTATGTCTACACAGCAGCAGAGCTGTGTAATTTCCCGCTTGAGTAGACGTGCATGAACTAGCTCTGCTCAAGCTAGTGCTCAAGCCCCAATGGCATGCGTGACGGCTTGAGCTAACCACCCGAGAATGTACCTTGGGGGCTGGGCAGGATCATATTCAGACAGCTAGCCTGAGGGCATGTCTACACGATGGAGATAGCGGTGTATACTCGGGAGGTTGTGTCAACATCGGTCAGTTCCCAGCTGCTGTGTAGACATATTCGGAGTGGCACGTTTTAAAAGCATGCATGAAGCCAGCGTAACAGTGATACACTTAGAACCAGCTACTTATTAAAAATGGAGGTATCTTTGATCTTGCAAACTCTTACACAAATATCCCATACATAGGCCAGTAGTGCTGCTGCCCTCAGGGGGACTTTTGTGAGTAATTGTATTGAGCCTTTGGTCCCTGGGTAGAAACCTGGCTCCATTGAGACAATGACAAAACTCCTAGTCACTTCACTGGAGCCAGGATTCATCCCCATATCTTTTGAAGCATAATAAGAAATTAAGCGTATGGGAGTAGTTAGTTTCTTTCCAAAGAGCTCAGAAGAGGGAAAAAGTGATGAGAAAACCTGAGAATAAAAGTGTTCTCCAATCTCTCTCTCATGTACACATTAACACTTCTTAGCTACTAATTACACTTTTCTTTCCCTTGAGAATATAGGAGTAACCCAAACTGTTTGCATGCTGAAAGAGGGTAAGGGGAGAAGAGGTGATTGTTATGGTCATAAATCTTAGCAAATTCTCATTAAGTACCTTTATTATGGAAGGGAAGTGGATTAGGTTGCAGCTGTAGTTACATTCCTGGGGCCAACCCTATAGCACTTTCTCGCATAAGGAACCCAAAGTAAATCAGGGAGACTATTCATGTGGGTAAGGGCTGCAGGATTGGACTCTTGCGGTTTACTGCTATGCTCTCTAGCTTCCTTACCCCAGATATCCCATTTGTTTCCAGCCCTCTTGGCACTAATCTTCCTTCAGGGAAATTCAGTAGTTATGCAGAGATTTCATACAGTTTGTAAACTGAGGGACCTGATCCTGCAAGCGTGACTCTTTTGAGGAGTCCTTACTCATATGAGTAAGTCTGTTGGCTTCAGTGGGGTCTCCTCATGTGAGTAAACTCTGCAGGATCAGGCCTATAAATAGAGATTAAATGAATACTTTGGGGAGGGGGTTCTAATTATTCTTAGTCTTTCTATTTCATCAACAATGTGATTCTGCAAGAAGAAAGATGCATATTTTTGTTCCTGCTGAGGTCCTTGCTTTCTTTTCTTTGCGAAGAAGTTTATAAAATAATGTTCCTGTTGCAGCACGATCTGTTGCAGTGATACCATCTAAAGTTCCCCCAGTCTCCCGCATTCTACAATACTGGTTTAAGTATCAGAGGGGTAGCCGTGTTAGTCTGAATCTGTAAAAGCAGCAGGGAATCCTGTGGCACCTTATAGACTAACAGACATTTTGGATCATGAGCTTTCGTGGGTGAATACCCACTTCGTCAGATGAATGTAGTGGAAATTTCCAGGGGCAGGTAGCTTGCTTGGTAGCATATATATACCTGCCCCTGGAAATTTCCACTACATTCATCTGACGAAGTGGGTATTCACCCACGAAAGCTCATGATCCAAAATGTCTGTTAGTTTATAAGGTGCCACAGGATTCTCTAATACTGGTTTAGTAATAAAGCCTAGGACACTGCAAGAAGGAAATTCCACCCTTCGCCCTGTGGGATGCTTTGGAAGCCAGAGAGAGGCTGCATTCATTTGGCATTGATTTGTTGTTTAGATGTTTTTGATGCTGTACTGCAGAGGTGCCAGAATGTTGCTCTTTCAAGGTTGACCATGCTGGGAACTTGACACCTTATTTGCATAAATTGCTGCTGATTGCAGATGCCCCATATTTAACACAGATGCAGCCTATGGTGGCTATGGTGCCCAGCATGCAATGCAACATCTGGGTTCCATTGGCCTGCCACGACAATCTGAGATGTGAAGGTCCGCACCTCCACGTGAAAGTAGGGAAAGGGGAAACTAATGGCAGCATTGTAGAACTCTGCAGATCTTGTGTGACCTGTTATCTACATCTTTATGTGCCCAGTTCTAGACTGTAAATCAGGATCTGAATGATCAGGCTGAATTTTCAGTTTGACAGGCCTGATCTAACTCGCACAGGAGTCTGGGGGGAATCTTCCTATTGATTTTGATGGAAATTTCACAGAATCATAGAAATCGTAGAATTCTAGGACTGGAAAGGACCTTGATAGGTCATCTACTCCAGTCCCCTGCACTGAGGCAGGACTAAAAATGATCTAGACCATCCCTGACAGGTGTTTGTCTAATCTGTTCTTTAAAACCCTAAAAAAGCATGCTGAAGAACTGTTTGCTTTAATTTCCTCCACGGCATATGCCTTTTAAATACTTGCCTACAGCAGCAATTTCAGTTAAGTATAACACCTGGTAATAAAAGATTTCAGTTTTTAAACGGTTTTTCTAATTTCATCATTAATACAAACACAGTCTTCCAATGTTTCTTCAGACACAATGTCTTTTCTTTCTAACCTCTGCCCCAGTCTCTTTATATATAAACCAGTTCCCTGCTGCAGGCATATCTAAATGAGATTTTCACTGGTTAGGATTCATGGGTTTCTTGCTTTCTTCTATCTTTTGATCTTTCTAATCGGTTGGGGGAAAACATTTTATAAAGCCTATTTGCAATGTTAAAATTCAGGTGCTTAAAATTCAAGTTCCTCCTCTTCTGATTGTAGCAAAAGTTTGTAGTTTTAATTGCTTCAGTATTCTTGGTTTATTTTCTTCCTGAATCTTTAACTTTCTATAATGGTCTCTAGGAAGCAGGAGAGGTTCTGTCTGGTTTAAGGAAGTGGCATGCGTTCTGGCTTGACCCACATGCTATTTACCTAGTGAAGTAGAATGGGGCTTTGCTTGGATAGAACCCAGATCTGAAAGGCCATGTTCGGGCTGGCTGGGTGCACCACACAAAACCAGGTAGGAAACTGCACAGTGGAAAATGTCCAGCTGGAATTCTGGCTGAAGAGCTTCAGAGGGGCTCTGTCTCAGGTCCTCCATAACAAGAGCCACAGAGCTTCATTCTGGGCTAGGGCCTCAGACGCAGGGGTCATGCTCTGTGTAAGCACGCTCCCTGAAGTGACAAGAGCTGTGAATAGGGAAATGGGGCGGGTGACATGTTAATGCTTCTTTCGCTGCATAGTCTCTGTGAGCCGGGTTCTCTGTTCAGCCACATTCCTGCAGTCTCACTGGCTACAAATGTGCATCCTAACTCATAATGCTCTTAATCCATTTTAGACTTAAAGGGAATGACAACAGTTTTCAATGGTTCATTCCCCCAGGAGAAGTATTATTGATGAGTAAACACCAAGAGTGGCTAAAACTTCTACCACTTTGAAAGTCTGTCGGTTGTAAAGAGGCACCATCATGTGGTTTAGATTTCGAGGTTAGCTGGTTTGAGGTTTTTTGATGTTTGTTACACCAATCTAATAACGAACAGAAAAGTACCTGGACCAAATTGTTCAGTCTTTCCAGTAGATCAAAATATCCATTGATTTCAAGCCCAGGGGAGTTCCTCCATGCAGACACCATTCATCAAAGGTTTTGTTGGGGCAAGTACGTGGGAAAGAGTCTGGTGAACCAGAGGGTTTGATTTCAGTGAGAGTTTTGCTTATGCTGGGATTGCAGTTTGGCTCTGTATGATACAGTTTGATTTTTCCGTAATTTCAGTAAAAAGGATTTTGTTTGTAATGTTTAAACATATTCCTCTGCAATGTGGGACATTCAAACCCTACATTACTGGGGAGAGCTGGTGGAAACATTTTCAGCAGAGCAGTTCTTCGTTAGAGAAGGCTGCTTCATTGATATTGAATTTTTTTGTGGGAACGTGTTGATTTTCAATGAAATTATCGATGGGAAAGTGTTGAAACAAATCACTTTGACATTTATTTTTTGATAATGTAAAAAGCATTTTGTTTCAGGTGTATCATTCCATTTTGTTTCATTTCAACTTTGATATTATCTTAATTTCAATTATATTGAATATGATATAATATACTATTTAATGCCATAATGTTTCAACATTACCAAACTGAACTGTTTTGACTGGGCCCAGATTACAGTTTTTTTGGTGTTTCTGTTCTGTGAGAAATTTTGACTTTTTGGTCCAGTTTGGAACAAATATGAATTTTCAACTGTTGGACTTTCCCGCAGGACAGAAATTCCAGTTACCGATGAGCTGTAATACTTGGTAGTGAAGGAAGACCAGGACATGAAACTGAGGGTGATAAAGGGCAATGCCAACCAGTTTGGCTTCACTCTCCAGTCAGTGCAAAATGTTGAATGTCAACAAACCCCACGTATACGAGTGAATGGGATGTTTTAAAGCCCTTTCAGATTTAATGAACTGCAGTACCCTTGGCTCAAGTAGGGCATTGTTTTTCTTCTATATGGGGACAAATTCTCCCAATCTGCATACTGTCCCACTGGATACAAGGGCTAGTTTGCACTCACAAAGGGCCCATGCCAACTGCCAGTGAAGTTAATGGAAAGAATCCTGGTGACTTCAGTGGTTGCTGGATTGGGTGGTGTTCAGGTCCGTGGAGCCTGTGTCCCGCCATCGCAAGATGAACTGAGATCCACGTGGAAAACCTTCAGAACGCAGGGATATGCAGAGTGAGGACTGACTCCTATGTGCTGTTCCCTGCTGTCTCCCTTGCCTTCCCGATCTGTTCCAAACCCCTCTGCAGTGGGCAGGTGGCACACAGCTGGAAAAAGACAGCATTAACTCCTAGAAAGGAGCTTTCCTGGAGGATAGTGCTGTATGGGGTTCTTTTTGTTCTGTGTTTGTATAACACCTAACCCAATAAAGTCCTGATCCACAACTGAGGCTCCTGGGAGCTACCACAATAGAAAGAATAAGTAGTAACTGTAGTGACATGTTAACCTTTGTGCAGGAGACTGGAAATCTGTTTCCACTCCCCTTCAACAATGATAATGACTTTCCCATTGCAGATAATACTTTGTCCATTAGATGTTCAAAGTACCGCATGGACATTGACTAATGAATCCTCACAGCCAATCAGGTAGCTGGATTATGATCATCCCCATTTTACAAATGGGCAAACTGAGGCAGAAAGGTACCTTGACTTGCCCACAGTCACCCAGTGAGTCAGTAGCAGAGCTGGGATTGCAACACAGGACCTCTTGATGCCCAGTTCTGTGTTGCCACTTGTTAGGCTCTTGTTGTGGAGATGAGTTAGGAGAGCACTAAGGAAAATCCAGGTACAAGAAGTGGTGGGTGGGGTTCTGTGGGGCAGGGACTTTCCAGCAGGGGGCTCCCAGTGTGTTGTCGGAGGCACCACCTTTCATTCTACAAATGAAATTTTGGTCCTTACTCTTGAGGTTGTTCAAAGTTCTCCTGACTCTTCTTACATGGTGTCAATCCTGTCATCTTGGCTGAATGCCAACTCAGGTAATTCTAGTCTCCATCCCTAAAAACTGACCCAGTGGTTTCCATTGACTATGATATCCCTTCTTCCCCTTTCACAAACTGATGGGCAGTGTGTTACTGGCATCAGCTGATTGCTGGATTCCAGCCCAGGACTAGTTGAATTTCAGGGTGAGGAAGTGATCCTTTGCCTATAATCTGCAAAACAACGTGGGATCCTTGTGTAAGAAAAGCTCTATGTAGTGGCAAGGGATGATGCTAATGTTCTAGCCGAACCCTGGCCTCTCATACGGCGTGAATATTAACATTTATTTACACTCATTTCCATGGGTTTTCTCAGTGTAGCATCTGAATGATGGTGACTGTTAAACAATCAGGACAGTTCACATCCTCCAGAAGGAAGAACTAAAGCCAGCTGTCATCATACTGAGTGCTCAGTGCTGTGTCCACTGCATCTGATGTTGTATTGGGCCACAAAAGCAGGTTGGTCTTTCAACTCTGATCACACGGTGAATGGGCATGGGCTATGTGTGCCACTTGTACAGCTGGGGACAACACGACTTATGGTTTCAGCAGGTCACCTCGGAGACATCTGAATCTCTTTGTTGAGTTGCAGCTGCTATGTCGCTGATTTGATGTGTATATATATTGTATTAGCATGAGAAGGCCCCAGGTGAGAGCAGGGCGCAATTGTGCTAGGTGCTGTGTCGACATATAGAAAGATGCAGCTCTGCCCTAAAGGGCTCATGCTCTAATGAGACAAAGAGCAGCTGCAAGGTGGGGAAAGGGTTACGTTCCCAAGGGGACTGACTGGCACTCTGTGCAGTGGTGGGGCTTCTTGTGAGCATGCTCCTTTTAGATACAGTATTTTTATCACCAGAATGGAGCTTTAGCAGATTTCCGAGTGTGTGTGTGTGGGGCTGGGTGTGGGAGGCTGCTTGGGTTGGACGTGGGGGACTGGAAGGGGGGGCGAGAGAGGGCGAGGGGAATGAGGGAGAAGGGCAGTGAGAAGGGGGGGCAGGGTAAAGGGGAACCAAGAGCCAATGTGATACAGAAAAGAAGGGGTGGAAATCCAGAGTCTTGACTTTACGAGTTGAGGGGCAGGGCTGGCACGGAGCGGTGAGAGCTCCTCTTGACCCCTGCACCCCGTGAGGAGAGGAGGCCACTGGCCCCAGTGATATGGTACAGGAGGGCTCCGTGCCCTTGCTGTGGTACAGGAGGGCTCCGTGGGAGGTGGTACAGGGGGTGGTACAGGAGGGCTCCGTGCCCTTGCTGTCGCTAGCTGCTTGGGAAAGGTGCTCTGGAAGTCTGGGGATTTCCAGCGCAGGTGACTGTGGTGGGGATTAGGGAAAGGACAAATCCAGAGCCTGCAGGAGCGAGAGAGAGGAGTGTTTCCCTCACCCAGCGAGATCCTCTCTCTGGCATCCCCTCCTGGCCATGCCAGATGAGAGAGGCAGCCAGATCCCTTGCTTGGAAAAGGCTAGAACAAAGAAAACAAAATCCTAGCCACATACATCATGTTTTTCATCGCAAATGCCCTGTGCTTGCTGTGACGGGTTGGACCCTTCCATCCAGGGTGCCACCTGCTGTGCTGGGGTCCCACTGAGCCCACCCATTCCACCAGCCTAAGATTCTTTATCCTGTCCTTGCTCTGCCAGGCCCTCAAGCCTTGTCTGGCACACACAGGTAAGGCCACACCCAGCTGCAGACACAGACTGAAATCAGCTCTGGGGATTTTCCCAGCACTCACATGCACACCTCCTTTGGGGTGTAAACCCAAAATATTGCCTTGCGCTATATAGAGAGATGTGTACTGTGCAAGCTCATAAAAATTACCCCCTCCCTCAATGCGAAGGGAGATATGCACAGCTTTTTGCCTCTCTCCCCCGCATTATGAATTGCACAAACTGGGTTTTGAAATAAATAAAAGCAAGTTTATGAACTACAGAAGGTAAATGTTAAGTGATTATAAGGGATATCAAACAGAAGAAAGCAGATTACTGAGCAAATAAAACAAAAAACACAACCTAAGCTTAATTCACTAAAGGAACAGGTTACACGTAATTTCTGTCGATAAATGTTGGTTTAGGCAGGTTGCAGAGTTTCCTCAGCTTAGAGTTCCAGTTATTTCTCTTCACAGGCTAGACCCTGTCTCAGCCTGGATTCAGCCCTTGCCTTTCCCCAGCTTAGTTTCTTTGTTTCTTCAAGTGCTTTCAGCAGTCTTCCTTCTTGGGCGAGGAAACAATGGAGAAGAGCCCTGATTGACTCACTTCCCAGCCTTAAGTAGGATTTACATAAGGCAGGAATCCTTTGTTTCCAGTGGAAAAATACCAGCAGTGTCCCAAGTGGTACTCCATACCAGGTGACATTATCACATGACCTTGCTGCAGTATTAAAGCCAGCATGAGACAAGACGCCCCGGCACCTCTACGCTTGGCTGTTCATAGCCCTGGCGCTTGCCACATCAGTTATGAAAGTAAAAACATTGCTTGAGCCCCACACCTCTTTCATTACAAATTAAGCACTGTAGCTGAGCTACCAATGAGTGCATGGCTGGAGTGTGAAGAGCAGCGGATCAGAGCTAAGAAGTATTTGCAAAAGATCACAGTGAGGTGAGACTTCATGTTGCAGGGTATCAGTGGCCCATCTAGACCAATGTCCTCTTTTCTACAGCACCCTGCCCAGGATGTTTTAGAGACAGATGTTGAGCCTCATTCACACTTCACCTGCACCAGATCTGTTTGTGCAGTACAGTACCATGGGGCAGCATTTTTCGCTGATCCACCTGGCGATCCATGTGTTCACCATCCGCTTGTGCCGTTCTGCTGGGAGCCCAAGTCTCAGCACTATTCCCCACAACCCATCCCGACTGAGTTAATTAATACTATGCCTGACTCATGTAGGTAGAGGAAAGTGCATTATCTGGGCCTCTGTAGGGGATCAGTAAGGAAAGCCTGAGTGTTCTCCTGTGCCCCTTGACAACAGAGAGTCTGCCAATGTTTGTCATTAGACAAATGCCTCCCTCTTGCTCTCTGTGTACTCAAGTAACTGGCCATTATCTCCTTTAATCCTTGTAATAACAGTGTCAGGGTGTCAAGGAGTCTCCATTGCACAGGAGCCATTGAGAGGGGTGAAAAAAGCTGGACTGTGTTTTTTGAAAAGGCCTGAGAGAGAAACGTGCAGAGTTATAAAGGGAGCAATTAGCCAGAGAGCCGCTGCTGTGGATTTAAAGAGGGAATGCAAAGCTCTCCAGGCCCAGCTCCTGCTCCCATTGCTTTCAACATGATCGTTGTGTTTTGCAGTCCTTACTCAGTCATAATTCTTGCTAAATCTTGTTGGGCTTGGGCCTAAGGATTTGTCTATTAAGAACCTGTCCACGGGTGTAACTGCATCAGTTTAGTTACCCTGAATCAAACTGCTAATGAAGAGGTTAAACTAATTAAACTAATCCGGTTTCAGCCCCATTTTACCCTAATGCAGCATATTTCCACTGATGTCAGGAAAGCCATTCAATTACCTCAAGGCACGCTTTCTTAATATAGACAAGGTCTGAGTCAGGACTGCTGTTTCCCATTCTCACAAACTGAATAACAATGTAAATCTTCAAATTCTGTGATCTGGCAGGGAACAGGAGGCGAGGTGAAATGACCTAAATAACAAAATATTCATTGTGAATTACTCACTTGGTTCTAGTTATCAGGCCAGAGTCAGAGAACATTGGAAACAAATGTCCTGTAGCTCTCATCTTAGTGAGGCCAGGTGAAAGCCAGGGTACCAGCCAGGTAAATGATCATGATAGACACTAAGGATACGTCTATACAGTAGAAGAAGACCCGCAGCAGTGAGTTTCAAAGGTATGTCTACACATTAAAAACTGATGGCTGGCCCATGCCAGCTGACTTGGGCTCGCAGGGCTTGGGCTAAGGGGCTATTTAATTGCAGTGTAGACAGTCAGGCTTGGGCTGGAGCCTGGGCTTCAGGACCCTGTAAGGTGGGAGAGTCCCAGAATTCAGGCTGCAGTCTGAGCCTGAACATCTACACTGCAATTAAACAGCGCCACGAGCCCGATTCAGCTGGCACAGGCCGGCCATGGGTATCTAATTACAGTGTAGACACACCCTCAGAGCCCAGGTCAGCTGACTTAAGCTCATGCTGTGGGGTTAAAATTAGCTGTGTAGATGTTTAGGCTCGAGTTAGGGTCCAGGTTCCATGACCCTCTTCCCTCATGGGGCTCCAGCCCGAGTCTAAGTGTCTACAGTGTCTTTTTAGCCCGGTAGTGAGAGCCCTGCAAGCCTGAGTCAGTTGCCCCCTGGACTCTGAGACTTGTTGCTGTGGGTTTTTTTGCTGTGTCCCACCTCTCCCTGTCTATACCCATTCATAAGCCAACCCCCTTCTCTGGTGCTTCCCTTTTTTACTAAAAAAAATTTGGCTTATGAACGAGTATGTACCATGTATATATTGTATATAGATACATGCTATCCATAGAAGCAGTGTGGCCTAATGGATAGATAGCACTCTGACTTGGAATTCAAGAGACTAGGTTCTCACTGGCCATCAGGGTGACTTTGGGCAACTAATTTTACCACCTTGTGCCTCAGTTTTCCCAGCTATAAAATGGGGATAATGATACTGCCGTCCTTTTTAAATTGCTATGAGACCTACTGATGAGAAGTACTATATGAGAGCTAGGTATTATCACAGACTCTATATCCCTGTTATAGATTCTATGTCAGTCTCAGCAGGTATTGTTCAGGGAGCTTTGATTCCCTGGGCATTACGAATGTTCCACTGCTTAGACACCTCTGTTATGTTTGCTCAACAGCAAGGAGTGGTAGAATGGGAATCAGGGAAGGGTGAGTGAACAGTTTCTGTGGGTTCAAATACCCACTTAAGTCACCAAGCAGAAAATGCATTTCATCATCATCTCCACGTGTGCATGTACTAAAATCACCATGCAGCTTAGCATGAGGGCCAGCTGGTGGTCAAGAGAGGCCTGGCACCTCTAGGTGATTTAGGTCAGGAGGGAGGCGCATTAGCAAAGGCCGGTGGGTGGCTCTTGCCCCGTGTTTGCTTCTGCAGTGCCTGGTTTCAGTCTGTGCTGAGGGCCCCTTACTTTCAGGGGCAATAAATTCACTTGCATACTTTCAGGAATAAAGAATAGCAGGAAATGCAAGCAGCTGGCTGCAGTCTCTGAAGGGGCCGAGATGGGGGAAGTGCTTCACACTCTGAATCAAATACACTGCACAAGCATTTAATTGAATTAGATGGTGTCAGCCACCGTGAGTGTGGTTCAGCCTCACCATTAGCTGATGGAGCTCCATTGAAGTCACTTTGGCCACTTGTGCCTACTCCAGTCAGCCGTGCCTGCACTGAGGTAACAGAACACTTGTCACTTGCAGGGTGCCTTACAATCCATGGGCTAGTGATGCTGCATTCAGAGCTGGATGGCTGTGGCTGGAATTGCATAGCAGGCCTTGGAGAAATTCCTGAGCTCCAGCCGAAAACCGAGGCTATATTTGCCGATTTCAGGGGTGGGCGTGTGTGTTTTATAGGCTTCATCTGTTCATCGTTTCCTAATTACAGATGATTAGGAGGCCATTTGGCGAAGTGACAGCTAACTTTCAGATCCCGGCTTATGCATGGATGTCTCCGTTTCTGATTCACCCATCTGTGCAATGCTGACATTCAAGTGTCTTTGGCTTCATCAAAAAACAAACTGTTTAAAAATTAAGACGCCTCTTTCTCTAACCCATCCACGTGTACATCCCCAACACACACTCCAAAATCAAGGCTGCAAGAGGGAAATCTCTGGATAATAAAATCCACCCTTCTCCTAACCCCCCATCAGCAACGAGGGATCTTACCCTGCCGAGGTGTAAAAATCCCCCACTCCAGGCTGTCTGCTCAAGGCAGAGAGATCACTAACAGATGCTTTCCTCCTGCTGTTGAAAGTGAAAGCCATTTGCTTGATTTAACAGTTGGGACCCGCCAGCCCTCCAGGGCTAGACAGAAGGCTGCAGGTTTTCAAGTTGTCCTCGAGGTTCTTCAGTACATGAGATCCATCCTCTTATGTTATAGTTGGTTTTTTTTTTTTTTTTTTTGCTTTTTAAAAAAATTATGCAACCATCCTCCTTTCCCAACCAAAGGCTATTCTGTGGAGACCAGCTTCCACCCAGCTCTGATCTTTCATGTCATTTCTGAGTGTGCCTCAAGTCAATTTCAGCACACAGCCAGCCACACCTCATTCTGCAGCAACTGGAACTCCTGTGCTTGTGCTTGTTATAGTGTGAATTCACTGCCTTTAATTGTAAGTGGTAAAGGGAGCAGATATAAACTGAGGGGGATGAGAGATTTAGACACAGCAGGATTTAGACACACTGGCGAAGACTTTGCTCATATCTGCACTGGATAAATCTGGGATAAAATGAAGAGTGACTCTGGATTTAGACTAGTGCATCTAAAAGCAGGATTTGTTTCGGTGGGCCAGATTCAGCAGTGATTTATAGGTAGTCTTGGCAGAATTTGATTTTTTTTTTTTTTAATAATTTTGACGGACAGTATTGATGTTCATTTTTAAATCAATGTTAATTTGTATTGATTTAAATTTTCACTGTTGTGCAAAATTAGAAGTCGTAAGTATTTTTTCCTATTTTTATCAATGAAAATTTTCACAGTTATGGGAAATTATGGGGGGGGGCTCAGACAATATTTATTTAATGACAATAGATGCTGAGATTCAGAAACTTTGAATTTGTATTTCAGAAGCTTTATAACCATTATAATACACATTGTATGTTTTGATATGTGATATTGACAAAGTAAATATCCTTAAATCAAACTGTAATGAGTTCTCAAGCAGCGTTTTTCTTATTTTGCTTCTCTGTACATTTTGATTATGGAAATATTCGTCTCTGTGTACGGTGAAATTGATGTTTACCGATAAAAATTTTGTCCTACCATGCGGACATATAGGCTGGTGCTTACATGCTGCCAACCTCATTCGACCCCATGCTGGTGCTTGGGCTGCTGCAGAGACAGAGAGGGCTGCAGCTGTGATTCGCCTCCTGTTGTCATAACCCCTGTAGGAATCCTGGCAGCAGGCGCTAGCTGAGGTGCAGGGAAACCCACATCCCTGCATTCCTGGCCCACCTTGGAATACCCTGATATTCCCACTCTGCAGGTGTCTGAAGGGACAGAGCAGATCCAGTGCTTTGGCTGGTGGAGAAGCCTCAGCAGGATTCATTGGCAGGATGGGCAGGAGCGGCGCCAGGGTTTCTGACGCCCTAGGCGGACGGCCATTTCGCCGTCCCCCGCGGGTCCGGTGGACCTACTGCAGTCATGCCGGCGGACGGTCCGCTGCTGGAAAGGCTCCGGTGGAGCTGCCACAGTCATTTCGGCGGACGGTGCGCTGGTCTAAAGGCATGGTGCAGGCATGACTGCGGTAGGTCCGCCAGAGCCTTTAGACCAGCGCACCGTCCGCCGAAATGACTGCGGCAGCTCCACTGGAGCCTTTCCAGCAGCGGACCGTCTGCCAGCATGACTGCGGTAGGTCCACCGGACCTGCGTGCCGCCGCCGCGTCCCGGCAAAATAGCGCCCCCCAAAATTCTGGTGCCCTAGGCTATTGCCTAGGTCGCCTAAATGGTAGCGCCAGCCCTGGGGATGGGGAGTACTGTGAGGGCAGTGCTACATCTTCTAGAAGAAGATGCACATTAAAATGGAGGAGTGGCCTCCTTTAACCTGCACCTTCTTACACCCTCTGCTCAGCTGTTTTTTCTGCTTTACTCATTTCCGACTTCTCTCTGTGCAAGTTACACCACTATAGACTCTATTACAGGCAGCTACCCCAGCAGTGGAACTTAAATCCCATTAACCATTACCTCTGAATATGTCCCAGTACAGTCCCTCTCCAGCAAGGGGCTGTCTGAACTATGTGGAATGATGTGGCGGGGATACCCTGCCCCAAAAGGACAACAAAGGATCTGACCAAGGGGCTCATTAGAGCTGAGTATAACTCTTTTTACCCTAGCGGAACTAGTGGACAGCTGGCTGGCTTTAGTTTTCGGTGCTCATGACCCCTTTTATGATATACAATCCCCCTGTAAAAATAAATAAATAAATAAATATAAATACAGGCCATTCATTTAACTCAAGTTTGCCGAAAGTATATCTCACTCTTTTTTTTTTTAAGACTTAAAATAAATACTGTCACAGTAAATATAAGAATTTTTACAATTACGGGGCCCATCTGTGGGCTGTAGAGACTCTGGTGCCTAGTGTTTTGTGCCTTGATATTTGATTCTTTGGCTCAGGTTTGGCCCACTGAAAATCTTTCCAGTGTTTTTCCATCAGTGCAGAATACTAAAGCTTACAGCCCATAAATCCAAGAGTTCGGCTGTCGGGGAGCTGAGGGGGCAGGAGGAGGGAGATGAAGACAGAGAGGTTTGAGTACCCAAAGTTTTTGCATCAGGATTGTGTTTCTTCAGATTTTGAATCTGTCTTTCACACTGGGCATGTTTATAGGGCCATTAAATCCCAGGATGTAAGGGAGATCAGAGGAGGCATGGAGGGACTGTAATGTCAGGAATTGGTTTGAATTTCATTCTCCCCTTCCTCCGGACTTGCCTCAGTGGTCACACTTGTGACAGGATACAGTACGTCTGCTCAGCTGGCCTAGTGGACAGACCTATCTGAGCTCCGCTGTGTGTTTCGAAATGGATGGAGACACTGATATGTCTTTCCTCCTTCCACATGGAAGTTTTTTCTGGGTTTCCTTTGGTCAGGCCAAGATTGATGCTGCGACATGTCGGGCTTTGCTAAAGTCCCCCTGGATGTGTTAACTCCCGCATTTGGGGAAGTTTAATCTTTTCCCCCTTTATAGGTCCCCAAAACAATTCATAGAGGTTTTTTTCTCTTCAATTCCATCCTGTAGAGTTGGTGGTGAATTTCACATCAGCAGCGGACCAAGTACTTGTGTCCCTGGCTCCTCCGCCCACCCGCCTCATCCGGTCACTATGGGATCTAGCTTTTGCCTGGAACTAATCTTCATGTCTAAGTCCAGTTACTGCTGTGAGCTATAGCATGGCTTTTGAAACAGAATACGGTATTTTTCTGGCCATTTGATACATAGCTCCTCCTAGATTGCTCATCTCCTCTCTCCTCCCCTGCCTATGATAGCAACTGTTCGGAGTGGAATAAGACACAGAGATTTTTTTTGTTGCTTTTTGCTTTCTATCCTGAATGGGGTAGAGTCTCTGCTGTCCATCAGCTGCTCAAATTACCTTGCCTCTCCGGATCTGTAGGGGGATCTGCAAAAGATGGTGAATGCATTTAAGAATTGCTCAAGCCAATTAGTCTCCTTGGATAAATGCTTCCAAGGAAATTATCAGCAAAGGAGTGGAGGGGAAGCAGAGCCCTATCTGATCACCTAAGCCCAGGGGCTAAACGCTTGACTTATCCTATTAGAGTGCTTTGTTAGAAAAGAACTCTTTGCAGTGAGAGAGCTCCAGCTTCTGTTTTTTCTCTTGGGAGGCACCTACAGTGCTGTACACTTAGATGCTGGGAACCGTGCAGGAATTCCCCTCCAGGGCTGACCACCTGTCCTTTATTTTACAGGACAGACCCTTTTTTCCTCCCCACTATTGCTTGTGTCTGATCAGCACATTTCCAGCGGGAGTCGAAACCCATGGGTAGGCTTTCCATTGGCTTCATGGGATTTAGATGAAGCTCTTTGTACGTTGCCAGTGGATTTCTCTTGAGTTCAAATCCTGTTTCCTCGGGTCCCAGAACTCAGTGCCTTCTGGACCTGACTCTCCTCTCCCATCTGCCTGTTTTACACGGCTGTCGCTCATTGACATCAGTGGAGTTACTCCTGATTTGCACCGGCCCTTAATATTTAGGGTCACAGAATGTCTGGCAAAGAGAGGTGGCCATGAGCTGGAGAGTCAAGAAGAGCTTAAAGAGGAAAGGGACTGAGTGGCCTGGGAAGAGAGGGACATAGAGTTCTTAATGGAGGGGTTTGCACCAAGTGTGACCCCCCCAGCCTGTGGGTGCCCACAGGGGAGAGAGACATGGCCAAGTCTGGAGGAGCAGAGCTGCACAGAGAGGTTAGGTAAAGCACATCTCTGGAGAGCACTGAAAATCGGCATGTCAGATTTGGCCTATCAGCTAGGTGGGTGACGGGGAGCGTTGGTGCCATGGGATGGGAGTTGCTGGCTGGTCCCAGCATCTGGGATTCTGAGACGTTTGGAGAGCAGGAAGGACTGTGGAAGAGAGAATTGCAGCAGTGAAGCCTGTCACTGGCAGAGTGAGACCCCAGATCTCTTGAGTCCCAGGCCTGTGCCCAGTCCGCTGGACCAAAGAACCTTTCACTCTGCCTGCTATGATTCACCTTAAAAGTATTGCTGGAGAAGCCATAAAACTCATATAGCAGTGGGAGATGGAGGCACTGCTCAAGTAAAACTAGGCAGCCTCACTTATCCATTCACCAGAGGGCTCCCAGCTCCTCCAGCAAGGCAGATGAGACAATTCACAGAAAGTTCATCTTGATCCATGACATTTAATAAATAAAACATAATGGGGGAGGGAGGGAGAGATACATCTTGTCAAGAGGCTTGGTTTGGTTTGGAGGGTAGATGGAGGGGAACAGAGTTGATATGTGAGGGTGGGTGTTTCCATTGTTTTACTAACCCAATATTTCTGACTCCGTTAGAATCTCGCCAGTTAAAGCTCAGTGAAAGTAGGTTTCCAGACACGCAGTACTTAACGTCTCTCACAAGGCAAATCAAAACCAGAATATGTTTTAAAAATTGGATTTGCCTTGTAATCTAATCAGTATTAAATAACAATTCTAAATCTGAGGCTCCATATTTAAAGTGCATTTAATCTCTGGGGGTTGACAGAGTTATTTAATCTAATGAATCACCTTTACTGTCTCATAAAGGTGCTGCACAGGCATGGGTTTTTCACTGAAAATTGCAGTTGTTAAATAATTGGAAGTGAGGGCCAGATCCTCAGCTGCTGTAAATCCATCTAGGTTCATTGAAGTCAATGGATTTTACCAGCTGAGAATCTGGCCAAGAATTTTTTCGCATGCTTACAACATCTTTGGAGTCTTTGGTCCTGCTTTGAGCAGCAGGTTGGACTAGATGACCTCCTGAGGTCCCTTTCAATCTTAATATTCTATGATTTTAGGGATAGCTCAGTGGTTTAAGCATTGGCCTGTTAAACCCAGCGTTGTGAGTTCAATCCTTGAGGAGGCCACTTAGGGATCTGGGGCAAAAATCTGTCTGGGAATTGGTCCCGCTTTGAGTACGGGGTTGGACTAGATGACCTCCTGAGGTCCCCTCCAACCCTGATAGTCTGTGAATACCAGAGGATAAATAATAGTCAGTTGTCAAAAGTTAATGGTAAATAGGGGGCTGTGATAGAATTCTAATCCCTGTTCTGCAACTGGTTTGCTGTGTGACCTTGGGCAAGGCACTTCCCCACTGTCCCAGCAGGAGGATAACAACACTTTCTTCCTCACAGAGGGGTTGTTAGGAGCCAGTTATTAATATCTTCAAAGACTTTGGCGAATGTGAAGTGGTGGTGATCCGCTTTGAATGCCGTTTCCCTGAGATTGCACAGTTTGCTCTTGACCAGACACAGATTCCTTTCCTCCGTAATCTCAGCTGTTAGGTTGCTCCATGTATGTATAAAGCCAACCAAACATCCCTGATTTTTTCTTTCTGTGCTGCCATCGCTGTCTGCATTTGGTTTTGCTTTACATTTCCATTATCCTCGTGCAAAGGTGGAAATAATTACTTGGTAAGCAACCTCGTTCTTCTTCATTTTTGAGTCTGTTTATTTAGATTAGAGCTCTTCTGAACCAGCTCTTTCCTTTCCTGGCCTGGACAGTAGTTATTTATTTTTAGCCATCTTAATAGCTCATTTTTGCTTTGCAATTTACTACATGAATTCCAACGAACCATGTTCTAAGTTGACTTCCCCTAAGGCAATGGGGGCCATTGCATCTGTTGATTCTTATTTTTCCCCCAAAAAACTGGCTGTACTTTTTTTTTTTTTTCATTAAACAGTTTTCCTTATCTCCTTTTAGAGGGAAATAAGATGTGTTCCCATCCAGATTTCCCTTGCCGGCTTTGTAACAATTTCTTAGTCACCCGGTCAATCCACTCATTACAGAGCAAGCTGATCCATATTGTGCTGGTTAGTTACATATTCTCTGAACTTTATATTTTTAAATATATTGCAGTGATAGCAGCAGCAGGCAGGGACTCTGCTGCTGTCAAATGTCAGCGTTGGCATGACTATATCTAGCAAAACTGGGCAAATATTCCTTCTCTGTGGTGTGCACTTTAATTTCCCATGATTATTTCTTTAATAAGACTGATACTTACTGTACATTGCTCATTTGCTGCTAAAATTGGAACCATTAGCGCAATAACTGGCAATTACCTCCTGAGCAGCGCACCATGTGAATATCTACATTGCTTCTCCAAAGGAGGGAGTATGGAAGCATGGCTTTTAATAATAGGTGTCTGCGGGCTGCAATATAAGACTCCAGTGTATATTTAGGGATTGTCTTGGCATGTTTCTGTTTGCAGACAGAGATCTGGATCTGGAGCACTCCTAAGTTAGATGTTCAGCTAGGGACTCATTTCTAATGTGTTATAATGCTAAAGTAACAATTTGGATTTATACCTGGAGAGGCAGTGCGGATACAGTATTGGGTGGGGAGTTGAGAGACCTAGGTTCTAATCCTGGTTTTGCCACTGATTATTAGTGGATAGTGACCTATCCACTAGAACACACTGCCTCTGGAATCCTGACACACAAGCAGCAAGTGTATCTGGTCTATTTGCAAGGAACCAGTGTGGGGCCGAGAATGCCTGAGGCACCTCTTCTCGTTTATCCCTCAAAAACTTTCCACGGTGTTAAAAACAATCTGCCACAAAGAGCACAAATGAAGCCAAAGTAGTTTTCTTTGGTGGCTTCCTCCCCTTACTGAGCAGAGACTTCTGTCCTGCTTTGATCAGGGAGCGGAGCTTTATCACCACAGAGCGCCTGACTGTTCATTAGGGTGGTCTATTGCAATAGTGCGCACCTGCTGAGGCGGAGTAAATCCCACTCTCATTGTAGACTCAGTGCCCTAAATAAGTTATAATGAGGCTTAGCTAAATGAACCTCTAGATAGTTAGTAAGCCTCTAATTCAGGTGTCTGCTCGCTGACAAAACAAGAGCCTGGAGTATAAATAGGAAAGCAAATTCCACAGTGCAAGGAACTTTGAGTTAAGGAAGTTTCTTGCTTTAGGCTTTGCCGGTGGAAGGGAAGTGGGGCAAATGTTTCTGACTCCAGGTAGGTGGAAAGAGATAAACTGACCTATGTCTCTCATCCTGTGTATTTAATCTTTCACATATGGCTCAGCTCTAGGAAGATTATTTTTTAACCCTTGCTAAGCCGAGTGTGGTGGATCAATAGAGAAGCTAGTCAGCTTCATTTCTGGTCTCCTCATGCACTAAAGGTGTAGGCAGAGTCCCTGTTAATAGAGGTCACATGCACAGTGAGTTGAGGATGAATGATTGTACTCCATGGAGTTCTCCACTTGGCCTTTATACGCACATTTCTGGCCTGGAGTCTATTTATTATTCATCTTAAAGTTTAATAATTTTGAGGGCTTTCAAAAACAGACTGGTTGCTAGCCCTGGTGACTCGGAGCTTTTATTTTCATGAAGAACGGACAGTGAAAGCCAAAGAGTCTCTTGCCCTTCTTTGCCAGTGTGCGCTGACTCTGCACCGTTGAAGGATCACCTCAGGTGGCAAGAAAGTAATTTGCAGGTTTGTGTGTATGTATGCACACCTCTTCTTCCCCACTTTCCAGTGGCTGGTTTACTGAAGATAAAAGCCTTACTACTAGCGACTGCTAATAAAGATTCTTCTGTAGCTCAAATGAGGGCTTGAGGGTTCGGAAGCTGGTGAGCCATGTTTGGACTGCCAATGTGGAGGTGAAAATGATTAGTCATCTGAAACCTGGTAATAGGAAAAGGAATGTGGCTTCAGCCTTCATTGTGCTACTGGGGGTGTAGTAGATTTTCTGGCCTCAACAGCAGAAATGGTGCGATCAGGTCCATTCAGCAGATCTGTAGATAGAGCTGCAGTGCTCAGCTGCATTCAGTTATTAATATTATGGTACCATCAAGAGCCCCAGTGTGCTACAGACACACATTGTGAGATAGTCTCTGTCCCAAGGAGCCTACAGTCTGAATAGTCAAGACCAGGGATCGGCCACCTTTGGCCCACAGCCCGCCAGGGTAAGCACCCTGGTGGGCCGAGCCGGTTTGTTTACCTGCCATGTCCGTGGGTTTGGCCAATCGCAGCTCCCACTGGCCACAGTTTGACGTCCCAGGCCAATGGGGGCTGCGGAAAGTGGCGCAAGCCAAGGGAGGTGCTTACCTTTTCTCAGTCCCATCTGAAATGAAAGCCTCAGACACGGGTGCAAGGAGAACAAGCCGTCCCCGGCTCTGATAAAACACAGCTCTATGCTCAAGAATGCAAACCAATGCAAAAAGAGAAGGCAAGCCCTGCTATGATAATAAGGGGGCTCCGGGAGCTGCTGTTCATGAGAATGTTCTCCTAAGGGTGACTCCTCTGTGACAGCCGTGATGTCTCTGTTCATTGTGCACATCCCTTTCCTACTGCCATCATTGCTTGCATGCTATCTAGTGTCATTAAGATATCAAGTTCATTTAGGCACTGGCAGTTTAATTATGTCTGTGTACTACTGCGTATTTTATTCATGGACTATCTCAGGGTGGTTGTCAAACACAAGCCCAGGAGATAAAAGTTCTGTGGATATAGCATGCTAATGTCCTGCTAGTTCCCTCTTGACGAATATACAGGCTGGTTATTACCAAACTGATTATTTTCATTCATTAACACCACAGACATCAGCGCCCTTCACCCTGTATTATTGTGTGCATTCATCTTTTCATAAACAATCACCTGACACAGTTGGGAAAAGGGAGGGCTGGGGGAATTAACGCTCTAAGGGGAATTTCCTGGCTTGGGTTGGTAACAAGGTGCTGTGCATGGACTGCCCTGTTTATGTGATCGCTTCATTAATCAAATGAAAGACAATAGCGCATCACATGTGTGCTGTGTTTCTCAACAATGCCAGACCACGTTCCATTGTGCGGGTGGCTTAGCTGATGGGGATCTGTATCCAGTTTGCTTTGACTGGAAGGGTAAAATAAAGCCTGGAGATTCCAGTGGGAATCCTTGACAAGCATTCTCCTTAGAGTCATCGTTGCTGATGTGTTTCCTGCATTGCTCATCTTCCCTCTTCTTTTTGTATTATTACTGTTGTCATGAGGATCATTTGCATGAAAACAGGTTCTTTGTTTTTTTTTGCCAGTTCCCTGGCTTCCTCTTATTGCTCTTCCAGAGTTGAAATCCTCCAGGACAGTACAACTGGTGGCCATGGGAACGATTGCATTGTCGTGAACATGCAGGCTTCTGAAAAACAAAAAAAAAAAGTCCCTCCTTTTCAAATCTAAATCTCTGCTGATGAAAAACCAAGGGAATAAAAACAAGAACCTAGATGGTACTGACAGGCTTTATGGAGGTGGTTTTGAAACATCAGGGCCAGGGTTTTCAAAAGGGACTAGTGATTTTGGTTGCCAAATTTGAGACTCCTCAGAGAAGCCAGACTGAGATTAGGTCTACATTACAGCTATGATGCTGCAGCTGTGCTGCCGTGGCGCTGTAGTGTAGACACTTCCTACATTGATGAAAGGGAGTTTTCTGTCGATGTAGGTAATCTACCTCTCCGAGAGGGTAGGGCGACCCAGCTGGGGGTTAGTTGACCTAACTAAAGTGCCCAGGGCGTGAAATTTTTCACAGCCCTGAATGACGTAGGTAGGTTGACCTAAGGTTTAGGTGTAGACCAGGCCTTACAGAAAGGGTTGCCCCTTGGCGTATTGCTGATGCCATTGGACGATAGCGGTTCCAGTCCATAGACAGTCCCTAAAGCCATTAGTGATCTGCAGAGGCAGTTTTATCTAGAGGACTGAGCAGAGATCTAGGAACTAGAATCTCCTGAGAACTAATCCTTGCTGTCCTACACTGACTGGCCATATCACTTCCCTTCTCTGCCTCAGTTTGCCCATTTTTTAAATGGGCATAAATAATAGGCGCTCATTGGGAGGGCTCAGCATTTGAGCTGCGCGTGGTCAGTTTGCCCTGAATACATGGACCACGTGGTTTTGGTTCCATATTTGTTCCTTTAAATTCACTGTACCCTCAAACGTTCCTGCTAGAAAACTCACTCGCTAGGATATTCGCAGGGAGCCACCAGAATAGCGCAAAGGCACATCTAAGGCCAGTTCAGTTTCTTGCTCATGGCAAATACTTGATGGAGCTGCTATCTGTGATTTTCAAAGCTATCTATAGGAGTTAGGTGGAGCTGAGGTACCTAACTCCCTTAGGCTCCTTTTGAAAAGCCTAGAGCTTAAATAACTAAGGCGCTTTTGCAGTACCTTGACCATTGGAGATGTTATGGCATAACAGTGCTAATTGTTGTTGCTATTGCTACTCTGAGTGGTTATCCAAAATTCAGGGGCTAGCAAGTTGCTTCCGTTTAGGAAGAGAAATTGATGATGGAGTCAGGCTTTTCTTTGAGGCATTCCTGTTTGTTTACAAACTTTTTTTTTTTTTTACATAATATCCTGTTTCCCTGAATGTGGCAGCAGTCAAACAGCTTGCACTGTGATGCAAAGCTGTCTCTCTAGGCTTTTTCCCAGGGCACGTTCCCAGTGCTTGTTCTGGCTGCCTCCTTGGCTTTTTGATCCTTCTCTGTCTGGCATTTCTTGCTGCTTCTCTCTCAAACATAGACACAGAAAGCTTCACCAATCGATGCCTCGGCCCCTGCATTTTCTATGTCAGTCTCCAGGAACCCCTTGGGGGAGGGATAGCTCAGTGATTTGCACATTGGCCTGCTAAACCCAGGGTTGTGAGCTCAATCCTTGAAGGGGCCGTTTAGGAAACTGGGGTAAAAATCTGTCTGGGGATTAGTCCTGCTTTGAGCAGGGGGTTGGACTAGATGACCTCCTGAGGTCCCTTCCAACCCTATGATTCTATGACCACATGGTTTAGCTTCTACTCAGACCTTGCTTTAGGCCTGTGTTTTGAGTTGTGCTCACGTTGTTTCAGCTATCTGGTTCCACAAAGAAGCTCAATTGCATTTACCTTGAAGGAACGGCACTGGTTACGCTCACCTACTCCAGTGAGATTTAACCCAACCCACAGCATTATCTTCAGGAGTGTCTTTGATCACACCTCCAAAATCTTTACCTCCCAAAGGCTGCAGGTGCTTAGTGGAATTTTCCAAAGTATCTATGTGATTCATAGATTCCAAGGCAAAAGGGCCAGAAAACTTCCCCAAAATAATCCCTAGAGCAAAGCTTTTAGAAAAACACCCAGTCTTGATTTAAAAATTGCCAGTGATGGAGACTCCACCATGACCCATGGTAAATTGCTCCAGTGGTTAATTACTCTCACTGTTAAAAGAAGAGCCAATTATTAAATATTTGTTCCCCATGTAGATGCTTCTAGACTGTAATCAAGTCACTCCATAACCTTCTCTTTGGTAGACTCAAGGAGCTCGATCTATTTAGCTTATCACTGTAAGGCAGGTTTTCTAACCCTTTAATCATTCTCATGGCTCTTCTCTGAACTGTCTCCAATTTATCAACATCCTTCTGGAATTGTGGACACCTAAATTGGACGAAGTGTTCCAGTAGTTGTCACATCAGTGCTAAATACAGGGGTAAAATAACCTCTCTCCTCCTACTCAAGATTTCCCTGTTTGTGCATTCCAGGTTTGCGTTAGTCCTTTTAGTCACACCTGTTCAGCTGATTATCCACTAAAACCCCCAAATCTTTTTAAAGAGTTCTCCGCTTCCAAGGATAGAGTCCCCTCATCCTGTAAGTATGGCCTCTAGTCTTTGTTCCTAGATGTGTACATTTACATTTACCTATATTAACATATATTGTTTGCTTACTCCCAGCTTACTGAGTGATCCAGATTGCTCTGAATCAGTGACCTGTCCTCCTCATTAACATTGATTTAAGAGCAGAAATCCTGCTGACTTCCAATGAGATTTGTGGTCCTAAGTCACTTACATGCTTTGGAAAATCCCACCTTTCTTGGTATGGGGCTGATTTTGCCCCCATTGCAGTCAAGGACAAAACTTCTTGTGGCTTTAATGGTGCAGGATAGACCTAAATGTAGACACTTCTCACCCCATGTCATGAAATGTCATGCAGAACAGCGATAGGAAGAGTGTAAACATGTGCTGTGTGACTAAAAGCATGTCTTTGAAATTCCTACTCTTGTGAAACATTTCAGACTTGGATAATGTCTGTCGTAGCTTTTCATCCCTAGATTTTCCCACTGGCGGTAGCAATCACAGGCAAGGCATTGGGGGCCAACTGGCATTTTAACTCACTGTGTCTGCTAACACTGCTTAAAAGTGATCTGGAGATGAAGGATGATCTTGTGTTTATGGCACTAGCTTGTGATTTCATGGAATCTGCATTCAGTTCCTTGCCACTGACTTCCTGTGTGACCCTGGGCAAGTCACTTGGAGCCAGATATTTAAAGATCTCTGGGCACCTAACTCCCATTGAAATCAATAGGCGTTAGGCACTTAAATATCTGGGCTTTGTCTCTCAGTTTCCCATCGGGGGAGTTATGAGGATTGATATGTTATAGCCTGTAAGGTGCTGTAACGGGTTTGCTAGATGATGCGGCTAGTGGGGAGGGAGGAGGAGTGCTGGCTCTTGTAAATGAAACAATGGGGAATCCCTGTAATTGTACTATGCCGGGGAGCAGAACCCAGTCTGGGATGAGACAATGCGAATTCATGTAATGCTACAGACCAGGTAGGAAGCAGGGTGGTATACCTATGGTGATGTGCAGAGGCAGCCCCCACCTATTGAAGCCCTCCATTTGGCTTTTCTCCTCCATATGGGAATGAGGGTTCCAACTGAGATCAGGACTCTAGGAAAGGTTTGTTTTATTCTCTACTTCTAAGTAGCACCCAACACAGTGAACTGTTAGATGAGAGAATCCAGTGGGGGCTAGCAGAATACAGGAATGTGTCTAAAATGAGGGGACACTTATTAAGGGCCAAGAACTGAGCCTCTAAACTCTGCAGTTGGCTCAGGGCCATGAGGGTTTATTGATCTGGGTCCAAGCGGTTCAAGCTGACTCGTAGAAGGGCACTGACTGGTTTCCTTTTTGTTCATTCATCTTTTTGGAGTTTGGCTGCTTATTTTGTAAGTGGCTGGTTTGATTCTTAGAAATCCTGGTGTTTCACTGGCTGCAACAGAACAGCCCTGAAGCTGCCTGTAACTCAAGTGCTCAAGTGCTGTGGTGATGAACACGATATAAATGGATAGACAGAACTCTTCTCTAATTGTGGACAATGACTTTGCCTTTTTGTACACACATGCGCACAACTCTCTCTCTCTTTATATACGTATGACTCTATCTGATACAAGGTTAGATAGTGATGCATTCCCTGGTATGAGGCTGGAATAACTGAATAGAGAGACTTCAGTGAACGACTCTTAATTTGTGACCTTTTGAGCTGTGGCTAAAATCCATTAATAGACAGTGGGGCCTGTGGAGGCCTGGATGCTACAGCTCAGCGCATTCTCTGCTGCACTGTCCCTTTCCTTAGCCCGAATTTGCAAATCGGGCTGTGGAGACTCTGTTAAGGTTCACGCCCTGGAGGCCTTTCCTTCTTTGTCACTCAGCTTTTCCACTTGAGCAGTGAAAACAGGGAGCCCTTTGCTAGCCATTTAAGGTCCTTTTAAGACAAGGACAAAGAATTGGCACCGGAACTGTGAAGAATGACTTCATGGGTAAACTTGTGTGATTCCATATACTTTAGATCATAGCCTGAGGGTAATAACTCTTTTTATAATACAAATAGATGACTTTTTTGGCCTGGGAGCAATAGAATGAAATATGTAGTAATATATAAAGAAGTCAATTTTCAGCATAATATAAGGAACAGTATATATTCTCTAAGGGGATTCCCTTTAGATATCTAGCTCTATCATAAAACTGTCCATTGATGAGCCCAGATGTGTATATAAAGAATATCTGGCAGTAAATGGCATGTCATAGTATTTTCTGAAGGCTGAAAATTGACATGGAGTTGCTCAGGGTGATCCAAGCAAGTCTACCTGGGAGGAGAGAGGGGAGAGAGCAAATATCTGGGGAAATGACCTTATGGTGTGGTGTGTACCACTGACTCCCATGGGAAGACGTGGAAAGAAACTGCATTGCCTGGGACATTTGAAAAGAGACTGAACAAAAGCACTGCGGGTGAGTACACTACAGAAGAGTCCTAATAGTCTTTTATCTCCAATTTAAGATTATATGTTAATTGAGCTAGACTAGGTTACCACCCCTGCCCCACTCAGCCAAATTCCCACCAAACTTTGTGTTTTCCTTTGCAGAGTTCTCATACAGAGGTGGGGAGGGAACCCTGCCACCCATCTCCTGATATACCCAAGTTAAAGAAAAGAAACTGGAGTCTTTGAAATACCCTCAGATAGCATTGGAACTCAAGTGGCTCTAAAGCCTACTGTCTCCTCTAAATGCTACCAATGTCATACACTGTCTCAAGGGCTCCTCTGCCAAAAGCTCATCTCCTTATGTTTTGACTAATGGCTGTTCCTCTGATGTGCTCTCCCTAACTTCTGATTCCTACCCTTTGAAATCTGGTGATGTGCATTCTCCTCCTCTAGAAGCAGGAAACTGGAATGTGTTTCTCCCAATCTACTCCTGGGGGAATTCTGCGCCACTGCACACGTGCAGAAGTCATGTCCTGTGCAGATTTCTTTGCTTCCCTGCAGAAAAATGACTTTCTGACAGGGAAGCAAAGGGAAGCCACGAGTGGCCATGCGCCCCTCCCCAGCAGCGCACATGGGCACATCATTTCAGACACCCAGAGGAGCTAGCAGAGAGGTAAATCACTGTGTGGGCACAGGGCTGTGCATCTACCCATCCCCCTGAGCAGTTGGACCCCCCACACACACCCAGACTGCCCCACTGAGCCCCCTGCACCCAAACCTCCACCCTGTTGAGCCTCACCACCCTGCATCCAGAACCTCTCTTTCCTAGCCTCACCCCCTGCATCTGGACCCCCACCCTTGTGCCCATAGCACCTCCCGCTGAGCTCCCCACACACGAACCCCCACCCCGATGAGCCTCACCCCCCCCATGTTAGCTATTTCTGTAACTTTTGCTGTTATTAGAGATGGAATGAATGTCTGATCTATACATGAGTCCAGCAGTTTAAATTTATGTGGATTAGTCTACAACTGTCTGTACTTTTCCAGGTTTGGAAGAACACATTGTACTCAGTGAGAGGCATTGTCAAAAGAATTAAATTAATTCACATCACCTTTTGTGGGTTGGTGCTCCAGTTTGATACCCAGATCATAACTCCCATTAGCATCAGTGGAGGAGAGCGATGTATGTGCAGAAAGAGAGATCAAGATAAAATAGCTTGGTTCGCATCACATCCACCGATAAGTGTGTTTCCACACACAAAATGTTTGGGATGCTGGATGTATACAGAGGCTCAAGATTTTCCAAGGTTGCTAATGATTTTGGGCACTGCTGTTTTTGGGTGCCTTAGGGGGGTCTGTTTTAAAGAAGTGCCTAGTATCTGCTTACGGAAAATCAGTCCCCTATAAGATGTCGCAAGTTGGGCACCCAAAATCACTAGTCTTTGAAAAATCTCAGCCTCTTTTCCATAGAGATGCTGAAAAGTTCCCTCTAAACGTGCAGCTGTTTTGTGTGATCTGCCTTGCTTTTTTTCTTTCTTTTACGAGATCTCAGAAAATTCCAAGAAGGCTTCAGTTGTCTTTAACACCCAAAGGAAAAATCGAAGGGAAGAGTTCAATTACTCACATGAAAAATGAGTTGCCTACCCAGGGCTTTTCCATTTGCTAGTTGTGCTTGTTTTAAAACTGAATTATAGAGACTGCACATTTTTCCGGAGACAAATGCATTAATTTTTCTCAAAACAGACAAGAGGCAAGCAAAGGGAAAATAAGATAATAAGAGTTTCCACGGTGATTTATATGCCTTTGTGAAAAATAATGGGGGCAGAGCACAGAATACACCGGCAGCCCGCAGGGGAGGTGGGGGGCAGCTGTGACAGGGAAGATTGCAGGGAAAGCTGCCAGAAGTCCAAATGAGATTGTTGTTTTTAGATGATATAAGATCACTCTGTCTCTCCAGCTGGTTTGAAATATATATATATATATATATAAACATACATAAAATATATGCCATATGATGGACTTAGAGTCAGCAAAGGCTACATTGTTTATACAGGAAGGGATTGTGTTCCTAGCCTGCCTCATTGCTATCCTTGTTCTTTTGACCAAGGATAAACTGGGACCTTTAGAAAACAAAGGGATGGATATAATTTTAACAGATTTGATCTTGCATATATTTATATAGGGTGGGAGAAGTCCCTCTTCATCCCCTGGCTGATTGCAGGGAGGGATATCGGATTCTTTTGACACGCTGTTTGGTCAGCCTAGAGTCAACCGAGGGAGTCCATTTCACAGTCAAAATCGCAATGTGGGCTTGGAAGGCTCAGTGGTTTGTGTCAGCTACTGGTCTTGAACTTCAAATTGTTGGTTCAAATCTGGTTGAGGTCAGTGGTACTGGAAAGTTCTTACCATAGTTGAGCCTGTGTGAAATGGTTTGGTGGCCTTGGGTCAATTCTTCATGGACAGATCATGGTGTCAGAGAGCTTAAGAGCTGGAAACTGAATTCCTTTTTCCTCTCTAGAGATGGATCCCCTCCTGGGTCAGAATCAAGCCTCACGGGGCAGGGGAAGATTTTTCTGTTCTCTGGATGGGAGCTGAATTAGCATACAGATCTGTTAACCTGGCTCTTTTCGCCCACCCTAAATTTACTAGAAACGAAAAAGACTGCTTGATTGTTTTCAGAGGAGGACCTGCTGGCAAGTCAGCCTCAAACACAAACCGAGTCACACACTAATGTGATGGAGAAATTGTCAGGCAATCTGAGAGGAAAGGTGGCTCTTTGGGTAAAGACATTGGCCTGGGACTTGGGAGACCTGGGGTTAATTCCTGGCACTGACACAGACTTCTGTGACCTTGCTCAAGTCACTTAGTTTCTCTGGGCCTCAGAGAGCTCCCCAGCTGCCAAATGTGCTAATAGCTCTATTTAGTTTTGAAGCTCTTTGGGACAGGGACTGTCCCTGACTCTGTGTCTGTACCGTGCCTGGCAAAACAAGGCCTCCCAGGCATTACAGCAATACACACAGTTTCAAATAGCTGGCGATCCGTCCCTGTGGGGATGGGTCATAGAAATCCAAGAGATGGGATAAATTGAAACATGGGAATTGGAAAAGGATGCCCGTCAGCGTTATGCTTCATGAAAAATGTGTCCTGGGTCAATGCAAGATACGCATGTCTAGAAAGAGCAGAAGGGAGCTGAGGCCCTGCACGTGGTGGAAAGAAAGGGAAAAAAATCAAGGGGGATTTTCTTGGCACAGAGTACTGACCTGTGCTGGGGAGCAGGGCACCGGGAGCAGTGATCTACTGCAGTGAAGTGTGAGTGAGTGAGTAATAGTCAGACCCTCCTGTTCACTGCTCTCCCCTCCATCTTTCATCCCTCTTGTTCTTCCCAGGTTTTCTTTTCCTCTCCCTTGAACTTCCTATATAAACGTTTCAGCCTTGGCATCATTTCTTCCCATTGAAATGAAACAGTAGGAGCTTAATTGGTTTATTATTCCAACGAGAAGTGCTGAGACTCGGCTCCTGCTGGAAGAAAGACAAAATTCCAGACCTCAACTCCTGCTCATATTGAGCGGCTTTTTCCTTCCCTGTCTGGGGACAATGGTGCAGGGGAGTTAGCCACGGCACCAGATAGCAAGGTGTGTGCCTTGAGAGGGAATGGCTGGCTCGCTGGAAATAGGTACACTGAGGTTTTCATTCATCTCTCTGCCCCCAGGTGAATCTCGTGGTTCGAATGTTGTCACTGGCAGAAGACAAACACTTTGCACAGTGGATTCAGCCCAGTTCCTAGTGGACGGGCATTTGTGTCCCAAAAGGAATTGGCACTCTTGCTGGTAGTCTCAAGCTCTGACTAGCTCATGAGGAATGTACCCTCTTAGCCCTAAACCCAGTTTAGGTTTGAGGCACATTGGTAGGGAAGTGTGGCCTATAACTCACACCTCTCTTCCCTTTGCTCTTGGGATAAACTGAAGACCTGGTCTTGAGGGAAAACAGTCCAACACTGGGGAACTGGAATTTCCAGACAGGGGAAATTCCGACATTTTGAATTTTTTTTGCAGTACAAATCAGATTGAAAAGCCAAAATTTTCTGCAAAATGAAAATTGCAAAAAACTGTCCAAACATTTTGCTTTGATCATGTCGAATTGTTTAGTTTTGATGAGGTAAAAACGCTTTGTTTTCATTTTTGTCATTTTGATTCATTTTGTTTTTACTGATATATTAAATATAATTAAGGCTAAGATTTTGTCATGGATATTTTTAGTAAAAGTCAGGGACAGGTCACAGGCTTCCATGAATTTTCCTTTATTGTCCATGACTTTTACTAAAAATATCCATGATAAAATGGGAAGGGACTGAGCAGCTGTGGGGTGGCTGGGAGCTCCTGGGGCTGCCACCGTCCATGGGGACTCAGAGCTGCAGGGTCCGCCTGCCCCCCTCCCCAGCGATGGGGAGCTGTGGGAATCCCCCTGCCGCCACTGCAGTGGGGAGCTGTGGGGGTCTCCCTGCCCTCTGTGGTGGCCAGAGGATGCGGGGACCCCCTTCCCCTCCTGCGGCAGAGTGGAGCTTTGGGTCCCCTGCTCCATGGTGGCAGGGGAGCTGCTGGGTCTCCCTGCCCTAAGGCAGTGGCAGGGGAGCTGCTGGGGTCTGCCTGTCCTGTAGTGGCGACAGGGGAGCTGCCAGGGTCCCCCTGCCCTGCAGCAACTGGGAGCTGCAGGTACCCCCACTGCCCATGGTGGCTGGGAGCTTGGGGGCAGCGGGACCCTGCAGCTCCCAGCTGCCGGGGCTGAAGTCACAGAGGTCTTTGAAAGTCACGGATTCTGTGACTTCTGCAACCTCATGACAAAATTGTAGCCTTAAATATAACATAGTTTCAAATGGAAATATGTTAACATTTATATTTTAATATCATAAATATGGAGATATACCTATCTCACAGAACTGGAAGGGACCCCGGAAGGTCATCGAGTCCAGCCCCCTGCCTTCACTAGCAGGACCAAGTACTGATTTTGCCCAAGATCCCTAAGTGGCCTCCTCAAGGATTGAGCTCATAACCCTGGGTTTAGCAGGCCAGTGCTCAAACCACTGAGCTATCCCTTAACAAAATGAATCACAATGATAAAGTCAAAATGAAACTTTTTTACCTCATCAGAACTAAACAATTCATTTTGAATTTTTCCCATGTTCCCACAAAACATTTTGCTTAAACTAAATTTTTTGATGGAAAACTATTCCATCAGTTTTTTCACCCAGTTCTCTCCAGACCCCTTTCAGGCAGGCTTGGAGTGTACAAAGTGTGTCCTGGAGTCAAAAAGACTGTGGAGCTATGGGATATATTCTGCTATGCCCTTCCAGTGAGTTAGGTTGGAATCCTTATGCTACATGGAATAATTTCAGTGGGTCCCTATGCTGTCTTGGTGTCTGAACAACAGCAGAAAGTACTCCTGGGATGAGTGCAATATAAGTACAGAGAGAAATTGAAAGTGGCATCTTACAAAGTGAGCTCTGGATCCTTCCCAGCTCAAACAGCCCAAAATCCATGTTCAGTTTGTTTGACTAATGCAAAGTGCGTTCCTATCAACCATATCTGCATGGAAAACAGGTCGCTGGTTCTTTTTTGCTAAGAACTGATGTGAGACTTCACTGCACCTTTCAGTAGCTCCCAAGCAGAAACTCCTTTGCTAACTGGACCTATGCAGTCAAAAGCCACGAGACCTATAATATTTGCTGCCACTGTGTTGGCGTCTCTTTAGTGTTCTTACCCTGTGGAAGTAAGACATCCAAGTCTTTACCTTTCCCTCCCTCTAGCCTCCATGCCAGCGTGAGTTCTTTAAAGACAAAAGTGTAACTTTGAACAGTCTGGAGGAAGAGGAGATTAATATACACACCGCAGCTGTACTCTGTGGACTGCGAGATTTGAAAGATTGCATTTCTGTCTGGCTCATGGCCTTGGGAGTGAATAAGTGTGTGGCTGTCACCTCCAGACAATGCGGCAGACAAACTCTTGCCTTTTCTTGCTTAACATCCCAGCATTCTGCAGAGAGATTTCACTCACACGGGCACAGCTGGCCTCTCTCTGCTTGCAGGCCTGCCCCACAGAGAGCCACTACTGAGAGCACCATCGCAAGCCTAGAGGAAAGCACTTTGGTATTTTGGGAAGGTTCATTTCACTCCTATACAGAGTTAAATAATCACCCCCTACAGTGAGTCCTGAGGGAATTATTATTTGGGTGGAGTAATGTGTTGCTACAATGTATGCGCAATGCCTAGGTTCGGCAGTGCAGTAGGCATTTAGAAACGCTGGTAGGGATGCATTGAAGGACTAATGAACTGGTTAGATAAAAGAAAAATCTTATCTTCAAATATTAAGCCACAGCTTTCAATGAATCCCCAAAAATGTTCAAGCATAATTTTGATTAAAGCTGGTTGGAAAAATCCAGAATTCTAATTATTAGTATTTTTATTATTTTGATGGCAAGTTCAAATTTTTATGGAAAAAAAGGACAATTTTCATTACAGGTTTGACTCATTTTTCAAGCAGCTCTTCTTCCAATGCCTTTCAGCCCACACCATATGTGTCTGCACTTGGTGGGGTGCAGCTGGGACTAGAAGCATAGACTCCCCCAAAACCATGGGCAGAGCTTTTCTCGTGTTTTTTTTGGCTTGGTTAGAAGTCTCTGAAACCCAGAGCAAAGCCTCTTCTGATGAGATCTCCTGCCCAGTCTGCTACTTATCTGGATGGCACCTTCGGAGTTTTGCTTGTCACCCCTCTGATGTTTCTCTGTAACAAACTGGCATAGTCACTGCTGATTCAAGAGGGAGCGTACTTCTGGCCCTGCCATGGACTGAGAAGGTGGGCTCCCTTGCAATGCTCTTGGGCCATGCCACTTTGGAGAGGCAGCATGCAGATCTCAGGATGTCTGTCTCTTTCAACTGTGCAGCGCTCAGCCACTGGTCAGGCCTAATTGAAAGTAGGTTTTAGGCCCAAGTGGAGAGAAAGTAGGCAGTTGCTCAGGGCCTTGTAGTCAAGCTGAGCTCTGCAATTTATGAGCCAGCTCTGTCACCTCAGCCTAGGGTGACCAGATGTCTCAATTGTATAGGTACAGTCCCAATATTTGGGGCTTTGTCTTATATAGGCACCTATTACTCCCCACTCCCTGTCTCAGTTTTTACATTTGCTGTCTGACCATTCTACCTGAGCCCATCATTCACTCTTTCTGGTCCCCTTCCCTCTGTAGCAGGACTGAAGGGACAGAAATCTTTGCCTCAAAGCTCTCCCGCCTTCGTATTCTCTTAGTCTTTCTTTCTCACACACATCTAGTGGGAGGACTGGCACAGGAGGCCCTGAACTCTGATGGGGAGTGGGCCTGGTGGGCCCAAGTTTGTGGCTTTACACTTGGTAAAATTTATTTACACACTGGATATTGTGGTCCCACTGTGGTTCCAGTAGAATTAACCTGGGGTTAGATAAAAGCATTGGAAAAACCATCTCAAGATAATTCGAGTTGTGAGGGGACTGGTAATGTAATACTGCACCTTCTTTAACTAGATTGCTAATTTCAGTGCATCCATTAGTGACTGGTTCTTGCTGTCTTATCAGTTCAATGACCTACGTGAAATGAGTGTGATGATCTCAGTTCAGTTCCTGATGACTGCAGTTAACTTTCATCAGCAATTAGAGCAGGGGTCCCCAACACGGTGCCCACGGGCGCCATGGCGCCCATGGGGGCATCTTAATGCGCCCGTGTCCTGGCCCCCGGGAGAGCACCCACCAAAATGCTGCAGCAGCATTTTGGCGGAGACACCTCTCAATGACGCCGCTTGCCATCGACAAGTGATGTCGAGAGGCGTCACCCCCGAATTTCGGCGGGGACGCTGCTTGTCATCAACAAGTGACATCATCGAGAGGCGTCGCTCCCGAATTTCGGTGGGGATGCCTCTCGATGTTGCTTGTCAACGGCAAGCGACGTCATCGAGAGGCATCGCCGCTGAAATGCCGCCGAAATTTGGTGGCATTTCAGTGGGTGCTCCACCGCCGCAGTGGTCCTTCGACTGGCACTTGCCAGCCGAAAAGGTTGAGGATCACTGAATTAGAGTGTCCAAGTGAAGCTCTCACTAACACAATGTGGCTCTTTGTGCCCCTTTAGTGGCTAGACCTGTTGGATCGTGAATAGCGTTGGGCAGGAACCAGATTTTTTTTATTTTGCAGGAAATTGTTATTTCAAAGAAAATTTCCAAAATGGAACAAAAAACAAACTGAAATTTACAGTAAAACAAAATTCAGAAAAAATGGTTTGGAGTTAATTGCAATGTTTTGTTTCAGTAAAATCAAAACATTTTGTTCAAATTTTAACCTTTAAAAACATTTAAAATTTGTTCATAAAAACAGTAAATTGTGTTTCAAAATGTCATTTCGAAATGAAAAATTGAAACTTTTTCTTGCAAAAATGTCAAACCAAAGAAAACCATTTGTCTACAGTGTGCTCGCCATGGGCCATTCAGACACACATGACCAGTTGTGGTTTCAGAAAAGCCTGTGATTCTCAATTATCAGTTGCTAATAGTGGCCCTGCTGTATGATCATTCATCTTTTAAGTGTTTTGGCATCTGTGTTCCATTTGGTCCTTTCCCTCTTCCCTGCCTCTTGCCCCCCCAGCCCTGCCTCCCTCAGCCACAAGCTGCCTCCAGAGTAGTTAGCTCAAACAATTAGGGAATGCTGACTCATCGAGTGAGTGACTGGAATGAGTGTCTGTGTGAGGTACACAACTTCCTGAGTGGACCTAATTGAAGCCTAAAGAGATTTTCACAGATTCGTGGGTTTTCAAAGGAGAAATTTGCATATTAATAAGAAGCTGTTCAGACTGATTGGCTTAATGTGTTTGGGGTAAGTATAATTAAATGTCAGGGGAGATATATCATGAAGTAATGAAGCTGAAGCTAATTTATCAAAAAATGAGGCCTAGAGAGAGACAATCAAATAATAAACAGTTCTTCAACCTTCTTTTTTAAGGTGACTTGCTTAGTCGGGGCTTGGACGTGCACCCTTTTTTTTTTTAGGCTTCCCAAATCAAGGCAAAGTGGGATTTTATTTTTGTTGTGTTCCTCATTTTCCCCCCATGTGGGGGTGAAAAGGGACATTTCCCTAGTATAAAAGTTCCAGTCGATCTGCCATGGTATCCAGCAGGACCAGCTCCAGTGGATGGTCCTCCTCAAGGAGTTATTGTGGAGGGCAGTGCTGGGAGCTGGTCCCGACAAACTGAGATGGACTCAAGCAACAAAATTTGGATCGGGATTTCTAATGCCCTAAAGTTTGGGTGGGTTTGGATCTGGAATATTTGCCCTTCTGAGAGAAAGGATGTTCTTGAAGTTAAGGCATTCCTGTGACACTCAGAAGACCTAGAGTCTGGCCTCAGCTCTGCCACAGACTCCCACTGTGACCTTGGGTAACTCACTTATGCCCAGATTTGTAAAGATATGTAGACATTGCTGTACTCAGAATTGCAATATCTAACTGATTTAGGAGCCTGATTTTCATTTCCAAAAGGTATTTAGGCACATAAAGACCAAGTCCCAGTTAGTCTCCTGGGTGCCTAAATCTCTTTAGGGGAAAAAAAGAGATTTAGGTGCCTAAAACACTTAGGCATTGACATGCTGAGCACAGCAATGCCTACACACCTTTAAAAACCTGGGCCTTCATTGCTGTGTGCCTCAGTTTCTCATCTGACAAGGGGGGATAGTAATCATTCCTTCCTCCCATGTTGTGTCTGTCGTCTATTTAGATTGCAAGGTCTTCAGGGTGGCCACTGTCTCTTGCCGCTTTTATGTACACCACAACTGAATCTCAATCTGAGCTGGTGCCTCTGCGGACTACTGCAATAAAGAGATGGGCCAGTTACAAAATTCCAGTCCCAGACTGGAAATCAGACACCCTCACGAGATTTAGGCAGGGTTCAAACCTAGGGGATTGGTTCAGGCCTAGAAATCTGATTGTGACTTCCCTTGCCAACCAGCCCACCCTGGCAGAAACTTGCAATATTCTGTCCCATGTAGCCACCCTTCAGTGGCTAAGCAGAGGATCCCAGAGTTCTGTGTTCACATTTCCAGAGCTGTCAGTCTGGTCTCTTTAACCAACACTACAGTCAGAGGAATTTTTTTTAAAAAAAGATATGTTTTAAAATGAAAAGCCTGATTTGCCAGCTTCTTGTAGCTTGAGTCATCATTTACACCGGTGCAGAATGAGTGTAAAACGCTTCCATTCTAATTTGGTATCATGATGCTTTCGCTTTGCACACCACATGAGGCTAGGAGGCAATAAGAGAAAGGAGGGGTTCCCCCCGGTTTCATGTCATAAAGCGCAAGAGGGATCAGCAGGTCAGGGAATGATGGGAGCGTCTGTATAAGAACGCTGGACTGGCGTCAGTTTTTATTAAGAAACAACCAACAAAACCAACCAACAGCTTGAATGTATCCAGGCGGATCTGTTGGGGATATGAGAAATCACTTCTAATTTGTGAGCTGCATTAGTGACATTTAGGAGTTTGTAGCAGGGCTGATTTGCTTTGATTGTTGGAATTAGCTGTTGCTCTAAAGATTTAGCAAATGGCTGATGTCCTAGGGCCTGCCTGGTCCATTGGACTGTTGTGGGATTGGGGTCTGATGTGCAGGGGCGGCTTCAGGCCCCAGCACACCAAGCGCGTGCTTGGGGCGGCATGCCGCGGGGGGCGCTCTGCCGGTTGCCAGGAGGGCGGCAGGCAGATTGCCTTTGGCGGCATGCCTGCGGAGGGTCCGCTGGTCCCGCGGCACCACCAAAGCCGCAGGACCAGCAGACCCTCCGCAGGCACACCTGCGGGAGGTCCACCAGAGCCGCGGGGCCAGCGACCGGTAGAGCGCCCCCCGCTGCATGACGCCGTGCTTGGGGCCGCGAAATGTCTGGAGCCACCCCTGCTGATGTGCGAGGAAGTGCTATGATTCATCCCTGCTCCAGTACCGAGCCTGATACAGGGCTTAAGGGTGGGGAGGCAAGGTCCCTTCCCTTTCCTGTGACTGTTGGCAGCATGGTCAGTAAAAACAAGCTACAATTTTCAAAGGTGCATGCCTGGCACCTGAATGGAAGATTCTGACATTGAGTCCCCAGAATTTGAATGGCTTCTGGTGCAAATATGTGCCTTAAGCTCACTCTGTTGCAGAGTCCCCCCTTTGAGCACTGGGAGGACAGCGTTCTCCCACATATTTTAAAGGGTTTTAAGGTCAGCTGGCAAAAAGTGCAAAGAATTGTTACTGTTATGAATGTTGTTAATTGTTGGCCACTGCCAGAGGCAGGATACTTGATGGAAGTGGTTTTGTCAGGAATGACAGGTCTTGGGGAGGAGGGGCATTTTTTCAAAGACAGACCATTTCCTCATTCCCAGTGTCCCCTTGGGGAAGGGAAGGGTAGATCAACAGGTCAGCAAACCAGTGGGGGAGAGAGCAGCCTGAGCAGAGCCCAGCTATTGCTTATTTAGTATATATTGTAGATGGCAGGGACGGAGTAATCAACAGATTAACTCTCTGGGCACAGGGGATGGATCACTCGATGATGACCTGTTCTGTTCAATCTCTGTGAAGCACCTGACATCGGTCACTGTTGGAAGACAGGACATTGGGCTAGATGGACCTTTGGTCTGACCCAGTATGTTCTTATCAGTCCTGTGGCTAAGATCTTGAGCTCCAGGATCACACTGGGATGCTCCAACCTATTGATCACGCTGCTGGTGGTGGTGCTGGTGATGAGAACACCAGCTTGCCCAAAGAGAAGCAGTGGTGCGTCCCTCATCAGCCCAGTGGATGGCACTTGTGTGAATGAGTCCTACTGCCACCGTCACCCACCCCAAGCAGAGGGGGAACTATGGTGCAAGAGACAGTGCTGTGGGAAGCCTCCTGTGTGTGGGATTTCTGAGGGTCCTGGCTTGCAGTAGTCCAGGCTTGGTAGGTGGACAGCTCACTAACAGGACAGGGAAATTGCCTGTAGAGTACCCAGGCAGGACCACCCACTTCAGCAAACAATAAAAAATACCAGGGTGATTTTAATTGCTCGCTTTTGCAAGCGAGGACACTGAAAAACAACTGCAAAAAAACAGCCAGTTGGGAAGACAAAAAGGGCTGCATCGAGTGCTCAGATTGTATAAACTCAAATGATTTTCTTGTTAAAGAAAGGAAAATCAATGGCCTGCCCAGCTAATGGCATCAAAGGGTTTTCGCTTGTCAATAGCACTTAGGAGCTGACAGTCTCTGGGAGATGCCCAGATGCACTTCCCCAAATAACCTCCTTTTGGGATCTTCTTGGTACGTTTCCATTTTCCAGGCCAATTGGAGGACGGCGGGACCCCGGCTTTTCCTCCTGTGACCACTGCTGCCTTCCTTAGGAGACAAAAGGTTGCTGTGAGCCTGCTCAGAGCATGGAGCTCTCGAGTTACCTGACAACCTGAAAGGAAAAACCTTGTCCATCAATAATTAATCATAGCTCTTAGGGAGGGGGATTGTAATCTGTAATTAGCTGTGATCAGTGCTGTTTTCCTTCCCCACCCTCCTCCTTCCCTCTGCCTAGCCCCCTAGGGTTTTTTTCTCATCTTTGGCACACCAATCAGCAACGATTCACTGACGTATCAGTTCCGATAATAAAGAAATAGTAAGAAACAGCTGTCCTGCCCTGCCCTGTGCTTCTCATAAGGCCTCAAAAGCCACACTGGGTCAAGCTAGATCTGTAGCTAGAAAGAAGAGCTCTAAGGAACAGCCAGGTGCTGCAGCAAATGGTGTTGGTGAAGCATGTATTGACAAAGGGGCCTTTCCTGCGAGGCATTGAATGCTGTATATTTCCATAGAAGTGGAGGGGATTTCAGGCTGCTCATGGCCTCTTGGAATTGGGCCCAAAGTTTTTAAAGTGCTTGGAGCCCCTTGGGAATGTAAGATGTTGGGCCTGATTGAATCATTAAGAAAAGTGAGTGCTTTATACTGGTGTCCCTGGGAGCTACCAAAATAGTGGCAAGTACAGAAGGAAGGAAGATAGCTTGAGAGACCCAGGCAAAGGGTATTTCTGTTTAACAATCCAGTTAATTGTAATATTGAAACCATAGCAGGGGGACAGTACCGTACAGTCCCACTAGTCATGCAGGCATTGCCTTTACCCGTCAGAACATGGGGGGAGGGATGTTTTTAACATACGGCTCCCCGGGTCACATGCAGACATAAGGCCAGATTCCCCCATCAGCAGAGCTCTGTTGCCTGTACTGATTTGCACCAGTGAAGGTTGTGGTCCAGAAGCCCTCACTGTGATTAATCGTACACCTAATGCTTAGCTATCAGTCATCAGAGTAAACCTCTCATCTTGTGATGCTATATGTGTTTGCTTCTCACCTCTGATCATTTCTGCCTCTCTGAGCCCTGGATTCACAGAAAAGTGCGGCTGACTGTAGGACTTTGTCTGCACATGGAGTTATTCAGGAAAAGCTCTGTAGATAATCACTTATATTATCTGTTCTTCTGTCAATTTGCCTGTACAAGCCGCTGATGCGTTTCACATATCATTAGGAAATAAAATGCAACCCTTCCTGTCTGATACCTGAGGACCTGGGGCACAATGCGTTAATACTCCTGGCTAGAGACCTGTGTTCATATCCGTATTTTGGGTCCTCTTGAAAACTGGGGTTGATGCAAAATCTCACAGGGTTATTTTCTTAATTGTGAGGGTGTTTTATGCCACAGTGAGCACAATAAACAGAGGTGACTGCTGGGCTTGGCTCCCAGCTGCTGGGATGCTATCGTGATAACAAAACTAGTCCCGCCATGCTGCAGGAGGGTGGGTTGAATAAAGAAAATGTCTCCTTAGAGAAGGTATTTTTAAAGGAAGTGAATCTGATAACTCTGGGAGAGACAGTGGGACTCTGGGATCTCTTTCCAACTCTGCCACTGACCTGCTCTGTGATCTTAAGCAAGTCACTTATTCGCTGTGTGCCTCAGTTTCCCCCTTTGTAAAACAGTTGTAATAAGAGCTGCCTATATGGGAGGGGACTGTGTATGCCACAAGGCTTAATTAGTCAACCAGTGTTTGTCAAATGCTTTGTGATCCTCCCATAAAAGAAGCTGTGGAAGCGCACAGTATGTGACTATTGTATAACTATAGAGTCTAGGCACCTAGTTATGGGCTGGGAACCCATTGTGCTAGGTGCTGTCCAAACACAACAGGATCATGTTATACAACCCCAGGGGCCTGTTGCTGCTGTGGGGAATATCAATAGGTCCCATCCCAGTGGCTGGCTGGCTGGCTCTGGAGGCATTCTGCCTGCAGGGGAGGGATGCATGCTGTCAGGGGAACCTGTGAAGGATCATCAGCCGAGATGCTCTTTCAGTGCCTGCAGCATACAGTGCCTGGTCTGAGAGCTGGTGCAGAAGGGGTTGGCCTCACAATTAACTTTCCTGCTCCTCAGCTCACAGAGCACAGATATAAGAATTCTGGTTTCCATTGTGTAATGGTCACTGTCTTGGATCCTGACACAGTAGGCATTGAACTGGGGACTTGGAGAGCTAAAAGCACAAGCTTCTACAGCCCGAGCCACAGCTTTTTATAACCAGTAGCTTTATTTGGGCATATGCTTTTGTGAGCTTAAACCCACTTCATCAGATGCATGGAGTGAAAAATACAGTAAGCAGAATAATTATTACAGCACATGAAAAGATGGGAGTTACCTTACCAAGTGGTGGGTCAGTGCTAATGAGGCCAATTCAGTTAAGGTGGAAGCGGCTTATTCTCAACAGTTGACAAGAAGGGGTGAATGTCAAGAGAGAGAAAAGTACTTTTATAGTGCTAATGAGGCCAGTGCAATCAAGGTGGACGTCGTCCATTTCCAACATTTGACAAGAAGGATTGGCACAGAAGGTACCTGTAACACACTCACCAGTGGGTTACATTCACACAAACATGCAAGACGAGGAGCGTTTCCACAGTAGTCGCCGTTACTTCCCATTCTAAATCCCCTGTGACAAAGGGGTGACACTTTTTTCTTCCTTTAACACCTCTTCCCCTCTTGTTGGTATGTAGGATTATAGCAGTTTTAAGACCGAAGCGCATTTTGAGGCTGAACTGTTGGACAAGGCCCTTTTAAACATTGTTAACGGCTTGTCCAGGGCTCGGGATTATCACGCTGGTGTGAACTAATGAGCCCTGCATGCCAGTGGTGAGCCCTGCGAGCGCCTCGGTGCACTGAGGCTGAGTTCCTTTCTCCTCGGCGGAGGTGTTGTCGTCGTAGGACCAGTGGTGAACAAAGTGCTGAAGCAGCAGTTTATTTCCCATCAAACTAATTACCACTTTTCCCAAGCCCGAGTCTGTGAGGGTTTTGTTTTTGCTCTTGGGGAGGAGGGGACAACACATGTTCTACCACTGAATGTTCTGCCTGTTGGGGTACTGGGAGTGGGGAGCAGTATAAAGCTGCTTTAGGCTAGTGACAGGATCTTGTTGTTAGCAAAACATCTGAGATCATGAGCCTGGGAAAGATTGCAGAATCCATCGAGCTGGCTGGGGTGTGTAGGGGGCGAAGTGACTGAAAACCACGGATCTGATTAATCAGAGCATTATGGGAATCTGGGGTGGGAACTCTCTATTAGATCATCCAGACTGTTTCCTGGCCAATGCAGGATTGATCGTTCCAGGAGATTTCCTTGTGCTTTAGTCAATGGGACTTCCAGCCTGCCTCACAGTGTCGCTGAGTCTTGTGATAGTTGGTGTTTTTCTTAGACTCAGCTCCTGAAGTCACGTGATTACATAAGAATCTTAGCCTCCCCCCCCCCCCCGCCCTTTTTTAGGAAGTTTCTAGCCTTTACGGTAGCAGAGAAAAGCTTGAAACTTTTAAAAATTCAGCAAGAAAAAGAAACAGAAGCCAGCAATATTTTTGTAAAAAAAGCGCATGATTTTTAAGCCAATCACAAGATTTTGGGGGGCCTGACTCGTTTATTTTGAACTCTTGTGGTTGGCAATATTGGCATTCCTTCCATGGACTCACTGAGCTCACTGTAAGGAAACTTATCCTGGGAGACTAAATGCTGCCTTTTTTTGTTCCCTCCCATCACCCCTAGTTGTACTCCAATATGCCACTCTAAATAATTCCTCTCACTCCATAGGATTTACATCCTTCAGATGTTTCTCATCTTTTCCCACATTCTCCCATGGTTATCTCTTAGCCAAGACTGACATTATTAGTAGAGCTGGTCAAAATTGTGCATGCGCACGTGCGCGCGCGCACACACACAATTCCTCTCCCATGTCCTGTTTTTTTGAGCAAGTCTAGATCTGGTCCAATATTTCTGAATTTTGAATTTTTTAAGTAAAAAAATTGTGGGGAAAAATTCCAAAAGTGAATTTTCAAAAGTTCTGGGATCTCAACAGCTCCCACTGAAAGCAACATGTACTTATGGGTGCTCAGCACTTCGAAAATTCAGCCACTGACGTAGGCATCTGAGCTCTTATCCATACCTAACTTTAGGCACCTGTTTTTAAAAATCTTGGCCAAATACTGTTTCTTTGGCAGGTGCATTGTACCTTTAACCTGAAAATGATATTTAGCTCTCATATTGCACTTTTCATCAGCAGAAATCAAAGCGCTTTGCAAAGGGAGTTAAGTACCATTATCCCCATTTTACTGATGGAGAAATTGAGGCACAGAAAAGGGGGAAGTGACATGCCCAGGGTCATCCAGCAGTAGAGCTAGGAGTAGAACTCAGTGGTCCTGAGTCCTGGTCTAGTTGCTTGCTATTAGGCTGGACTCTTTCACACCGTTCTAAATTAGCCTCACAACCCCCTGTGAGGGAGGTAAGATTTGACAGCTGGGGAAACTGAGAGTTGGAACCAGGGTTTGCCTGTCCCCATCATGGACATGCAAAGGACCTGCCCCCTTTCTACCCTCTCCTCTGCCCCTTGCAGGGACCAGTCTCATTTGCAGTTCCAGACTTGGGCAGCCATGGAGGAAAGCACATTCTACTCCCTCTTTTAGGTGGCATGGCGGTCCTATTCCTCTTGGACTCTGGGAGGTGCGCCCCTCCCTGGTGCACAGCACCACCTGGTCCTCTTAGTATGCTGGAGCGACCTCCAGTGCAGGCACTGGCTGAGTGCCACCATTTAGCCCTGAGCGGCCTGCGCAGGGTCACACAGAAAGCAAAGCCCAGGAGTAGCACCCCAGTCTCCTGACTCCCACTGCTGTGTCTTAGCCACAAGACCAGAGAAACAAAGGGCCTGAGCTAAAGCCTGCTGAAGTTAATGGGCTTCAGCAGACTTTGGATCAGTCTGTGCCCAAGTCAAGTATTTTAGCTGCATCGAGCTTGTGTCATTAGTAAGACAGCTAGGGGATTGTTTTCTTTTAATATGTGGCTATTTACTCAGCCATATTAAGGGGCGCACTGATGACGAGGCCTGGAAGAGAAGAAAGGCTGTTTCATTGTTTAATGGCACGGGGGAAAGCTAGGAATAAAAGGAGTGTTCTTCCTACCCTGGAGTAAGGCTCCTATTATGCCAATCAACATCTAGAACACTGCTACTCCCCTGATGGATTTCTTAAAGCGAGTCTGCCCGTACCTGCCTCTGGTTAGCTGGTGAACAGCACTGTGGTGAAGGAAGCTGCCTGGTTATTTCTCTAGCTCAAAGGCCTAAGGAAATTGTTACCTTGATCGCTGATGGGATTAGTTACAGGCTGCAGAGCTCGGTCACCGTGTCAGAGCCAACCCAGATCAGGAGCCATTGTAACATTTCCATCTCTCGGCAGCTTGGTGGCGTATGGCGAATGAGTTGTTTGGTCTCAGAGCAGATTCGAACAGGCGGGTGTCCGTGACACAATTGACATGGCTGGCAGGGTCTGTAATAAGACTAAGGACTGAAGAATCACAGAGACCAAACCGTTCTCTCCCAACCTGCTGAGTTGGGCAGGGCCACAAAACATTTTGTCCGTCCCTGCTTCCACTGGGTGAGGATCAGGATTCACATCTCCCCAGCATCTTAAGAGGGGTTGGATCAGTTTGGGGGTTTGGAGCCTGATCCAAGAGATTCCAGCCTGGGGGCTTGGATCCATTGTCAGGTCCTGTCTGCCTCTGTGCTTTCAGAACCCTCATCTCTCCTACGCTGGCACTGAGGACAGAGCCTTTTAATCAGAAATGAAGAGTTATGAGGGTTATATTTTGTTTGTTTATATATATAGTTTGGGGCTGTTTATCACTGGAAGTGTCTTGGCTCCCAGTGCACAAACACAGACGCAGGGTCGCAACAGTTGCCATTGCCTGGGATACAAAGGAAACAAACAGACAAACAGCCCAAAAATGGCTGTTCATTAAGTGGAAAGGAAACATTCACCTCCCACTGCAGTGCTACAGCTTAACAAGGAAGTGACAGGATTTTGACTTCACTAATAACCACGCTGCCAATGAAATCAGTTCCCAGGTAGTCACCTGCCAGTCAGCGTATCACTCTCATCACAGGGACCCTCCAACAACCACTGATCGTAAAGTGGCAGAAGGTCTATCACTCAGTTTGTGCAGTCAATCTATCCATGCCCGTCGTTACTGTGTTCTCTCAGAACTTCAATAGAAATGCAGATGCTAAAAGAATGGCATTGGTGGCCTTCTTTCCTCAGTGATTACTGAACCAGCGCCCTAGTAAATTGGTACGGGTTGGCATACTGCCAAGGGTTTCAGCTTGGATGTATAGCCAAGTTTCTGATCACTTGTGTTCACTGCAGATGCCATGGCACTGGATGTAGGAGTAGGGGTGTTTATACCACAAAGGTCTAGCTGAATTTCACTTTGGGGATTGAAAGTCTTCCAGTTGAAAACTTTAGGGGGGATTTTATTTGCACCACCTGGTATGCTTCCTAATCTATGGTGTGTTGCTGCCATGTTCCAGACAGAGACCCTGGGAGGTTTTTGCCTTCCTCTGCAGCATGGAGCAAGGGTCACTTGCTGGTTTAAACTAGTGTAAATGGTGGATTCTCTGTAACTTGAAGTCTTTAAACCATGATTTGTGGACTTCAGTTACTCAGCCAGAGAGTTCAGGGTCTATTACAGGAGAGGGTGGGTGAGGTTCTGTGGCCTGCGATGTGCAGGAGGTCAGATTAGATGATCATGATGGTCCCTTCGGGCCTGAGAGTCTGCGTCTATAAGAGGCAGCTGCATTTCAGCGTTGGGAGAATTCTAATACGTTGCACTTACAGAATGCTCTTCAATTTCAAAATACTGTCTGAACATTGGCTACTCAGTGCTCTCAGTGTGCCAGTGAAGCACGGTAGGTACTATTTGCAGTTTACAGATTAGAAAACTAAAACAAAGAAAGTGAAGTGACTTGAATAAAAAGTAGATGTGAAAGCGAGGGTCAGAACTCAGGAGTTCCAGGCTCCCTGTTTTATACTGAGACCATTAGATCACACTTCTTCCTCTCACATGGAAAATGATCGAGAGGAGACTAGCAATGACATGTGCTTGGTTAACCCTCCCTCGCAGGGATTCTCAGAGCCAACTCATTGGTCTAGAGAATCTTTGTAAGATCTTGAGTAGCTTCACTAAAGTCAGTGGGGTTTCTCCAGATTTTCATTGGTATAACTGAGCGCAGGAACATATATCCTTGTACGTGGGATCCATCATATATACTGTATATGTCTGCTAAGCTTGTAAAGGCCTTTGAGATCCTTATGCATGAAAGGAATTATATGAATATAAGTCAGCTGTATTACTGTTATCATAATTTAACTAGGTATGGGGCTGACTTCACTCCCAGGATCTGTCAAGCACTGGTGCTCTGATATGTGCAGAGTACACCAAGCCCTTCCATTGTCTCTTTCAGGCTGTCTGCTTAGCCCTGTCTCCCTTCTGTTATTTAAAAAGAGGTTAGAATAAGCATCCGGTTACTTATCAGTGAGGTGAAAGGAGAAGAAGGAGCGGAGTGAATAGAAGGAGCTCCACTGATAAGATGTTGCTTGACAGATATAGCGTGGAAACAGATGCTACAGGCTGCCGATGTAATGAGATACATAAATACCGAGGCTTGCTTGAATAAATGAAGGCATCATCCTCCATAAAGATGTCTCTGGGAGCACCTGACATCGGTAACTGTGTATTTCAGGACCAACTCACAGATCAGTTTAATTTCAGAGGGGAAAAGAGGGAAGGATCTTACTCTGAAAGTGAATTGTAATCAGCAGCAGGGCAGATTTACACACCATATATTGCTTTCTAACGCATGAGAGGAGTCAGGCAAATTGACTCTAAAAATGAAATCACAGAATCCCGTACTTATTCCTGCTCAGTGATTTCTGGATCTGCTTTGTTTCATGTAAGGGTACGTCTTCACTACCGGCCGTATCGGCGGGTAGCAATCGATTTCTTGGGGATCGATATATCGTGTCTCATCTAGACGTGATATATTGATCCCCGAACGCGTTCCTGTCAACTCCGGAACTCCACCAACGCGAACGGCACTAATGGAGTCGACATGGGGAGCCGCGGACATTGATCCCGCGCCGTGAGGACGGTGGGTAACTCGATCTAAGATACTTCGACTTCAGCTACGCTATTCACGTAGCTGAAGTTGCGTATCTTAGATCGATTCCTCCCCCCTGCCAGTGTAGACCAGCCCTAAGAGTCAAAGATTGTTTTTCTAACTGCCAGCACCTCAAGCTCAGCCAGGGCTCTACCAATCCAGAGAGTTAGAATTGTCCAGTGATTAGAGTGACAGTCTGGGACTTGGGAGACCACGATTCCAGTCCCTGGTCCATCACAGAGTGACTTTAGATAAATCACTTAGGATCAAATTTATAAAATAATTTAGGAACCTAAAGATGCAAATAGACACCTAGTGGGATTTTGGTAATTAGGCACTTTTGAAAATCTCACTAGATGCCTATCTGCATTTTAGCTGCCTTAATCCCTTTAAAAATCTGACCCTTAGGTGCTTTCTGCCTCAGTTTCTCAACGATATTTAAAAAAATATGTGGGGGAAATTATTGATGTGGCTGTACTGCCTGTACTGACTTGGCAGAGGGCTCAAAGACAATCCCCGTGAGTGAGTGAGTGAGTGAAATGGAGATCTTGCAGTGCATATAGAGCTGAAACAGCCCCATTGATATGGTAGGTATGTAGTTTCATCTTCAGCTAAAATGACAGATGCCATAGAAATCCTGAAGAGAGCTGAATAAATGTACTCTGCGCTTTTCATCCATGCATCTCAGAGCTTCACAAAGGATGCTAAGTACTCAATGGACACACCAGCAGCAGAGTCAAAACTAGAACTCCTGACTCCCAATCCACTGATCTTCCTATTGGATCGCACTGCCTTCTTTTGTAAGATGACAGCTCATGTGTTGAATGGCTTTGAATACACACCACCATGTTAGTGAAAATATAGCAGGAAAGTAAACAGTGATGGACTCCAGGGGGCTCTCAAGCAGTGGTCTCCAGATGGTGAGCACTGGACAATGAGCTACTGAGGACCGTGGCTGGCAGACAAGCATCCGCTGAAATGCCGCCGAGAAGCAGCAACGTCAAGAGGCATTGCCACTGAAATGCCGCTGAATTAGCGTCATCAAGAGGCGTCACTGCCGAAATGCCGCTGATTTTCAGCGGCAGTTTGGCGGTGGCGCCTCTTGGTGATGTTGCATTTCAGCGGCAACGCCTCTTGATGACGCTGCTTTTTGGCAGCATTTCGGCAGATCCTTGTCTGCCGGCCAGTACGTGGGCGCGCACAGATGCCCCAGCGGGCACCATTGCGCCCAAAGGCACCGTGTTGGGGACCGCTGCTCGAGAGCCATCTGCAAATACCCATTTCCATCTGGAATCCAGGCCCTTGACCAACTCCTCCAGCAAAGGAACAAAAGTAACCCAGAATCTCTGGAATGTCAGCAGGCAAATGTCTACCAGGATCTCTATGAGTAGCCAAAAAATGAGAACAGAGGCCCCACATCCCCTGAACATGCTGCTGCTGCTGCTGCTGCTGAGGGCATTGGGTCTATGATAGCCATGCTGGAGAAAGTTGCTGTGAACAGAGTATGTATCAAGGCCACAAATTTGCAACTCACTGTTATCTCAATTAACTGCTCTCTGTAAGAGCTGACGACAGGTGAATGAAGCAGAAGGGAGAATATCATCAGTGGGAGATCAGGAGCTCACTGCCCAGATTCAGAGAAGCCTCGTAGACTTGTCTTCCCTTAAACCTAAAGTTGCAGACCTCAAGGGAAAGTCTTGCTGCAATAATTTGAGAATTACAGGAGTACCTGAAGGAACAGAGGAAGGCAACCCCCTGGAATTTGTTCCCTGGCTCCTTTCCGAAGTGCTTAGTCTGCCTGATGATTTTAAATTTGATTTAGAAAGAGCACTTAAGTGTCTGGCTCCTAAGCCAGCCTCAAATGCCAACCTCCTGCACTGATTGTCAGATTTACTGTAAAAGGAGAAATAATGCAGCTAGCTCGTGGAAAGAAAGAACTATCTTGGGGGACTTTTTTGAGATTTTTGCAAAAGCTTTGGTTGAACAGAGATGGTTGAGCAAGGGAACTTGCCAAGCAGTGAGGGCTCAAATATTTTATAAAGTTTCCAGCTCAGTTTCACGTCAAGGTTGGTGAGGAAATGTATCTGTTCCAAAAGTCACCAGAAGCAGAACTTTTTTTAAAAATAGCCCATAATTAATTAAGTAGCTGTTCTGTTTTATATCAAGTTTGCTTCCCAATTGTTATGTCTGTTCTACCTGCACTTATGAGCTTACCCAGTTACTATGACTAACTAGCTTACTGGTTTGGGGTGATTCTTCTGCCCCAAGCCAATACACTATTACATTTTGAAACGTGTCTGTCAATTCTCATCAAATGGCTGAATATGAAGCACCCGGCAGGGGATTTAAGGGAACAGCTCATCCCAAATTGAGCTCATGGGCGTGAATCCATAGAAAGGATTTGTTTAAACTGTGAATTAGCAATAGCAAGTGCCTCTGCTCCTGTGGTTGTGCTGGGAAATTAATGAAACATTTGACAACAACCCTAATCAACATGAACCATTTGTTTGTGAATATACCAGGCCTGTGTGGCAGCTTGGCACTGATGGAGACCAAAGAGATCACCGCCAGGTGGTGTAGTACCCTGTTGCTCTGTAGAAATTTGAGGGCTCCAGCACCCCTTTTTAAAATTGGTGCCAGTGGGAGACCTTGCTGTGTCTCCACTCCTAACTATTGGGGTCCTCAAAACCCAGCAGCTTGACAGCCCATGTGCTGGAAGTGTGAGAAATGGCTCTCCTCCCTGCAAGATGTCATGGAAAGCTGCACAGGAGCGGAGAGGATCAATGCTGAGCTATGTGCACAGTGATTTCTGTCCGCCCTTTCACCATCTATTTCCTCCCTCTCACCCTGATCCTGCATGCCCCTTCCCTTTACCCACTTACTTCTCCAATCCCTTTCCCCTTGTTGCCCCGTTCCCCTCACCCTGAACCCCTCTCCCAACTTCTTCAGCCCCCTTTCCCCACCCTAACACTGTACAAGCTCAAACCCCGAGTACATGAACAGAACATGAACTAACTTAGACATGTTACGCGTCCAATTGAATTGTTTGTTCTGTTCTTCAGCCGATGATTTGGGGGAGCAGTCAGATTTCTCTCCTGTTTGATATATGTTTATTTAATACAGAGAAGGGAAACTGAATGTTTGGTTGTAAATTAGAAGGAGGAGGTGATAGGTGGCCTGGGAAAGTAATCACCACAACGTAAATCTCTCTCAGTGCACCAAGCTGTATTGCCAATACTCCGGTGTTTGGTTTGGCAAACTGATGCTAAATAGAGGATAATACACAGGTGTATCCGTGATATACCAAGTTAATAAATATTACATTTGTGGAGCGTGCGCTGCTCTCTATCTCCTTACAATGTAGAATATGAGAAAAATAGGGCACCTGTTAATAATAATAATAATAATAATAATTAATAAATTAATCTTATTAAATGGATAGCGGTGGAGCACCCAGCCTGGCTGCTGTCTCTCTCCAGCCTGCCCCCTCCCCAATTTATGATTGGTTCAGTTTTGTTTGTAGTGTTTACGTGTTTGATAATTGTTGCCCTTTCATTGTGATCTGCTGTGCTTCGTAAGAAGTTAGGTGTTACATGTATGTTATGTGTTTCTATGGTCTTGCTTGCCCTTGTTTTTTTGTGCTCTTCCCTCTCCCATTCCAGAGCTTTCTCTTCCCTGTTCCCTGTCAAGTGGCAAGATAATCCAAAATCGGTGGAATAAGTGTCTGTCATGTCATCCATAGACTCCCTTACCCCCCACGGATTTCTGTATGGGGAGCAGGATGGAGTATATTAGCACAAGTGACACAAACATTCCATCGCCTTCATTTATAAGACTAGACATCAAAAAATCATTCTTAACACAGCCAAATGTCCCTGAATCTTAATTGTATTTCCTGGAATGTAAAGCAGGTCAACACTCCAAGTAGTCATTGTTAAAGAAAGCAAAGACAGATGTAATCCCTTTTCAGGAGAAACACTTGACTCTGAATGAGGCTGCTAAATTAGATCATGACTGGATAGGAAAAGTGGCGTCTTGTTGCTTCTCAACCAAATCGAGAGAGGTAGCAATCCTCTTCCATGAAGTAACAGTCAGTGAGTCAATTTCAGACATTCAGGGCAGATTTTTTATCTTTAAATTCACCATAAATTAATCTGAACTAATCATTGCTAGTATGTAGGGACCTAACTTTAATGATACTGAAACCTTCCACTCAACTATATGGAGAACTCCATCTCCCAACTCTGATTGCTGGGGATTTTAATGAGGTGCTTGAACTTTTTGTGGGCAAATCTTGGCCTCAGGGTCATAAGACAACCAAAACTAGAATGGGTCTGGAGTTTCACATTAAAAATCTGGAACTGTCTGGTGGCTAATACATCCAATGGGTAGGAACTATTCATACTTTTCTCTGGTGCCTGGGTCCTATTCCCGAATAGATTTCTTTTTGATCTCCAGTGTCTTGATTAATTTTGTAATTCACTCCTCCATTAATGCAAATGCTGTCTCTGATCATGCCCCTGTAACTCTTCAAATAGTAGCAGAGCTGGGTGAGAAACAGCCATGTAGAGAGAGCTTTTATTCTTCACTTTTATCAGATTTCCCACTTTAAAAAAATTGGAAAAAGAAATTGGCCTGTTCCTGAGGACAAACAAACCCTCAGCATCTTCTAGCAAGCTGTTGAGGGAGACGCTCAAGGCCGGTTGAGGGGTAGAATTATAAGTTTCGTTGCTTCCAATAAGAGAGAAGATGAAGAAAATATGATAGGCCTTTAGAAAAAGGTAGAAGAGTTTGATTTGTCTTCTGCTACTGTCCCATCTCCAGATTTGCTATAATCCCTGATGAACTGTAGATATGAACTCAATCAGATGCACTAGGCACAAGAAGAATTCATTCTCTTTTGATTTGGGCAAGACTTCTGTGAATGAGGTGAAAAAAGTGACAAATTGCTGGCAGACCACCTAAGACAAAAGACTTCTGCATTTGGAATCATGGCCACCCATGATGAATGTGTTAAATTATGTGCATCAACTAAAGATATTAATAAAGTTATATAATTTCCATAAAGATCTGTACCAATTGGACGCAAATCCCACCACAGATGCTTTGGATCAGTTTTCAAAAAATATTAAATTACGTCAAATTACTGCAGCCCAACATAGAACTCATGATGTGCTCCTAACTGAGGATGAGTCAATTGAAGTGATTAAGAATATGAAAGTGGGGAAAGCCCCCAGGCCAGATAGCTTTCCTGTCAAATTCTGTACACACCTTCTTGACCTCTTGCTTCATAAGATGATTAAAATGTTTGAGTCACTCCTAGAGGACACCCTTTCCCCTGTGCAGAGGGAAGCCCTAATATCAGTTATTCCTATAAACCAATAGTACTGCACTTTTGTCCTGACATCATGGAAGGTTCTGCTTCACTTCTGCAGCTGATTGTCTGAAATGTACCTGCTAGCTCCAGCAGATGTTTGTGCATTGAAATTGAACAGGAAATCCTAGCACCAGTTGCAACTGTCTCTTTATTGACACCAAGCTGTCAAATCAATCGAACCGGAGGTTTTTCCTTCACTTAGGAGCCCGTCATGGACCACGGTCCATTGTGTTAGGTTCTGTACAAACATAGAATCAAAAGACAGACTCTGCCACCTCAGGTTAAGCCCCTAGCTGCCCACTCTGCCTATCTCTCTATCTCACTTGCATTCTCTTCCTCTCCCTCTACACAGATGTATACCCAGGACCTTCGTTTTTGTGGCCCAATCCAACTTCCAGTAAAACCAACAGACAGACTCCCCGTTGACATTAATGGAAGTTGGACTGGCTCTTAACTCTTTTTAAAACATCTCATTCTTTTTTCCTTCTACATTTCTCTGAATGTTTCCCACAATCATTTTGGCTTTTTGATTCCCACATACTCTTTATTAGAAGCTGGACTGCCTCTTTCTGTTGATTGATTTCATCTGGCATCCAAGGGAAGGGAAAGAAGTAGGTTCAAGTCAATCAGATGTGCCCTGGTAGTTAATCAAAGAAAATTTATAGCCTGGCTGGATGGTTGAAGCCGAGAGAGAGAAGCTGATTGGAAATATTACCCATGCCCGTCTAATGTTAGGGACATGTTAATATCTTTGGACAGATTTTGGCTTTAGTTCATGTACATACGCAAACCACACAGACACAATAAGTTATCAGTCACAAGAAAGCAGCTTCCCTTTTGTTGTGTGATCTTGTGCAAATTTTAGTCCTGCTTTTGGGAACTGTGGAGGAAAGCAAATCTCTGGTGATAATGGGTTTTGTTTTTAAGGAAGTAGCACTGAAAGGTCATCTCTTAAAAACAGTTTGAAAGAAGAGGAGGATCGACTGTTTTTTTTCCATGAATGAGAACTTAGTGCTGTGATAGGGAGAAATGACTTGGAAGTTCAAGTCACCTCTCTGGACAGATGCCCTGCCAGTTTCTCCCACCAGCCCTGACCTGAAAGGCATGCTGAGAAAGCAGCCTAAGTGTCTACGGACCATATGTTCCATTCTTTCTGGGGAAGGTTCCATATTTCCACACGGCTTCACAGTGCTGCCACCTCAGCTTGCACTGAAGACAAGCCGCATCTGGGGGATGGATGCAGGGAGATTTAAATCTTCTGGCCAAACTGAGTGATTAGAGAAGATGGTTTTGGGAATAAGAGAAGTAATGATGGGCACATCTGTCTGTCTACCTAAGTTCTTCTGTGGACACTGATCTCTCTAAGATCTCTAGACTTAGAAGTTCTGTTCAGAGAAGCACCTCTAAGGCTGGATCATCTTAATGTTGTCTAAAGTGCCTTGTGATCAGTGAAAATCACAGGTGGCTGGAACCTTAGTTGTTTTTTCCCACTTAGATCTGGCCAGTGAGCGGTTGTCCCATTCTGGGGGGCGGAAATTGAGATTTCAAAAAATGTCCTGTTCTGTGCTGGGACAGAAGTGAGACCTTCTGACATTTTTTTGTGAAAAGTGTGTGTGTGTAAATGTGTGTGTGTGTGTGTGTGTGTGTGAGAGAGAGAGAGAGAGAGAGAAGGAGAGAACTGAGATCTTTCAATATTTTTTTTTTTAACGAGAGAGACCCAGACCCCAGGACAGCCAGTGCCTGGTGCGTGGTTAGAGCACTACACTGGGAGACACAGGTTCAAGTCCCTACTCCTAATTAGACAGAGGAAAGACTCTCTCCTATAATCTCATCTGAGTGTTCCAATCAGCAGGCTATTCTGGGGTAGGTCCTGCTTAGTCTTTCATGTCAGAGCTATTCTATTGTGTATAAATAATTATATATTCATTGGGCCAGAGGGAGAGAGACTGACTCCATTTCCCAGTGGTTAGGGCTCTAATTCCATCCCGGACATGAGGAACCTTTCAGAAGAAAGTTTTGTTGAAACCGATCCTGTCATGTGAAAACTTTTGGTTTCAATGAATCATCATTTTCTGACCAAAAACCGTTGTGTTGCAAAATTTCTGGCCAGCTCTATTCCCAGTGCTCTGTCTACTCACCTCCACCTATGAGGAACAGGGAAATCACCTGGCTTTCTGGAGACAGCAGCATTGCTATGCTTCTGGGTAAAAGATGTCTGATTTTCCCACCTAGATCCCTCCCATAAATAGACCACTAACATATTTACCCAGCTGGGTAATATTTGAAATGTAGATAGAAAAACAGCAGACAAGAAACCAAGGCAGAAGACACTGTGAAACGGGGACAAAGGATCTCAGAATATAATTACCTCATCTTGAATACTGGTTGGGTTATTGGGTTGAGTTTTTTTTAAAGCTGTGTATGTTGTTGACTCTTGGTTCCAAAGGAAATATGTTTTGTTTTATCTCCTCCTGCCACATATGCAAAGCCCTGATAATTCTGCATTAACAAGCAGGCTTCATTTTTAACCAAGCTGTCACCCAACAGAGCAATGACACATGGCTGCTGCTCCCACAGAAGTAGCATCTGATTAAATCATTTGTAACACTGATGTCACTGACAGAGATGTGCTCTCAATAGAGGATATATGCACCATGCATTTCCCTGCTGATAGCACGGAGAAGTCAAATTGGCACGTGGTTTGCTGCGTTGCATGTTCAGTCCCATCCCACGTTGTACAAGCACTGAAGAACATAAGAGTGGCCATACTGGGTCAGACCAATGGTCCATCTAGACCACTATCCTGTCTTCTGCCAGTGGCCTGTGCCAGCTGCTTCAAACGGCGTGAACAGAACATGGCAATTATCAAATGATCCATCCCCTGTTGTCCAGTCCTAGCACCTGGCAATCAGAGACTTGCCTTGTGTTATCCCTTTGGGCACAGAGTTGGGAATCCCATTGGGAATTGTCATATTTGATGGGATTTTTCTTTAATAAGAAAAAAAAAAGCCACTGTGGGTTTCGGAGCCAGACTCACCCTGTAAAAGTAACTGTCCACCTTCCTGAAGCCTAGAGGAATGAATCACACAACACAAATAGCCAGTCTCCCTCTCCTGCCCCCAAAACCCTCCCACCTTTATTCCTGGGATTCATTCTTTCACAGTATAGAACCGCATCAGCCAGTTTTCCATACACAAAGAGTTAGGTGTGGGAAGCCTTGTCCTAGAATGGGAACAACTCTGTATTGGGTGATTTCATCTAGATATAAGAAATCTCTTTCCGGGGTGCATTCTAAATTCACCTGGGGCTCAAGCCTTTACTCATCCAAAACTACTGTGCTAATAAGCGATGGTCACATAAACACCACCCTATACCAGAAACCTACTGACCACTAGCTTCCATCCAGGACACACCAAACTATCAGTAGTCTACAGCCAAGCTCTAAGCTACAACCGCATTTGCTCCAATCCCTCAGACAGCGACAAACACCTACAAGATCTCTCAAGCACTCTTAAAACTACAATACCCGCCTGTTGAAGTGAAAAAACAGATTGACGGAGCCAGAAGAGTACCCAGAAGTCACCTACTACAGGACAGGCCCAACAAAGAAAATAACAGAACTCCACTAACTGTCACCTTCAGCACCCGACTAAAACCTCTCCAGCGCATCATCAGAGATCTACAACCTATCTTGAAAGATGATCCCTCACTCTCACAGATCTTGGGAGACAGATTAATCCTTGCTTTCAGACAGCCTCCCACCCTGAAGCAAATACTCACCAGCAACCACACAACAAAAACACTAATCCAGGAACCTATCCTTGCAACAAAGCCCGATGCCAACTCTGTACACGTATCTATTCAAGTGACACCATCATAGGACCTAATCACATCAGCCACGCCATCAGGGGCTCGTTCACTTGCACATCTACCAATGTGATATATGCCATCATGTGCCAGCAATGCTCCTCTGCCATGTACATTGGCCAAACCAGACAGTCTCTGTGCAAAAGAATAAATGGACACATCTGATGTCAGGAATCATAACATTAAAAAACCAGTAGGAGAACACTTCAACCTCTCTGGTCACTCAGTAACAGACTTAAAGGTGGCAATTTTGCAACAGAAAAGCTTCAAAAACAGACTCCAGTGAGAAACTGCCGAACTGGAATTAATTTGCAAACTAGATACTATTAACGTGGGCTTGAATAGAGACTGGGAGTGGCTGGGTCATTACACAAATTGAATCTTTTTCCCCATGTTAAGTATCCTCTCACCTTCTTGTGAACTGTCTGCAGTGGGCCATCTTGATTATCACTTCAAAAGTTTTTTTTCTCTTGCTGATAATAGCTCATCTTAATTAATTAGCCTCTTAGAGTTGGTATGGCAACTCCACCTTTTCATGTTGTCTGTATGTATATATATCTTCTTATTATATGTTCCATTCTATGCATCCGATGAAGTGGGCTGTAGCCCACGAAAGCTTATGCTCAGATAAATTTGTTAGTCTCTAAGGTACCACAAGTACTCCTATTCTTTTTGCCAAAACTCTAGCAACCTGGGTTCTAGTCCTGGCTCTTCTACATGCCTGCTTAGTCCTCTTGAGCAGTCACTTCACTGTTCTGTGCCTCAGTTTCCCATCTGTAAAATGGGGGTAATGCTGCTGACTTCCTTTGAGATCTATGGTTGAAAAGTACTAGGTATACTGCTGATTATTATTCATTTGAATGGAAGCCACCTGAACAGTGAAAACTGATGAAGGACTCAGGCTATGTCCTTCAATGGCCAGGTTGTTGCAAAACAGATTCAAATTATTATCTTAAAGGGGCAGCATCCCACTTGGTCACAGTTGGCTCCTTGCACAGCTCACGTGTGTAAACACATATGATATGATCTAAAATCAGTGCAACCACAGGCTCACTGTGCGTGTTAGCGAGTGAATAGGTAAGCCCTGTATGTGTGTACATTGCAAGTAGGGCTCGTCCCTTCTAGTGTTATGATCTTGCAGGATCCTTAGGTTACAATAGGGCTTCTCCTGCTTGTGTGACAAATAGATTCCATCTTTGGACAGACACCAACTCAACAGCCTTACCCCTATGCTCAGATAATGGAACCAAATAGTGAGTGGGTAGCATGGCAATGCAGGAGATACAAGCTCATCCAGAAGAGCTGCAGGAGATGTGCACTAATCAAGCAAATGGGCTGATCATGCTCACTTCTACTCCTGTGAATAGGTCTTACTCAAGTGAGTAGCCCCATTGCCTTCACTGGGACTATTTACCCAAGTGAGGGATTGAAAGTTTAACCACTAATTTCTGAATGGCAGATTGGAAACAAGTGGAAGCATTTCAAGTGTGTAAAGTATTTGTTGCTTTACTTCCTCTCCTAAGATGTTGTGCAGCTGTGCTGTGCAGTTGTTAAACAACTGCCAAGTTCCACCCCAGAGGTGGCTACATTTCAGCAGTGTTGGACATTGTTTATAAGACGAGAGGTTAGGGGAAGAATGACCAGTTTTTGCCACTGTAATGAAAAACCTTGAGCTGTAGCAAATATGTTCCTGCATCTTCTTTGAGTGTCACTGTAAGCGATTTATTGTCAGCTTCAGTAACTAAGAACCTGCCTCTTCTCTCGGGGGCAGATCCTGTGCCAGGAGCCAGACAGATCCCCCATGGTGTGGCTACACTGTGCAACAACTGGCAGGGTTTGGAGGTGGCAGTGTCCCTCTTCTGCAGCAGGAACTCAGCTCTGTGCTGGCTCCCCTGCATGCTAATGCAGAGATGGGATCCAAGGAGAAGCTCCTGCATGGATCTCCTTGCCCAGTTTTCCTCTGCAGAGGGATGCTTTAGGGCTAGGGAGGGTGCTGAAACCTCAGGTCTGCAGCAATGGCCTGTGGTGGTTCCCAGCTGCTCTGCTCCCTGGGCAGGGAGCTTTCCTTTCCCCTCTTTCCTCTTGCACATATCCCTAGTGCCTGGCCCAGCTGCTGCTGGGCTGAATATTCCTGTTGCATAGCCTGCAGTGGTGTCTGCAGGCTGGATGGGAATGGTGCATTCCCACTAGTTGTCAATGCAGTCCCATCCGGGCCTGTGCTGCCCAGTGAATGTCGTAGAGCCAAGACAGAGGGAGGCTGAGCATTGCCCTTATATTTCACTATAAGCTCCATGTCATAACATCAATAAGATTCTCCAGCCCATGCGGTCCTGGGACTGCGGCCCTTTAAATCCCTCGGCTCTTAATGACTTTGTGACTTCTAGAAAACCTAGCTTTGTGTAAACAATTTGTTATGGAGCTTCGGCGTCAGCTTCTCTTCTGTTCCCATCGTTTGTCTGGCAGATACTTAATGGCCTGCGTGCCCTTTAGGGGCCATGGCTAGGTCAGCGGGAACAAAGCCAACGATGAGCATAAGCATCAGTTTCAGTGTGTGACACTGCTCTGCTGAGCCTTCGAGGTGCCGATAAGTTCTGCGTCCTCTGGCATACGTTGTCCTTTGTTCGCAGCGCCCAAGGGCATCTGCATGGAAATAGGATCCTCGCTGCTTAGGAGCTCATCTTGTCCTGCTGATTCCTCCTCCCTTGGCGTCCCAGGCCTCTGCACCTGAGAGCACAATCAGCCCTTGCAGCAACCCACTGGGATGCGGCAAAGAGAGGATTAGAATCCGGAGGGTAACTCTCTTGTCTGCAGCTGTGGATACAGCTGCCATCCACCATGTCTTGGAAGAGCTGTGATGCTCATCGAAGCTGGGTAGCTTTCTATTCCCTTCTAGTTTATTAGTGTTCTGGTAGTGAGGCTGGATGGCCAAGTGGTTAGGGCACTAGCCTAGAACTTGAGAGATCTGGGTTCAGGTCCTTCCTCTATCACCGACTTCCTATGTGACCATGGGCAGATCAGCCTTGATTCCTTCTCTGTAAAATGGGATTGTGGTGCTAGAGAGTTGTGAGGCTAACTACATTAAATACTGTAAAGCAGTCAGCTAGATGGTAATAGAGGCCATGTAAGCACCATGGATTATTGGCACATGTGACTGGGGCCCTATTGTGCTAGGAAGAGTTCATACACCAGTGTACCTCCATAGTCCACATGTAGGCCTGAGAGGATACCTTAGTTCTCATAGCCCAGTTAATCTCTCTCACTTCCAGCAAGGCCCAAAGGATTTTCAGGAATTCCAGGGGATCGTGGAAAACAAACATCTTCCTGTCCACCAGGACCTCAACAGTGTCCCTCACCACCATGTGAAGTCGCATAAACCCTTTTGGACCCATGCATTTAACCTTTATCAATTCAACTTCAACCCTGTTGAGGCTTGGAAAGCCAAATGGAGTTCACAAACAGCCACAAATAAACACCTCATGAAAGAGCTGATGCAGGAGATCCCTGGCTTCGATCTCCCACAAAGCTCATGGGACAGGGCCACCCGGAAGGGGTGGGGGGGACAAGTGGGGCAATTTGCCCCAGACCCTGGGCCCCACAGGGGCCCCCGCAAGAATATAGTATTCTATAATATTGCAACCTTTTTTTATGGAAGAGACTCCCGAAATTGCTTTGCTCCAGGCCTCCTGAATCCTCTGGGCAGCCCTGTCATGGGAAACCCTAAAACACATCCACACAAACTATGGCAGATGAGAATACTTGCTGCACAAATGGAAATTTAAAGACTCTACAGTGTGCACCTGTGGTCACCCAGAACAGACCACGGATCATATAATGACTTAGTGCCTGATTCACAAATACAAAGAAGACATCACAGCAATACACTCTGCTACTCCAGATTCAGTTATCTGGCTTAACCATCTGGATGTAAAATTATAGTTTTTGCTCTACATTTACATCAGCCATATGAAGACGACTTCCAGCAATGGTGCCAGTTACGATATTTTTTTTTCTTTTTGTCTATTTGGAACTGTAACGAAACTGCCAATTTCTGTCACAGTCACTTCACTGCATACAGATTATGGAAGGTGCTGACTTACAGTTGCTACCAGCCAGAGCTAGACTCGAATAACCTATAGAAATGTAAGCTGTATATCCCGGCTGAAACCAGTTCCTTGAGCCATCCTATACGTTCTTAAATAAGGTATAATTCCTCAGGTGGACAGTAGGCAGCATGTGACAGGGAGTTGTTCACGGGATCTATGGTGAGGAAGCACAGTGAATGAGCAGTGTAGCAGAAATGATTCTAAGAACTGCGTTCAGATAAAGGAGAGTGAGTTAGTTCTTCGGGGTCCAGTTCTATAAGAACATAAGAATGGCCATACTGGGTCAGACAAAAGGTCCATCTAGCCCAGTATCCTGTCTTCCAACAGTGGTCAGTGCCAGGTGCCTCAGAGGGAATGAACAGAGCAGGTAATCATCACATGATCCATTCCCTGTTGCTTGTTCCAAGCTTCTGGCAAACAGATGCTAGGGACACCATCCCTGCCTATCCTGGCTAATAGCCATTGTTGGACCTATTCTCCATGAGTTTATCTAGTTCTTTTTTGAACCTTGTTATAGCCTTGGCCTTTAGCTAATCCTCTCGAAGGAACGCCACACACAGAGGCAGTTCGTGTGACAGGTGCTACAGTGACACAGAGATGATTCATAGATTATCACATGGTCAGCTGGGATCATTCCACTGCGCCCCAACAACACAGTATGGCGCCATCATGTCATAGCACAGCCCAACAATGCAGCATTGTCATAAGTGACCATTCCAGCGTAGATCCAGCACAGACATCTGAAGACTGAGCCTGGCCTAGGCCAGCTGGGACAAACAGGTGCCACTAGGTGTTCCAGGAAAAGCCTGGGCTTTATTCACCAGACCCAGACACCTGATGAGTATGGGTCCCAGTAGGGGTCAGTATCCATTGACTCCAATTGCTGTGGTTAAAGCAGCTTTATTTGTCCCTGCTGCCTGCGTTTGAATTCACAGTGCTTAAGGCGCTGAGCCAGGAGTGGAGCCACCATTGTCTCACGGCCTGTTTTGCAACAGGATCAATTTTAGCTTCCCCAAGGCGCTGGAGGACTAGATAGATTTAGATTGGGACCATGGACCACTCACTGCATCCTATCCACCGATGCATTAAATCCTTCCCAAGCTGTAAAAGAGCCCAAGAAGGTCCTGAGGCAGGAAGTCGACTGCTGCAATTGAGAGAAGTGGCTGATCGGGGAAGGAATTCTCCTTCATTTTCCCAGACAGGCAGCAGGTACCTGCTGTCACATCTATGAGAGACGCACAAACACCAGGGCTGCTGCTGCTGTTTGAAATGAGCCACCGCCATATGGGAGCTGGTCTCCAGAACAGCTCCGCTTCTGTTGGTTTTATTGCTAATCGCTCCCTGCTTTTCATGCTTAGCGTAAAAGGACACAAACAAACTGGAGGCGATAGCAGCTGTTTTCATCCCGCCTTCCAGCCCTGACAATGCGGAGATAGTTGCAGTGCTGGAATTTGATGGCAGAAGCTTACTGGGGAGGGGGGAAATTTACCTTCTGCTGTAAATGACTGGTATAAAATACACATCGGTACACATGCTCATGCTAAAATGAATATAGGAGAAAGGGCTGAAGACACACACGTGTGAATTCTTGCCTACGGCCCCGTGCCTGCACCTAACTGCTCCCATATTAACACCTAGATTTCCAGAAGTCCTCAGCACCCAGCAGCTCGCGTTGTGCTCAGTGGCAACACTTGGGTGCTGAGCTGTGTTGACAATCTGGCCCAGTATTCTAGCTTTGTTTGTGGCCACAGAAGTGATCTCACACGAGACTTAGACAAATAATAATGGTAGAAAGAAGAATCTCTGGTCTCATCAGATCGAGCTGGGGTTGAGCCCACTTACGGCTTGGATGGGAAGACCTAGAAGGTTTTAGGGACAGATTTTTAAAGGCACCTAGTGAGATTACCTAGGCGCCTGTCTCCTGTTGGACTCAATGCGAGTCAGGCATCTGGGCACTTCTGAAAAAGCTCACTAAGTGCCTGTCTACATCTTTAGGTGCCTCAAAGCCTTTACAAATGTGGCCCTAAGTCCTTATGAAAATCAAGCCCTCATCTCAAGTTGGACACTCAAAATCAGTGGATGTTTTCGGGCTTTAACCTCTCTTTGTCCACTTGCCCGAGGGCTCGAAAGTGCATGTTTGTAAATTGCTTTGAGATGCTTAGAGACAAGCAGCTGAAGAAATACAAAGCACTGGAATACAAAAGTGCACATGCTGTATCTTTCCTAACAGCCCCAGTCTCTGAGCTCACCACATCCCTGGCTATTAACCCCTGAGTTCCCTAAGAAGTCTGTCTTTGTAACAGTTGAGCCTGGCGCTACACTGTGGGGGAGCTCTGCACCTTTCAAAAGCCGAGTACTGTAGTTGGTGAGTTTTGGAAGAAGAATGGTTGGATTCTGTGCTGCAGGCCTACAGACGCTTCAGTGATGCATGGAGGACAAGGGCAGCATGTCTTAGTACGAAAGAGGAGAGAGGATGTTACACTTCTTTAAGTTTTGCCGTGCCCCAGGCTTTCTCTTGTCTTCCTCCTCTGAACGGTGCTCATTCCAGGTGTCCACTGTGTCATCAAGTGCCTGGCTATGTAGTTGGTCTGGCTCATCAGTGGAATGAATAATTGCCTTTGCTTGGCAAATCCGGGCTGAGGAAGAGAGATGCAGTCAAACAAAGGCTTTGCCTCCATTGGTCAACAGCTGCATTGAAATCTCTTCTGTCTTTTTGGGTGACTGGCACCCCTTCAAGTTATATTAGGATGAGAAAAGGGTGCTGCTTTGCATTATTGATTGCCTACTATCTGCAAGGTAAAGGATGCCTGTCTTCATATGTTCATACCATGCATCTGGGAGACAAGGACTGTATCTCTGCTCTGATGTCTTTGCTGCATCTAATTTCCACAACATTAGGACATATAATGACTGCTAGCTCTGTACTGACCGGATACTATAACAGGTGTAGCCAGTTAGCAGTCCCCAGTCTGACAGCTGGACTCTCTAGGCCTGTGGCTCTTGCTTTTTCCATGCTGTGACCACCACCCCCTCCCTGGTACAGCAGGAAAAGTTTTGGGAGAGTGCTGTGACACACCTCCTCTGACCGCCCTGTTAGGCTGCAGTCTCCAGGTTGAGAACCCATGCTCTGCCTGAGCCAAATTCATCTTTGGGATAAGTCTGTCAAAGTCCATGGAGTTGCAGCAGGGACTGATTTACCACTGTGGCTGTGTCTCCCTTCGATTACCCAAATGGAGACATTCCTTGTCTATAGGCAGCATGCTCAGCCTTGGGCTTGGGGCACTCTCCTGGCCTCAGTAGCGTGAGCACAACAGAGGGGTTCCTTCAGGCACTGCGTTCCTGAAGAGTTCCTACGCTCAAGCCTGAAACAGGACCCAGCAGGCAGAGATGGGTGGAAGGAGCTGATGAACTGCAAAAGGCTGAATATGAATAAGTACAAACATCCCAAAGGCTCCCTTTGAGGGAAATCTTCCTCTTCTCTTAAGCAATTAAATAGGACCCAGAGCCCCACTAAAATTAAAATAACAAAATCCATTTATTCTGGCAGAGACCATTTGTGAGCACCTTTGCCAAAACATTTTTGTGGTGCTGGTCTTTTCAAGTGGCTCCTTTTGCAATAAAATCCAGATGCCATCCATCCGCAGAGCCCTCCAGGCAACTGGTGATGTCCATGAAAGATGCCTTTTGTAATTAATTAATCTCCCCACCGCTGTGGTGGTGCATTCCCAGTGGTTCCCAGCCCGTTTCTTTTTGCTGACCCCAGCAGAAAAGGAGCATATTCATTTCTGAGTGCTGAAGAAAGTCTTTGTGCTGGCAAGAGCTCACAAAAAGGGTTAAGCTCCTAACTGGAAAGAGACAGCTGGGATTGCAAGAGTTATCAAAACACAAACAAACGCAAAGCTTTTAATTGGCCTTGCTGGGCCACCATTTCCAGAGCCCCTTCCTTTGCTGATCACAGATAGTCCCATTGATTTACTGACCAGCTCTGCTGTGTCCTGCCGCAGTGGAATCAATTGGCCTCAATGGAGCTATTGAATTTAGTGGAGTTACGCTTGGGGTTTAAAATGTTTGTCGCCTCCTGCTCTCTCCCCACTGGCCCTGCGAGGGGCTGTCTGCCTCTCAGCCTCACTGTGGAGCTGGGCGACCCTGAAGGGCTGGACCTAGTTGGTAAGGAGAGGCAGGTCAGGCTGATGTTATAGGGAGCTAAGCTGCCTTGAGAAGTTGTCTGTCCCTCTAAGGGCATGGCAAAGGGTGCTTGAGCCGTGTATGGGGCCTACCTCCCACCGCTGCCCTGTGAACAGCACTCAGTGGTGGTTTGTCATGTGTATGCACACAGACAGATTCGTTATCCACACTTGCGTGAAGCTTATGAACGTAGGCGTAAATGTGTGCTCCCCTACAATCCCCTGGGAACACGGTAACTATCAGGCTAATTAAAGTATTAACATATGCTGGTAATTATCACAGCTGCTTTGGTGGGAACTCTCACTTTACTTTTGTTAGATCTGGGCCCTCTGCATCCTCACAGCTCGGGGTGAATCAACATTTCCGTTATCAACCCCCATCTCCTCCATCCCACTCACCCCCTCTAGGAGTTTATAGCTTGCTTTGGTCATAAAACTTGTGTTTCAGGCTGAAAGCCTCTGCCACAAAGTTTCAGCACCCTCTGCAGCATTCAGTTGGGAATCTCATTTAAATCAGTTTTGTCGTTTAGAGGTGAGTGACAAACTCAAGGAACTTGGCTCCCCATGCCTCAGAGCAAACCTCCATGCTTCAGGGCATCAGGCCGCTGCCAGTTGATGTGGGTCAGGAAGGCGCTTTCCTCGTGCGCTTGGCTATAACCCCCTACTGTAGAGCTTATTGCACTTTCCTCTGAAATGCTTCAGACAGGCCACTGTCAGAGGCAAGGTACTGGACTGGATGGACCACTGCTTTGAGCCCCTCTGGCAATTCCTGTGTTGTAGTATCAGAGGGGTAGCCATGTTAGTCTGGATCTGTAAAAAGCAACAAAGAGTCCTGTGGCACCTTATAGACTAACGGATGTATTGGAGCATGAGCTTTCGTGGGTGAATGCCCACTTCGTCAGATGCATGCAACCCACAAAAGCTTATGCTCCAATACATCTGTTAGTCTATAAGGTGTCACAAGACTCTTGGATACTCTACAACACAGGAACAAAGACAAAGTCCTAGAAATGCCAAAGAGTCTGTAACCTGTCAGCCAGTCTTGTTCCTTTCTGGGTAGCAGGAGACAGGCAGCTTGCAGTATTGCCAGCCCCAGCGCTCAAAAATCATGGACCAGGCCCCAGAAAATTAAGAGATTTGGCTTAAAAATCATGGGATTTTTTTGTAAGTGTAGTAAATGTTGGATTTTTTTTTCCTTCTGTTTTTTTTACCCATTCAGGTAGCAGCCAGATCAAGTCTTCAAGCTTCTCTCTATAATAGTGGAGGACAAGAAACACCCTCTATTTTAATAAAATGCGGAAAGAAAGATGAGATCCTCACCTAATCCTTGGACTCTAAGTGCTTGAAATCAATGGGAGTTAGTCGCATAGCCTGCTTAAGTGCTTTTGCACATCCCACCAAGCACCTATCTGCATTGTTGGGTGCCTAAATACCTTTGACAGTCTGAGCCTAAGTGCCCGAGTCACTTTTGAAAATGGGATTAAGGCTCCTAATTCAGGTGAATTTGAAAATGTTATCCTTAGTGTCTCTGGACCCCAAGTCCCTAGCTGTACAAAAGGGATGACAGTACTTCATGTCTTGCAGTGTCAGATACTCTGGTAATGTTACTTTGTAAGTGCCTTGTAATAGTGTAAGCACCTTGGAGGAATGGTGGAACTCACTCTGTCTCTCTGATTTCATGTCTCCATTGAAACGATGCTCAAAACTCCACTCTCGTCTCTGCTGCCTACAAGCAGCTAAATATGATCAAGATCTTCCTAGCAGCAGCCAGTCATGCTGCTTTTTCAGTTGTCTGCACCTACTCTCACACTTTCTTACTGCACGGTAATGACGGTACAGCATGAGGCCGGAATGAACAGCTCGTGGTATGAAATTTAAAGTGGGCTGTTTTTCTTTCGTGTAGCACAGTGCTAGGTCCTAAGCCCTTTGGGACAGGGGCAGTCTCTTTGCTGTGTGTTTGCACAGCACGTAGCAAAAGGGGGTCTTGTTCCATGACTGAGGCTCCGAGGAGTTATGGCAATGCAAATAATACAGGCTAATAATATGTTGTAACGGCTACATTGCAAGCTCCCGTTGTTCTCTGTTGCACTGTACGTTTAGGTTCCTGCCTGCAGATAGGGTTGCCACCTCTGAGATACAAAAACTCAGGGGTGACACTGAGCCCATGAAACTGGACAGCTGGCGTCACATCCTGAATGTCCTTACTGATTTCCCAGGACTGCTACCTCAAACAAAGGAGGATCCTGGGAAAACCTGGGCAGGTAGCAAGTCTACCTGCAGACCCTAACTACAACATGAGCTCCAGAAGAGAGAGAGTGCCATTGGATGGCAGCATGCATACTCTCCCAAGATCACATGCATGCACTCCAGCTACCTTAACACCTCTCATTCCCTTCAAAGGAGTTGAATGCTTCCAGACTTGCAGTACAAAGCTTCCAAACTAGAGAGAGACAAGTGAGTACCTGCAAAATGGGCATTGTTGTAATTGGTGCTGCTGTGCGAGGAAAGTTATTCACAGAACCTGCCTTGTCCGGCCAGCGACAGCTAATCCTCAGCCTTGTCAAGGGTGCGCTCTTTGCACAAGCATCTGTGACACATGACACGCAATAAAAAACATTCCTCTAGAAACAATCAGTCGGTTCCATCTCATTTGTAACCTAACAACTCAGCCTAGGTTTTTGTTGGAGCCTTTTTGATCAATGGCTTTAATTTTGCTGGTGTTTTACACAGGTTTCCAGTCCAGATGTTGCCACTGTCAGACGGTAACAGCAATATGGGCTAGGGGCAGTTCATCATGGCACTCGGGTTCTAATGCCAAGGGGAGGTCAAAGGCTAGGGGTCAGTTGCTGATTTGATTACAACCCCCGTTTTTCAGGGGGAAAGGATGCGGTTTCTTTGAGAGCTCTTTTTTTGCACTGAGGTGAAACCTGCTACCAGTGCAGCAGGCATCCTGCTTATTTTCAGGGTCCTCTGGGAAGAACAGGCTCATTTACAGCAGATAGCAGCTGTTTGCAGTGAGAATCGACAAAAAGTAGATCTGAGGCAGCTTCTCACTTGGCCCAGTATGGGTTCATTTGAATGACTGGCATTTTGCAGCCATTGGGCTCATTCAGAGGTGCCCTGTAAGATGGCATGAGTCTAACGGGATTGAACATGGTGCAGTTCATGCCCTGCCTTTCAGCTTTGGTGACAGCAGAATGGGTTTGTGATCAATATACTAGACTGGGACTCAGGACGGTTTTGATTCAATTCTCTGCTAGGCCACAGATGCTCAGTGTGACCCTGGGCAAGTCACTTATTCTTCGTATGCCACAGGTACCGACTTTCAGCTTTCCTCAGGGGTGTTCCACTCCAACTTGGCCCCAAGGCCCCACCCTGGCTCTGCCTCAACTTGCATGTGTCTATCTTAACCAGATTCACGCAAAGAAGCTCATCGTTCAAGCTGGCACTGTGAGTTCATTCCTCTTTGACTAAGCACTGCAGCAAATATAGACCAGCTCTTGCAGTCTTTTCTCAGGCAAAATGCACACTAGCATCAATGGAAGCCTGGCCTGTGTAAGAAGCCCAGCATATGTGATTTGTTTTTAGATCTCGCAGAGTTTAGGCCCAGCAAGGTGTGTTGCATCTATAACGGTGGGTAACCTTAACCCTGAATTCTCTGGCCTTTTGTGCATTGCACTGAATTCTTAGAGGCAAAGGCCACCTTTGCTTTTCCACACCACTTCACACCAAAGGCAATGGGAGTTTCATGAATGGACAGGAAGGAAATGTGGAGTGTAGAATTCCTTGGGGCGGAGGGGAAGGAGGAAAGCATTGAGGGCAGAGGGCTAGTACCGAACACTTTTAGGTTGAACCATTGTGCTGTCTACTGGACAACCCCAAAAGATAGTCACTGACAGTCCTGGCCCTTTAAAATTCCTCATACCCTACATGAAGGGAGTGCCTTTCTTACAGGAACTCAGTGTTATTCAGTGGAATTCAAGCCAGGAGGCAGGAAATCCCAATGTGAGCAAGGAGGAATTTAAAGGGACAGGACACTGGTAATTTATAGATTAAATTGGTTCTTAACTCTGCAGTTGCAAGCAAAGGTTTGAATTTTTTTCCGGAAGTTCCCTGTTATGTTTTCATACCATCTCCTCTTGACTGAGACGCGGCTCTGTCCTCTACTGTACGTGCCAATATCCATGTGAAAATCAGTTATTCTGAAACAGGCCCATCAAGTACGTTGCCACATCTCCCTAAGGGTATGTGTTCACTGCACATGAATGGTGTGTTCACTCGGGTTAGCTAACTCAGGTTAAAAGAAAAGGCAACTCGGCTTTTAATTCAGGTTAGCAAACTCGAATTCAACCCAGGCTCCCCTACAGACTTTAACTTGAGCTGCTAACCTGAGTTAAAAGCTGAGTTGCCGTGTCACACGGCTATGTTAGTCCAAGTTAAGAACATCTTTTTTTTTTTTTTTTTTTTTGCAGTGAAGACATACGCTCTGCATAACCAGAGAGTATGAAACTGCTCTGTACAGTAATTGCCTTGACAGGTGTTGTTTGTACAATGTTATAAGAAGCTATTGCAAGCGATCCTGGAGGCACTGGGACACTATAGTGTTCTCAGAGAAGCCAGAACCTCAGTAACTCTTGGACCTTGTTTCTTTAGAATTTAGTCCCATTGAACATAAATGGGCAGTATCATAACTGATTCTTATTGATCCACTCTTCACGTCGGTGCAGTTGATCAGTTTTCAGTCTGCTTTCTGCACCAGGAGCATTTGTGTGGATTAGCTTAATCCAGCTCCAAAACAGATTAAGCTAAGAGTGTCCACATGGGGAGCTAGTATGGAATAGCTATTCCAGGCTATTTCCCCATGTAGATAAGCCCCAGGAGCCTGATCCAGCTCCCACCAAAGTACATGGAGGTATTTCTGGTGACTCCAGTGGAAATGGATCATCAGGTGTTGCTACCTCTCCTGTTGCATTAACTTCATTAGTATGATGTTGCATTCTTGTTTGTTGTGTTTCCACGTTGACAGTCTCTCCACCCTAGCTCCGTGAGTAGCGTCATGCTTTCTGTGGTATTGCCCTTATTTGAGCCACTGGGACACTCCAATGTGTCTGCCTAGAGAGGGGCAATCCATGTGCCCACCTCATTTCTGTTGCTGACGCAACTCAGAGGTACCATGCAAGGATGGAACCATTTCTTAACGGACATAGCCAATTAAAGAATAAGGAGGAACATGCAGGTGGAGGAACATGCAGCTACGGTCAGTAAGGTCACAGCAACAAATCAAGTCACCCTAAGCAATAGAAAGGAAATGGGAAACTCCCTTACTTGGGTTTTAGCCCTGTCCCATGAGCCTTGGTGTGGAGCCCAGCTTTCCCTTCTGTTTCCCGAAGAGCCACCCATAGGCCACGGTTCAGCAAAGTTCTTAGGACGTGCCTCACTTGAAAAAACGCTCAGGTCCAGTGCAGTCAACGGGGCCACTCATGGGCTTGAAATTTGGCCTGTGCTTAAGTACCTTGCTGAATCAGGGCATCATTGCTCTTCCCCTTCACCACTTGTGCAGGAGGAGATGGGAGTTAACCCTTTGGTCACCAGGACACAGATAGTGTCCTTGCAACCTGATGCTCACTCCCAGGTCATCGCGTGCCCCACTCCAATAATGTTCTGCATTAATGTGTTTTCTCTCTCTGTTCCGGTTAGGGAGCTGATGCCCAGAACCCTGGATGGGCAGATCACCATGGAGAAAACTCCCAGCTACTTCGTCACCAAGGAAGCACCTGCTCGAATCTCCGCCATGTCGAAGGGCACCAAGCTCATCGTGGTGGTGCGGGATCCCGTGACCCGAGCCATCTCTGATTACACGCAGACTCTCTCAAAGAAGCCTGATATCCCCACCTTTGAGAGCCTGACCTTCAAAAACAGGACTACAGGCCTGATCGACACCTCGTGGAGTGCCATCCAGATTGGCATCTATGCCAAGCACCTGGAGAACTGGCTCCTCTACTTCCCCATTGAGCAGATCCTCTTCATCAGTGGGGAGAGGCTGATCAGCGACCCTGCCGGGGAGCTGGGCAGGGTCCAGGACTTTCTGGGCCTTAAGAGGATTATCACAGATAAACACTTCTACTTCAACAAAACCAAGGGCTTCCCCTGTCTGAAGAAAGCTGAAGGCAGCAGTAAACCCCACTGTCTGGGGAAAACAAAAGGCAGGACCCACCCCAGTATAGACAAAGAGGTGGTGCAGAGACTGCGGGAGTTCTACAGGCCTTTCAACATGAAGTTCTACCAGATGACTGGGCACGACTTCGGCTGGGACTGAGGCTGAAAAAAAAAATAATTTAAGAAAAGAAAAATGATAATATATTTTTTTTTACATATTAGAGAGGAAATGTAAGAGGTGTGCTGAAAACGCTCTCCATTCTGTTTGTTTTTTTTGACACAATGTCACTGCTTGGTTTGTTTTCTTTCCTCTATTAGCAGCAGGTTGGTGTTTGCTTCCACGGACGAGGCAAGGTGGCTGTGGGCCAAAGCTGGGTGCTATTGAAGTCAAGAGGGCTCTGGCCCTTTAGTCAGTGGTTTCAGGATTTGACACTATGTCTATATAAAAGTTCAGGAGCAACATTTTCAGATTTGCCTAAGTGACTTAGGAGCCTACGTTCCATTTTCAAATGCGACATAGATCCTTAGAAGAGCCTAACTCTTACTGAAAGTCAGTAGGATTTAGGCTTCTAAGGCCTAGATTTTAAAAGGTATTTAGGCATTGTTGTGCTCAGCCTTGCAGTGCCTAACTGATTTAGGCACCTACATTTCATCATTAAGATTGAGGCTTCTAAATGCCTAAATCACTTTTGAAAATGGGACCTAGGCTCCTAAATTGGTTAGATATTGCAACAGTGAGCTCAGCAACACCTAAATACCTTTACAAATCTGGGCCTTGGTGACTAAGGGCTGGATTTTTAAATCTGTTTAGGTGCTTAACCCCCAGGGGAGGTGCCCAAATGCCTTTAAAAATGTATCTCTTAGTCACTTTTGAAAATAGGGTTTAGGGTCCTAAATACCTAAATCACTTTTGAAGATCCCAGAGCTGGTCAAGACATTTCTTCCTGTAAAAATTTATCAATTTTTTTTTTCACTTTTTTATCAATTTTTCTTTGAAATTTGGGGGGGAGAGGTGTTGGTCCAAAAAATGGAAAAAAATTCTGTCATCAACAACCAAGCTTTTTTTCAGCAACTGGTAAAACTGGAGGGTTTTTTGTATACAAAATTGAATTAATTTTGGTTTGGGTTATAGAAAGCGGGGGAGGCAAGGAAATAGATTTTGACAAAAACTGATCTTTTGACATGAAAATCTCAGTGTAGTCAAAAGGCTGTTTTCCAGCCCACCAGCAATCAAGCAGCTTCCCCCATACTTGTACTCTCTCCAGGTCGCTATTTCAGAGCTCATCTATCTCTTTCAAGATTCTCATTCAGAAAGTTCACCAAGCCAACGTACCTCCCATTGGATGTCATCTGTAGAGTTTGAGGCTGTGGCCTTCGTGGGATATCACACTAAGAGGGGAGTCTTTGTGAGCTGTAGGGGAATTCTATGTCCTGTATATTCTTAAATAGGGAATAACTGAGTAAGAGCCAGAGCTGGAGGAGGGGAGGTGCGTGAGGTATCCTGCTAAGCCATGTTCAGGAATATGTTGGACGAGGCCCTCTTGGCTTCAGAAAAATCTCAGAAGAGAAAATGTTGGGGCAAAGGTTCATTGGGGGTGGGGGGAACCTACCCCCAGCATGAGAGGTCACATTGACCCTGCTTCCTCCCGCCAGTATGATCATCCTCTGTCCCAGTTCTTGTTTCAGAATGTTCCGGCTCCAGCTTTAATCCCCTTTTTGGGCAGCATCCCGTGGCACAAAACATCTGGGTCAACATTTTATAATCATCTGAACCAAACAAAGAACAAAAGTAGCAATCAGATCAGTCAAATGCAACCCAGAACAAAGCAAAGCCACAGCGCCCGCTCGAGTGCACAGTGCTTCCCTTTGTGTCTTAGTCCTCGTGGAGGTCTGTCTAAGGGTGGAGTCATGGGTGGCTACAGTGCTCACCTGTTGTTAAGATCCTGGCCAGCTGTGGTCACAACAGCTAAAGGGGCTGCTGCAACAGCCACACTTTCTCAGCTGAGTAAAACAGCACATGTGGATGAATTTGGACAGTACAAGAATTTTCATCACCACCTCTCATCCAAAACTCAAACCAGAAGATTTCTTTTGGGGCAGCAGTAAAGCTGTTAACTTTGTCCCCTTGTTGTATCAGCCTCCTCTGGACTTCCATTTTCTAGCCCCAAATGCCAAAATCAGAGCAGGCTGGCAAAAGTTTTTAGCAAAAATCAATGACAGTGTGTGTTTCCTTTCCCCTGAAATTTGACATTTTACTGGAATACTTCAATGAAATTTCAGAATGTGAAATGCTTTGACCAGCGCTATAGTTTCTGAGTTCATGCTCAGCTAGTAGGGGTGATGGGAGAACCATCAAAGTGGCCCTTTTTTACTTGTTTTGCTAGCATTGCTTAACCTGAAAATGGAATCTCTGGAAAGCAATTCATTTGTTTCATTCAGGCCGCTGGTTTGGTTACAGCTGTCCTGCTGGCATTGCTCGATGAATGGCCCTCTCCGTACTTTCCCGCTTCCCATGTGAGCAATGCCATTTTACACCTCCAGTTCCAAAACCCAGCTGTTGTGGAGCAATGATATCGCCTCCTTAGGTGTCACAGTGGTTTAAGCCTAACAGCAAGGTAGTGGCTTGGTCCTTGGAGGGTTGAGGGACCGATGCATTCTGAAGTTCACCAAAGGCTGAAGCTGTCTGAGCACCTTGGTTCTGTTACCCAGAGCTTCTTTCAGCTTGTGGGTGAAGAGCTGGCCCTAGCCAAGTGTTTAACGCCTGATCAAAAAGCCACTGCAAGGTTCCTATTGATTTCAGTGGGCCTCAGCTCAGAACCCTACATGTAGAAAGTCCCAATGTGTTTCATCCAGACCATCAGTGGAAGTTTTCAAGATGTGGCTTTTTGGTTTTGGCCATACCGCATCCATTCAGATGAATTGGAACCAAGCAGCTGAAAATCCCACTCCCTATACTTAGCACTTTGAAAAGGTGCTCTTGAGGTCTGGTGACAATTCCCCTTACTTTTAAGAGAGGGCTACAGTATTTATGGTCCTTATGCATTCCCAACACACACAGGACACATTGAAGGGAAATGAAAGCCCTCTCTGTGAAATGTGGCCTATTAGATCGTGTTTCCAGACAGCTCTGACTCATGTAAGAAGCTCACTCGTATATTTATATGACATAATGCTTTCCCTTCCCCCAAAGCTGCATTACTCTGCAACAGGGAGTCTCTTGAACTTTGAACTTCCTGGCAGTGGAATAGAGACTCATTTTAAAATATTTATAATGGCTGAATGTTGTATTCAATATTGGTAATTCGTATGGCAAGAATCCCCTGGGCTGCAGATAAGAAACCTTGGTGTCATTTTGCAACCTGGCTTACACATGTAACCAGTGCCAGAGGTGATTTGTATGGGAGTGTAACTTATGCTTCCGTAGGCTAACTTAGCGTTCCCAGGTGGGATTTTCAGACACCCTTAAGTGACACAGGAAGAAAAGTTGCCTTGAAAGCCCATAGAGTTTGTGCTTCTAAATCACTGAGGTGGTTCTGAAATCTCATTTACATTTTCTCAGCCCCACTTGGCAACTTCTGAGAGTATGTCTGCACTGCAGTGGAGACGTGCCTGCAGCACATGCAGCTATACGCAGGCTAACTTCTGGCTAGCTCAGGTACCACCAGCAATGAAGCCATGACCACACAAACTAGCAGCTGTCCAAGTAACTACCCAGGATTCTAGGCGGTTTTGTACAGCCCACATGCTGCTGTGGCTTCCCTGCTCTGGGCCCTCACGCTAGCTAGATTAAAGCTAGTTCAGGTCTCGCTACATGTGCTGCATTCAGTTCTCTGATGGCAGTGTACACATACCCGAAGAGTCTGCACGGTGACAGTGTGGAGGTTCAGAGAGAGGTATAAAGTACACCAAAAGTCCTTCTAAACTTAGATCCACTGCTGAATTTAGCCCACGTGATTGTACCGTGTCACCCAGTAGTGGCCACTGGACCAGGCATTGTGACTTTCTAAGAGCTCCAGTGAAGCAGCCTCGCTGCAATTCATCCCCACACAGTGAAGTAATCAGTCATGACCTTCCATTTTCCCCAATCGCTTCCCAGACTCAATGTCTTGGATCTCCTATAAGCCATCATCTGCATTTGAGAACATCGACAAGCCCATCTTGAATCAGTTGTTAACAGAATCAAGAACCAGTATGGCTCATAAAGTGTTAGTTGCCTTTAATCACTAAGTCTGCTGCTGTCAGACTGAGTATGACTAAGCATGTCGTGGGATGCTTTTGGAACAAATTGTCTTGCAAAGGTAGAGGTACAGGGATGTAGCATTAATCTCGGTGCAAGGTTCTCCTCCTAACCCTTGTGAAAGCTAATGGGCATCAAAATCAAATGGCCTTATGGCACCAGTTGGGGGAACTAGACCACCTGCTTAGTTACTGAGCGACTGGCATTGTTTAAAAGGGACACAGTTACAGAGTTTAGGGCCAAAAGTTACGCTTTGTTACAAAACAAAAAAGTTTCACAAAACTAAGAGGTGGAATTTTTTTAAAAGCACCTAAGTGCCTTGGGCACAACAAGGAGCAAGCGGCACAGGCACAGTGACACATAGGTGCCAACGCCCATTGTTTTTCAGTATAATGAAGGCCTGCTCTATACACAGGTTTTTGTACCAGTAGAAGTGTTGGTTAGGGGGTGGGTTTTTTTTAACCAACTCTTTCCTGCCCATTGACTTTCAAAGCTCCTAAATCACTTAGGTGCTTTTGAAAATCCCACTGACTGAATGAAACTTTCCATTTTCCTAGTAGCCTAAGAAAAGTTAGGTCCGCAAATCTCGTTGAAATCTAATACAATTTAAACCTCAGATCCTAAAAGGTATTTAAGTGAACTCAAGGAGAGTTAGCCTCTAAAATACCTTTGAGGCTCTGAAACCAAATTATCTAAGGCCCTTAGTCTGATTTCAAAATCCTAAACAAGGGTGTGGAATGAATTTAATTAGTTCCCCTGTGTAAGGAAACCCCCAGCTCAACATTACTGAGCAAGTGTAGCAGAACTGGAAAGTGAAATTGGCTTAAAGAGTTTGATTTTTCCCAATGGAGTAAAGTGGGGCGGGGGAGAGAGAGCGAGAGAATTGGTGATGAAAAGCAAATTAGATGTTTAAAAATCTTTCTGTTTTAATAGCTAAGGTGTTCTTGAGCCCAGATAAGGGTTGGGTTTGTGTATTTTATCATATGCAATGTTTAGACTTTCACAGTGTCTCTTTAAAGCGCTATAGCAGTATGGAGGGTCATAGCCTTCTCTCAGGGGTTGGCTACACTTGCGAGTTACAGCATATTAAAGCAGCCCCAGGCACACTAGCTCACTCCCCATCCAAGGCACGTAGAGTGCTCTGACTCCACGGCTACAGTACTGCTGATACTCCACCTCCGCGAGTAGAATAACGTTTGATGCGCCCCCCACTGGAGTGCCACGGTGCCAGTGTGGATGAGGTGTTGCATTACTGCGCTCTGAGCAGCCTCCAGAAACATCCCATAATCCCCTTAAGTCAAGTGGTCACTCTTGTAATTGTTTTGTATAGGCTCTTTGAAAGCTCCATTTGACAGCTGGCTGCTTATCTGCTCCAAGACAAAGCAACCATTACTGTAGAATGCTGTGTGTGAGAGAGAGAGAGAGAGAGAGAGGCAGCAGGAGGGGGAGGTCTGCTGCTGTCTGAACTTAAAAGACAGGCTGCTGACATGCTCTCAGCCTCCCAAAAACCCTCCCTCTCCCCCCATATACACACAACACACTCCCTGTCTCACACCACCCCTGCCTACCCCCATTTGAAAAGCATGTTGCAGCTACATGCATGCTGAGACAGCTACCAGAATGCACTGCTCTCTGTGGCTGTTGCAAGAGCTGCTAATGTGGCCATGCCAGTGCAGTGGTAGCTGTCAGTGTGGACAGACTACAGTGCTTTCCCTACTATGCTCTACAAAAGCTGGTTTAACTCAAAGCGTGCTACATCTGCAGCCATGCCCTTAGTTACACAGAGGCATCACCCATTTAGCCTCCATCTGATTGCATTTACACCATTGTAAATCAGTCTTAGCTGACATTGCTTTATAGCTGTGCACGGCTAGCACAAAGGGGTCCAGGCACCAAGGCGTTATTGTATTACAAATAATAATAATGATGTGCTGGTGTAAAATGGGTGTGATGTTGGAATCAGGCCAGCTAGGAATTGCACAGCATGAGTACACAATTGGACATCTCCCCCCCTCCCCCCGCCCCCGCAGTCATTTTATATATCTGACAGCCTTGTGATCAGACGTTCTATACATTTGGAGAGCCCTTCAACTGACTTCAGTGTGACACACAGGTGCTCTCACAGTTCAGAATCAGGCCATGGCTTTTGGTGTAATGGTACAAAACCAGCCAGGTCATTTTCCTTCTCTAGATGCTCTATTGATCAGATGCAAAGTCAACAGCCACTTTTTCATTGACTTCAGTAGGTTTTGGATCAGCCTCCGAAGCCCCAATTCAGCAAAGCATTTAGGCCCAGATTCTCAAAGGCATTTAAGCACTTAACTCCCATTGATTTCTAAGAGAATTAGGCACTGCAATACCTTTGAGAAGCTGGGCCCTAGGCACATGCTTAAATTTAAGCGCATGCTTTGCTGAATCAGGGTAGACTACTGAAGTGAGCTCTAGCTGCCTGGATTGGAAAAGATCAGACTAACAGGGCTTACTTTGCAGGGCAGCTTGTGAGTTTTTTCACTGATGTGTTAAAAGGATTTTTGTTGGTGTGATTTCCTGGGGGAAAAAAAAGATGCTGTATCAACATACTGTGCCATTGGGTATATAATAACCTCACAAGGAATTGTCTTATTTTAAACACTAGAAATGAACTTAAACTCCATTATGCCATGGGATTCCAAGGAATGAGGCTCCTGTATTTTAATGCAACTGATATTCCGGGGGGAGGGCTATAACCTTAAGTTATATTTCAAGCAATGACATGCTCGATATATAGAAATTTATATCCTGAATTTACTTTATTTATTTTAAATAACTGATATTCAGCCTCATTTTTTTGCACCCCACATAAGTTAGCATATATTAAGTTAGATATCCAGGGCAGGGGACTTGTCCATATATTTTTAAACATAGAAGAAGAAGAAGAAGAAGCTCGTGTTTGTACATAATGTTTTCTGGTTTTCCTTTGATCTTCTCATTTCCTCCCTTTGGTGCTGTTTCTGTATGGACCAGATTAATTTAATTTAAGACTGAAGAAGCACACATTTAATAAAGTTTACGGGTATTGAGAGGCTGTGCTGTCTTTCTGGTGATGGCTTAGCTGCAAAGGGGGAGCGGGGGAAGATATATGATACTCAATTAGTCATTTGTATGTGTTTTCTTCACTTTAAAATAATTCTCTTAGGAGCAATGATCACATGTATGTGCAGATATTTGAAACAAGGGGTGAATTCTCTCATGCTGGCATAAATTTGTTGTACCTCCTGTTTACCAATTAGGCATTTCTATGGCACTCATTATCTGTTGGCCAGATTTTTTTTAAGACATTTAGGCACCAAGAGAGGCACCTAATAGGGTTTTGAAAAGTGTCGGGATGCCTAAATCCCACTGAAATCAATCCCACTAGGTAGAGCTCCATGATTAATTTGGTGGCCAAAGCAAAAGACTTGGGGGCTGCACGGGAGGTGGCAGGGGTGTGGATTGTTTCAGCTCATCTCAAAACAAAAAATTTCAGCAAAATGAAATGATGAGCCGTGGCAACCAAAACACATTGGTTGGCCTGAAATAAAATCTTTTGTTGCGATTGAGGGGTGTTTTTTTTTTTTTAATAAAATTCTGAAACAAAATGTCTTTCCAGACTAAAGAGTGAAAAACGCCTTGTTTTGAAAGTTCTGTAATGAACTGTTTAGCCCTCTCTGCTATATCTATAGCTCTTTTACAGCCAAAACAATTCAGCAAAACCAACCCAAATTCACAAATTGTTTCAGTCAACTCAAATGAAAAATTTCGCCCAGCTCTGGCAATAGGTCTCCTGCCTCCTTAGGCAACTAAATACCTTGAAAAAATCTGGCCCTGAATGCCTCACAACTATTAATTGGTCCATCCCAGACATCTGTGATTTAGGGAAGTCCTAGAAATGAGGGAACTGCAGCACAAAGAGGTGTAGAGACCTGCCCGAGGTCAGGGCCTAGTGGGTGTAAATCAGAGCAGCACCACTGAAGACACACAGGGTGGAGCGCTGGCGCTGTTGAAGTCCACTTCAGGGGAGCCAGGATTTCACACACAGCATAAGAAGTTGAACATACACCATTTTAGGTCGATTAAGTGAAATCCAAGGTGGAAACATTTAACCAAGAAACATATGCTGCAGCACAGCCATGATGCATCAGGATCTCTGTGTGGTCAGGTAAAGTGATATTCTATTTACTTTTTTTAGATGTATAAACAGATTAAGTCCCAGGAAAAATATGCTCCCAAACTTCATAATAGTTTATTAAACCACAGAAGTTTAATAGAATCTTTTGGCTTTCATAGAAAAATGTTCCATTTATTTCCTGAGCTGCTTTGATTTTATTTTCTTTTAATTATTGTTATCCGGAGTGAACAATGTGGGTTCTGCACTCCACTCAAAAAAGACTACCCAGATTGTAAGTGGGGAGTTTAGTTTAAATAAAGAAATCAGTGTGTGGTGTTGAGAAGTCTCTGATGCCTCATGGCAAGCACAATATAAAGAAATCGTTCTGCTTAGACAGGAAGTAATAATCAGCCTACCTCGCTTCATATGCTTTATTAGCCAAGATATTTGCATGCAAACAGGTTTGACTTCATAGCAGCTTTTAATGTGTGCGAGACATTGCAAATGAGAGGTGATGCCATCTCATTGTTAGAGCAAGGGACATCGATCCAAGACTCGGGAGTTCCTTACTTATTTTGAGCCTGATTTTCAGATGTGCTGAGCACAGAAATTTCCAAGGATCTGATCTAAAGTCCTGTGAAGTCAACGAGAGCTGCTGGGTCCTCTACACGTTTGAAAAAAAATCAAGCCACTTGCTGCTATACTTGAAATGCCACAGTGCTTCAGCTGTGCCATGGTAGTGCTTCAGTGTAGACACTGTCTGTGGGTTCTCCAGAGGGGTTCTCTGGTCAGCATAGGCACACCACCTGCCTGAGAAGCAGTAGGTAGGTCAACAGACCAATTCTTCCACCGACATAGTGCTGTCTGCATCAGAGTGCTATGTCACTCGAGTGTGGATTTTTTCACACCCCTGAGCGCCATGCGTGGGTCGACCTAACTTTTTACTGTAGACCAGGTCTTAGGAGCCTAAATACCTTTGTGAATCTAGGCTTTAATTAGCTAAATATGGTTTTAGCACCCTAACTTTAGGCACCAGGTTTGGAAATTTTGGTAACATATAGCACTGGTTCAAAAATGGCAACCCTCAGCCACACACTAAAAACATTGATGGTTTTGAGATTTTTTTTTGGACAAAAAATATGCATTTTTTTAAATTAGATATTTTCCATGAACATTTTCATTTAAACAGGAACCCAATTTTCTGTCACAGCTTTTTTGACAGAAACTTTTCAGCCCACCTTACTGGCATGACATCAAATCAGCTGTCTAACATATTCCCCAAAGCTTTTTCATGTGACCAAATCTTAGGATTTTATTGTGATTCTTCTGACCTCAGCCCCTGGAGTCATGCGAATGCATAAGAATCTCAACTTACAGTTTTAAAATGCAAGTTTATAGCCCTTACGGTTGTGGAGAAATGCTTGAAATCTTGACTCAAGGTACCCAAAAGGCTCAAAGAAACAGAAGGCAAACAAAGCCCAAAACTTAAATCTCATGATTATCGAGCCAATCTCATGATTTTCATTGGCCTGACTCAGGATTTTTGTACACTTGGGATTGGTAACACTGGACATCAGTGTTCTTTAAATGCTGCCTGTCTATGAATAACAATGATCTTTGTAAGTATTCCCTAGCCACAACCTTTCAACTGCTTCCCCTGGATGTTTGTGGGCCCCAACTCATGGGCCTTGTTGAAAGAAGGAAACAAATTATCTGAGAATTACAGTATGCGTCATAGGACTGCAGCATGACTTCTTTCTAAGGGGCTCTCCCCTGTCATAAAGACAACCTGCAAAGGAAACATGCATGAAGAAACCATTATCTTCTTTTTTTAAACATTAGTTGCAATATTTGCCCTTGTCTACAGATGTGAAATTGACATGTGATCGGAATCAGACCTGACATCTAGAAGTCCTTTGACAGACACATAGTAGGCCAGAGTGCCAGCTGGTGTAAATCAGCATAGCTCCAGTAAGTTCAGAGGGACAATGTTGATTTACACTACAGGAAACTGAGCCAGCTCCCCAACTATTTTCTCCAAATAATTTCTTTTGTTCTCTCACCAAGGCCTAGGGTTTAGGGAATGCAAGCAACAGCTAAAGGAAATGACTGAAAGGTACTGGTTGGGAAATATTATCTCCTCTCATTCAGGGCTTATGGAATAAAATTAACAGACTCCCCATAGTGCTCATTGCTCGCCATCCCCTCTAGTAGTATAATTGAAGGCAATGGGGAAAATATAGTCTCATAAGTAGGATGTGCAAAATAAGTCACTTATCTAATTACCAACCATTCTGCACATGTACAGCTGGCTTCTGGGTTTTCTCCTAATAGGGAGGGTTTACTGAGCTATTTGCAATGCCATAGTGCCTAGAAGTCCTAGGGATGGATCAGGACCCCATTGTGCTAGGTACTGTAAAAAACAGAGGGTGAAAAGACAGGTCATGTTTAATATGCATAGTATAGGACAGGGGTCGGCAACCTTTCAGAAGTGGTGTGCCGAGTCTTCATTTATTCACTCAAATTTAAGGTTTCGCGTGCCAGGAATACATTTTAACATTTTTAGATGGTCTCTTTCTATAAGTCTATAATATATAACTAAATTAGTGTTGTATGTAAAATAAATAAAGTTTTTACAATGTTTAAGAAGCTTCATTTAAAATTAAATTAAAATGCAGAGCCCCCCAGACTGGTGGCCAGGACCCAGGCACCGAGTGCCACTGAAAATCAGCTCGCGTGCTGCCTTCGGCACCCGTGCCATAGGTTGCCTACCCTTGGTATAGGAACTACTACGTAGGATATGCAGATGTAGTTTTAGTAGGTATAGTCCTACCACCTGGGCTGTTCTGCTCGATTTCACATGCTAAGCAAGACAAGGCTTGTTTAGCACTAACAATGGAGACCTAAAATGAAAACACTGGTTTATTGCCGTTCTTCTCCTCATAGTCAGCGATGATTAGCTGCCCCAGCATGACACTGGTGCCATCGTGCTATGGAGGTACCAACTTTGGGAAGAGACTGAATAGCAACACCCTAATCACTGGGGAGTCTTTAGAGACCCTGCAGCACTTCTGCAGGAGCAAGTCTGTAATTCCTTTGTCTCCTGGCCAGATTTTAATTGAGCTAATTACATCTGTAAAATCAGCAGTTCTGGAAGAAGACTATAAACGTTGTCAACCCCAAATGGGGAAGTGGCAAGAAAAAAGACAAGGACATCTGACCTCCATAAACTCTACTGTAATTTCAACTGACTAAGGCATCCTTCTTCACTTCCTGCCCTGACCTGTTGTGTAGCCTTGCTCTGCAATGTTAAATAGCTGCTGTCTTCCTCCCCAGAGGTGGCTGCATTTCTGAGGCGGATAAAGTGATTCATATACATAGTTTGTAAATTGCTTTGGGATCCTTTGGCAGGAAAAGTACGCTATAAATGTCAGATGTAATTATTAGTGCTAGGTTTGTTTCCCCAGGAGGATCTATCTTTTTCCCCTCTTGATCCTCAAGCCATTATCACAGACATCATCCTCCCGGCTAAGGAGCACAGCACTCATTGCTTCAGATTTTGAAGGTATAAAAGCACCAATTATGTAGTCTCTGAACACTGAACATTATTCAGAAAACCTGCAAGTTAGTCATCCAGTGTTGGTAGTGGATGGCTCTCCTGCATCATCTGCCATAACCCAGGCACTGACTTTGGTTGTCCAATGGGGAACTGGGTTCCAGCACTGAGGGTTCTCCATGGAGAATGCCCTGGCCTCCTGAGGCTGAAATCCAACACTGTTCTCTCAAGCAGCTCAGTTAATACTAGCTGCCATGGAGAGACAAAGCTAGACGCTCCCTCCAGGAGCCAGCACTGAAACCACGTGGGCTTTGCAGCTCAGAATCAATGCATTTAATTTTACCTGAAAGCACAAGAAAAAGGGTCATGGCATGCCGGGAGAAGTGTCATATGCTCCCTGTGGCGCAGCTTACCAAGTAGGTGGGCACTGCAGCCTGGCCTAGCTACAGCCCCATAGTGGTCAACAACCTGGTGGTCACAGAGGCACAGGTAATAGTAGCCTGGTCCACAGACATTCACAAGATGTAGATGTAGGGTGACCATATTTCCCAACAGGAAAACAGGCCACCCTCCCCCCACCCCCGCCAGCAGGGACACACACACACCCCTGCCCCATGCACATAGTCTTAGTGCCTGCCTGCCCTCCCCTCCCCGCCCCCCAGGGCTGGGGCTGGCTCATCAACTGATGATCAAGAGCAAACAGAACAAATGCTCAGTTTTACCAAAAAAGTTGGGACATCTGGGACAGGGCTTAAAAAAGGGCCTGTCCTGGCCGAACGGGATGTATGGTCACCCTATGTAGATAAAAACATGGTGTCAGGGCCAGGCTATGGGTGTGCCTGTGTGCACCAATCAGTTACCAAGCTGCAGTCAGGAGACAAGGGGTGGGGAGTGTCTGTGTTGAGCTGGATCAGGAAGTCAGGGTCAGGCAGTAAGTTGCAAGTGGGAGACAAGTAGCAGAGTCAGGGATGACTCAGAAGCTGGAGTCCAGGGGCCACAGCATGGGAAGGTCTGGAGCGGAAGCAAACTGGTGACCTGTGTCATTATTCAGACAGTTCCCTATGATGGTTCCCTCGTTTACATGCCAACATGAGCCAATCAATGGGCTACAGGGAGCTGCCACTCAGGGACTGTTGGGTGGTACTTCCTGCAGTGCCTAGCTTCACCCTATCCTCCAGCAGAAACCTAGCCTAAGCAGAAACATTGTTGGCCAAGCCCCCAGCCCTATGGTCCAGGTCTAGTCTTGCAGGTTCCTACACATGGGGTTTTTGGCCTCAGCTCCAGGAACAAATGAGCACCCAGAAAATACCCTGAACTTGCAGTGACAAAGGCTGGGTGAGCCCCATCAGAGACAGATAGTATCCCCCAGAGCCAATGTGGGAGAGCATGAGGATCATGTCTCCCCTCCCCTGCCCCCGATTTCTGTTAGAGTTTGCCAGCCCCGCTCTGCTTTGTTTGGATTGAGCTTCAGCCAGTTTGCCTTTACCCAAGCCCCACTCTGGGCAGGCACTGGGAAGGCAAAGACACTGCATGGCCTGGGTTCTTAGTGAATCCATGCATTGAGGGCATCACAAGTGAGACAGGAGGGGCCCTCTGGACAAAACCATGGGCCAGATGAGCGATTCCTTGATAACATCCTGTGGGATTGCGCTAGTCCAAGATTTCCTGCAGAGCCTGTAACTGTTCAGAGGCGTCACTCTGGAGCAAAAGCCACTTAAGGAGCTACCTATGCTGCTATGGCATTAATGTGATGGGTCTGCCCACCTGAAGTGTCTCTAACCCAGTTTATTATCTGACCAGGGTCCCAGGTTATGGCCCTGCCTCCCTTTCGTCCACTGCACACACCCTTCGAGGAAGAGTGTGTGGGGCTTGTTAGCCTGGCTGGTATGCAGTGCCACAGAGCACTCATGCGATAACAACACAATGCGGCAATGCCACCAGAAAGGCACAAGTGCAAGCCTTGGGGCAGGCTCACAGCAGTCAGAGATGGATTGCACCCTCCAAGCCCCTGAGCAAGGGAACGGTCGTTATTTAACTGAAGCAATGTCTCGTTTTAGCTACAAGGCCAGAAGCAGCATGTGAATACCTACCCACAGCAGATGTTTCACACTTCAGCAGCCTAACCCCCTCTAAGACAGCACATTCTCAGTACCTGTTGACACTGGAAGCTGATAATGAGAACGCTGGACTGATACTACTATTTTTAATTGTATTTATTTGATCTCGGGCGGGTTACACTACAAAAGAGATGACAACACCTCCCCCAATGTTGCTCGGTGGGATTGGTCCTGCTTTTGGCTCACATCTTTGCCCAGCTCTAATAAAGAATATGGCAACAGTCCAGTCAGAGATGTGATTGCAACATGGGTAGACATCTCTGTGCTAGTAGGGCTAAAAACAGCAGTAGAGCTGCAGCAGCGTGGCCAGTGCGAGCACATCAGGGCCTCTGGGTACCTACTCACCTTGTTAGCTTGTGCCGAGGCCACGGCACCTCACAGACCCTGGGATTTTTAGCCACACTGGTGTGAGTAAAGGCAGCACAAATATTTCTACCCCAGCTGCTGTCACAGCTCAGATTGCAAATGTAGACATACCCAAAAGGAGACAGTCAGCTCCTGTGCTGAGCTACTGCTCTGCTCTACTCTTCTGTGGGCTGGACTGGCTTAGCCATTTTTTGTCACAAGCGGAACCTCGCGTCTTCAGTTTCCTTCTTTGATTGGCAGCGTGCACTCAATGTTCATCTCTGGCACCAGCTCCAATGGTAGTTACCAAAACAGATGCCTAGGAACCGGCAACAGTGGAAAACAAGTCCCTTCATTTCCTCTGCTCCTTAGAGTTCACTAGGAGCGATCCAGAGGCCCCCCCTCATTGAAAAAACATCTGTCTTTACATTTCTGCAGTGAATATGCACTCAGTATTTCACCTTGCACAATATTTTTCAAAGGTATGGAGACCAACCTGTTTCAAGCACTGACATTAGCCTTGTTTTCTGTTTGCAAATTGCTCCTGAACTAATCCTGACTCCTAAAAATGCATGCACCATCTGTTGCTATATGCCAAAAAGTTTGGCCAAACAATTTGCAGTGCATGTGTTGTTTAGGAACTATTCATTCCAACAATGTGTTATCAGTAGTAATTGAGCAACCAAGTCACATGGTATTGCTTCTGGTCCCCCAAAACCTTTTAAAAAGAAGTAAAGTAAGTAGCGAATAATGTAGTCTCCAATGGGAACTTTCAGATGAATAAATGTCCATGCTCGAATTCATCCGCCTTTAGGAATTCACTCATGTTCTCGGCAGTTGTTCACATTTTTGCAATTAAAGTATTCGCAGAATTGTTATTCATGGAAATACATGTGGGTCTGGATTTTTTTTTTAACATTTTAGCAGCTCTGTTACTTGCTAATTCCCAACTGTTTGTGACCCAGTGCTAGAGAAAGTAGTTGAGATGAAGCCCAGGAGACTGAGTACTGATAAGAAGTAGCAATGTCATGCCACACTTTGTGTCAGCACAGGCTGGAAAATACTTGCCTGAAATCACGGGTCATTGAAATCCAAGTTCCATTTGACTAGTGGCAAAGGCTTATTATTATTTAGTCATATTACAATAGCACCTACCAGCCACAACACTGATAGAAACCCCATTGCACTAGGGGCTGTACAAACACATAATAAGAGACAGTCCCCAAATGCCTACACTCCACATTGACAAAGAAGGTAGGAAGTAATATCCCCATCTTATCATTGGGAAATTGCTGCCCAGATAAATTAAGAGTGGGATTTTAGAAACTCGGCATCTTAGGCCTGTTCTACACTACAGCGTTAGGGGAAGGCAAGGCAGCTTACGGCAACCTAACTATGGAAGGGTCTACACTAAAATTTCACTTCCCCAATGTAACTCCTCTGCTACACTGATTTAATAATTCCATCTCCATCAGAGGCGCAGAATCAATGTTGATGTAGTTAGGGTGACGTCGTGTCAGTGTAGACACTACATGGCTTACGTCAACTGTTACTGACTTTTAGAAGCCATCCCACAATGCCCCACCCTGGCAGTTCAGTTGGTGCAAGCGCTCCTGGTGAGGACATGTAACTATCGACACAAGGAGCCAAGTGTAGATATGCACAAGCGATGGAATTACTGCGGCAGCTGTATGCCAACCTAAGTTAGGTCGACTTAATTTTGTAGTGCAGACATGCTGTTTGGATCCTGCAATATACCAGCCCATGAACATGCTCTTGTCTTCCACCTCACATTGCATGCCCACTGGCTTCCATCTGAGTACCAGTCCTGCTCACTGGACACCCCACTGGCCTACCTATTGAGCACACTCACTGACCATCCCTGAGCAAGAATCCCCTGGATGCTCTGATGGGAAATGATGCAAACAAGCCACCCTAGGATGTGTTGCCTTTTATGATGAAGATTATTTCCTGCCTGCCTATAATCGAGACAACCAGGTGAGAGAGTGTGCACAGCTGCCCAGAGCATATTACGGGGAGGACGCAAGTGCTGATTCCTGTCCTCTGACAAGCTGTCCGGTTGGGGGGCCTGTTGGGGACTGCAGATGGTTAAACAAATTAATAGGCCATCTCTGGCACATAACTGATTATCAGCAAGGAAGCTCAAATTTCCCTCCCTTAGATCCCTCACCATCTTGCTTGAATATTCCAGTCCCACCCCCTTTCAGCTTCAGCTTTAACCTTTCAGACACATCCACTGGAGGTGAACGGGTAAGGAAGAGAAGGAATGAAAGGAGAGGGAGACTGATCGGAAGCCCATTGAATGCAATGAAAAGATTCCCTTCAGCGTCACTTGGCTTCGGATCAGGCCCTTTCTGCTCCATCACATAGGGCTAGGAAAGCATCCCAGGTGCTCCTCGAATGTCCCTCTGCTCCATCCTGAGACAGAGGGATGGTCAGTGCTCACCCAGAGCAGGAGCTGAACTGCAGCAATCCCCTCCCCTCCTTCCCTACGCTGGGCTCCAGCACTTTGGCTAAGGGGAAAAGCAAAATTTCTTTCTGCATTGGCCAAAAATAACCAGCTGAAAAGAATGAAACAGAAGGTTACAGAGAATAAACAAAGAGGGATGGGACCAGGCAAATGGAGGCTGACCAGGCTGGTTCTGCAGGGCTCACCTCCTTCATATTTCTCTCCTTCTGGCCACAGCATTACAGAAGTCCGTGATGTCCCGTCTTCCCCAACTGAGACGTACGTTGCACCATTCCACACCCCATTACAGGGACCCACCCCCTGCTCCCCAGGTGCTCCCCTCTCTGGCTCAGTCCCAGTCTGCAGCAGTAGAGGAGCCCCACCTACATTCCCATTTCCACTCTAGTCTGCTGCCCTACAGTATTACCAGAGCTCCCCCACATTGCCTTTACTTGGAGACCTGCCCACTGGAATTAGCCCCTATGCCCTGGCCAGGGCTCCAGAAGCCTACAGACCCTGCTGGCTGATAACCCACTCCGTCACTCACACATTTTTATACCTGAAATGTAGCAATGTTCCTTTTCAGTAAAAATAAAAAGCCCCAATAACCCAACACCAGATTTTTTTTTAAATGCTAAGCATTATAATCCAAGAATCTCCCATCTACCTTTTTATCTCCCTTCCAATTTGCTATCATAAAATCCATCTGTTTCCATTGGCGCCCCCCGTGGAAAACTCATTTCACAAGCACAGCCGCAGCCTCTGTTCCTTCCAGCAGCAGAACTCTCATCTCCAGCAAGAAATAAGACAGGACACATTAAAATTAATGTCTGGCGAAAATGAAAGTAACGACAGATTTGAAATGGTATTTGATGAGTTTGGCACGATTCATTTTAAAAGTTCCCCAGTGCAAAGAGCTGCTGCTGTGTGTGTGTGTGTGTGTGTCTTGTGTGTGGCTTTGCTGGTTACCTCAGTGACACACATGCAGGTGGCTTTCTGATGTGTGGGCTTGTGTCATGTGGGCCGAGACATGGGTGGGGTGGTTTGTGGCTTTGCACTGGTGAGACGCTATAGAGCCTGAGGAGTTATTTCACGCCCTATCGTCTGAAGGGTGTATGCATCAGCATCAGCATCAGACAGTGCGTCACCACCACCCATCTTGCTAGCACAGATGCCTGCCACGTTAGTTTCCGGATAAGAACTTAAAAGCCAGCAGTAACCAATTTCCCTTTAAAAAAATGGACTAATTCAGTATTGTAAGAATAGCAGCAATACTCATCGCTTTCCACCCAGAGACCTCCAAGTGTTTAGCATGGGAGACAAGCACATTTATCCCTATTGCAATGGCCTTTAGCTCCAATTAAGAGTATTTCAAAATACTCTGCACCAGCGCTTCCCTTTGTGACACTCCTGTGTCCTCCTGAGAGATTCTGCCATTCTTTATAAGCGACATACCTCCAATCACTGAAACTCCACCACGTGTGGAGTGGCATTGGCCCTCAGGGGACACCTGGTGCACAGAAAGCAACACGCGGGTGTGATGAGGAGGAAAATTCATCCCAAGACACTAGGACAATCCTCTTCTTAAAGCAGAACAGCCAAGACCTTGATTCAGAAGGTCTCTGAAAACCCCTGGTGCTCCGATTCCTGACTTTCAGCTTAGAAGGTTGCAGAGCTGTGTCGAGCCTGCTGGGATTCGACCTTCTGGAACTGCCCATGTCAAATGGCATAAAACCCACAGAAGCCTGGGTTGCTTCTGCAACCACCCCCACCCCCATCCCCATGCCTTCAGCTAAAGAGGTGAGTTGTCGCCCTGAAGTCGGTGGGTTTAAACTCAGGAGAAGTCTAAATGGGTTTAAATCTGAAAGGCTCAATAGAGCAAAAGAAGAATGTGGATCAATATCTCTGGGATTCAGGATGCAGAGGAAACTCCCCTTCCCAGGGCCCGGCCAAACTCCCAAGCTGCAAGGCCACTGTGAGTGCATTTCCATGTCATGCCGGCCATAATGGGAAGTGACAGCCGATGAAAGCCACTATTCATAGCCTGGCGAAATGGCTCTTCCCCCTAGATGAGATTCAGTGTGGCATGAGTCTAAACACACAGACCAAAGGGCCTGGAGAATGTATCCCCGTGTCCCCAGGGGCTGACACAGGCCACATTTTGTTTTGCTAAGGGGGTTTCCTGATTGCGCATCAAAGCGGCTTGTGTTAAACAATGGGAGTCTTTGTGCTGCTCTCTGTTGTCCATAGTGAGTGGCTCACCCCTGCCACGCCCCCTTTCTGTTTTATTTTACTTTGCATTATATTTGAGGTTGGGCACTGCCAGTTGGTTACCAAGGCCCACCACTCTCCTATACTCCTTTAGGTTTGTTGGGGGTCCACGTTAACTCATTCAGCAGGCAGATATTTACTCCTCTGCTGTTTGTCTTCAGCTGGTGCCATTAGCTCAGACATGAAGCCTGCTGAGTATTTTGAACTGGAGCTCCCTATAGCTTCACTCATATCCCAAACTCCTCACCTCTCCCCAGAGGCTTCAGGACACCTTCTTGGCTTTCCCAGATTAAAAAGCCTTTTTTCCTTCTGGCAGGGAGAATATACTGAAGGTCCTGAGATTCATTTGCAGCTGATTACATCTGTCAAAAGTGGGAATCCAGGGTAATCCTGTAATACAGCTACATAATAATAAGCCTTTGTCACTAGTCAAATGGATTTTGGATTTCAATAATCCATTATTTCAGGCAAGTATTTTCCAGCCTGCGTTGACACAAAGCATGGCATGGTATTGTTACTTAGCAGTACTCAGTCTTTGGTCTTCATCTTAACTACCTTCTCAAGCATTGGATCACAAATAGAAAATTGGTTTGTTTGCTTCTTAAACTGTCCACGTGATGCTTTACAGACTTGCCAATTGGTGCACAGCAATCTGGATTCTTTGCTAAGCTGGGCACAAGCTAACAATGTGAGTTTCAATATGGCAAAATGTAAGGGCATACATCTAGGAACAAAGAAGGCAGGCCATACTTATAGGATGAGGGACTCTATCCTGTGAAGCAGTCTCTGAAAAAGAATCGAGTTTCATGGTAGACAATCAGCCAAACATGAGGTCCCAGAGTGACAGAGCTAAATAGATTCTTGGACATATAACCCAGAGAATATCGAGTAGGAATAGGGAAGTTATATTATCTCCCTCTGGCACTGATGTGACCACTACTGTAACACTGTGTCCAGTTCTGGTGTCCACGCTTCTAAAAGGATGTTAATAAATTGGAGAGGGTCAAAGAAGAGCCATGAGAATAATTAAAGGATCAGTCAGCATGACTTAAGCTCAATCTATTTAGCTTATCAAAGAGAAAGTTAGGGGGTGATAAGTCCCTATATGGGGAATAGAGATTTGACAGTAGAAGGCTCTTCAATCTAGCAAATACAGGTCTAACAAGATCCAATGGTTAGCGGTTGAAACTAGACAAATTCCAACTAGAAAATTTTAACAGTGAGGGTAATTAACCATGGGAACAAGCTACCTAAGGCTCTGGTGGACTCTCCATCACTAGACATTTTTAAAATCAAGATTCGACGTTCCCTTCTAGTTCAGCCACAGCTATTGGACTTGAAGGAAGAATTAATTTGGAGAAGTCCTCTGGCCTGTGTTATGCAGGAGGTCAGACAGGATGACCTCAGCAATGGTCCCTTCTACCTTCATGAGGACACAAAGAGATCACAGAGCTTTTTCATACCCAACCCACCAACCAGCAAAGAACGAGGCAAATCCAGCTGACAGCATCATTCAGCCAACCTTGAAGGGCAGATATAGAACTAGTGGGCTCCCTGGGCAAAAATCATATCACTATATCATACACAATTTTCTCTCATTGTTTCCTTGTCTCTCTCTGTATTCACCTAGTCTTATATTTAGATTGTGAGCTCATCAGGGCAGGGCCTGTCCATCCTGCATCTGTACAGCACCTAACATAACAGGGCCCTGGTCCATGACTGGGGCTCCTAGGCATGACCGCAGTACAGACAATGAATGCTGCTTGCTGTCAGAGCCTCGCATGATGTTACTCCATGGGAGTCTGGGGGGGTGCTGTAAGTAGTGCAGGATGGACAGTGGTGTCTATATTACAATTGGTGGAAGCACAGGCAGTGGGGTTAGGGGCACTATGCCAGCTAGCGTAGCAGGGCCTCACCCCTTTCCGCAGTGAAGCTTTTCCTCCTCACTGCAGGCTTTTGAAAATATTAACAGCAACAACCAGAGAAGCAAAATGGCCGTTTACGGGTAATAAAACCAGGCCGATGCCTTGTGTACACAAAAAGTCAGTGCCTCTGAGATGGGCAGCTTTAAATAAATAATGAAGTCTTAAAGCTGAATGCACAATTACTATCTGCATCATAAATAAATGAGGAGCCTTTTATTCATCCATTCTGCCTGCAGCACAGAAAGCACAGAGGGACTCCTCAGAGCGCATACACTAAGGATTGTCATTACTTCACTGGCTCCACTCAGGCGCTAGCCAGCTGTTTGCCTCCGTGTGTCTGTAGCTCAACACAACTTGCTAATGAGGATAATGAAACAACAAATAAACAAACCATCTTCGTCCTCTGTAAACCCTCAGGTCCCAGTTTTACAGTCCCCTCTTTTCACTGTATACAAGGGATGGAAGTGTAGCTGTCATCATTTGAGGGTACGTCTACACTGCACGATTATTTCGAATTAGCTTAAACCGATATTACAAAACAGATCTAATAAAATCGGTTTAGCGCGTCCACAGTGGGATCC